>NC_088709.1:55171776-55520943 GCF_963576615.1 Watersipora subatra
GCAGTCGGTATGCGTATTACGTACATCAAAATAATTAAAACACCGAAATGCTGTTTGCCAAAAATATTTTCACAAGGCCTGAAAGAGACACGATGACCGATTTGTCTCAGTTCAGTCATTCTTGTGTGTAAAACAGTAATATTTTCCCTTCAAAACCGGTAGCCAAGTTGAAGTTGCAATCTTTTCATACGGAAGCTCCAGTGGTCAGACAACTTCCCTTAACCTGCTAACAAAAGTCCACTTGATTGTAAAAACAGAATTGTTCACGTTATCTTGTTGAATTAAGTTAAAAAATGTTTTCAGCAGGTCTGCTGAAAGTTAAATAGTGAAAGTGAAGATAGAAACTAATAAGTAAAAAAATTTTAGTGACAAAAAATTGAAATTCAGTAAAATAGTTAAAAATATACATACTGAAACTTAGCTTCAAGTGTGTGTGTTTAGTAAGCTAAACTTGTTTGAAGTGAATTCAAAGTTACAGTAAGTTCAAGCTACAGTACGCAGTACTACTCATAGCACATTGTAACGTTACATTTTAATGCAGATTATTACCGATAAAATCACTAAATATAATAAAGTTACTGTAGGTAGTTATAGTTACTAACGGTTAACATACTATTTTATTATTAATTTTTAATATGTTCAGCAATTATATTAGATTTAGACGATTTTTACTAGGGAGCGTTTGCATTATATGATTACTATGGCTTCTATACCCAATAATGATTTTTTCACCATGCGATGCTAACCCTGGAACCGATCAAAGCCGTGTCCGGTGGACTGTAGTTATGTTCCGGTAAAAAAATTAATTTGGCAGCGAAAAGAGTTAAGGCTGGTTCACTCTATATCATCGTATATCGGCGTTAATGTCACAATACTTCGGTGGTCGTCGATGATAACAGTGTTCGCACTATCACAAACTTATCCGCGTTTGCATCAGGAAATACTCTGTGACATTTATCTTTTTAATTTTCGCGAAGGAACCTCTTTTTTTCACATGCGGGAATCAAAAACTAGTCTCGCAGCGACTATCATAAACGTATATGAATAAATCATGCTATCCGCGACCGCGGATTACCATCGCTGAAGTGGTTCACATTTGAAAGGCGGTCATCGATGCTCGGCAAACTATCGAGAAAGTTTGACAGCTGTAAACTCTCCTGGCATGTCCGCGTTGCTTCATCGATACCATCCATTTACGGTTCACATAATCGACGACCAACGCCGGAAGGACGACACCGACGTACGGCAGTATAGTTTGAACCAGCCTTTAAGTTGTTACGTATAGCTTTAACTTTTGACCCCCAACCCCTTTAGCATGCCAATTAAGAGTTGCCTGACTGTGCCATGAATTGGGAAAAACTCCCATATAGTGTGGGCCGTTCGTAAATTTTATGCGAGTTGTGTGAATGATATGGGAAAATTCTCAACGCAAATGCTAGCCAATACAGGTTTTTTATTCGAATACTCTAATTGCTATAATTTTACACTAGAAATTCCACTGTCATACAGCCCACGACCAAAGTGATATTGAAAAGAAATGAAAGGGTGCTGATGGTTGAGAAATGCAATATTAGCAGTCAAATGGCACTGCAGTGCAAAAGGATAACTGTAATGGTAGCTGTAATGTACTGGGTGTGGGCGTTATTATATACAACAAATAGCAATAATGAAAGGAAAAGATTATATGTTTATATCTCTCCCCTGCAATAGGAGAAATGCAATATTGGCCAATATTAGAAGTAAAATGCACTGATATTATTAGAATAACCAATATTATTAACATAGTAATAATATAAAACCAATGCACAATTTTGTTTACATTTCAAAACGTAACAGCTAACAATATCACGAAGTTGTGATATTTATATAGATTTTTAGAAATTCTGTATTACGTAGTCATTGTTCTGTAGTCTTCCAAACTTATAATTAGTTATTGTAATAATCTCATAAGAACCGTTAGAAAAAATATCATCAACATTTTCTTTACTTACACTGCGTTGGACATCAGTTAGAATACCAAAGTACTCCAAATTGTTTAAAATGTCAGTTACTTTTAAATCGGCAAAAATGGAACGATTTCAGTACTCCTAACTTAAATACAGAAACCTTCGGCAATTCGACAATGCTATAGACTGGTGAAACGTGCACGTTATTTTTTTCGTGAAATGCGCACGACTTAATCGTTCTATTCTCTGTCGCTCGGCGTTTTAATTTTCGGTCTTAACTTTGATAAAAGTGAGGCTTAGCAAGTTTTAATAACGATTTTCGGCCAAATAAATCTGTCTATTTATGTATAATCCGATCAGATGGGTTAGTTTTAGGAATTTGCAGTAACTTTTCAAAGGCTTGGTAACATATTTAAACAGGTTTATATGCGTTTTGTCTCATTATTATACTTCAACGACTTTACTGAAAAATAGTTCAATTTGTTGATAGGATTTCGTTACAAGGGTTTGGTGACGGCCGTCAATGGATAATTTTTTGGGAGTTGTGTGCACATGTGCATTTATCATAAATCTCCCAAACCAATCGCTTCGCTCGTGTTTGGTCGTGGGATAATTTTCTGTGATGTACTAATATCTGTTTTTTTAGTTTCTTTTGCAAACACTGTTAATTGTTGCTAATAACCTTGACTTATAGTTATGAGTTGTTGGTTTACACGCTATTGAGGACCTCTGTATGATGTCTACTCTATCGGGTCATTTCAGGCCGAAGAGCGAGTTTACAGAGCTTGAAGATGATGTGCACGAGGCGCCTTACGACCCGACTGGCAGGGCAAACAAGTTCTACATAAATGTGGAGTCCTGTGGTTCTCTCAAACCTGACAATATCGTAGCCTCTGCTCTTTCCGTTTTCAAGAAAAAACTCTCTGATTTGCAAACACAACTCAGTCATGAGATACAGTCATCAGATGCTTACTAAAGAGACCTCAGCTAATTTACATGTAAATACAATGTATAGACTTCATAAATCTGTGTTTGACCTGTATACTTTATATCTTACAGTACATCACCCTTAATTTGCAGTGCTGATGAATTCGATTTATGCTCTTTTATGAGTTTTGGTGACAGCACCCAGCACTGGTGCCGCGAAAATATGTAAGACTCATTCTCGGAAGAGTGGCATGCTCTCCTCTGACTTGTTTTCTTTTTTCGAAAAAAAAAACCCTTGAATTTTTGAAAAGTCCGTGTAGATTTTTCAAAATCTTCACAGATTTTTTGAAAAATCTGAAAATTTGTTTAGGGTCCATTAAATCTGAAATATTCTACGAAAATTTTTCATTCAGTAAATTTTGTTGGTTTCGTGATTTTGTTGATTATTAAAGTTGTTTTTTTTCAAAGAGAGTATATCGATGCAAAAGGCATATTGTGATTTCCATGCTGGAGCACTGGACTGGTTCAGCGAATCTTTGGCCCGTGCACAAATATCTATGAATAAGTTGACAGGTATGAGAGGACAGTTCACGTACCATTGTTAAACGAGTAGCCTGCAAAACTTTTAAATGGCTCTTTGGACACATTTTACATGAACTGATCCACTTTTAACTTTTGTTTGAGTCATTTTAATGAAATGTACAAGTCATATTTATCGTTCTTTCTATCATAATAATGCCACATCACTTCTTACATCGCATTCGTTCAGCACTTGAAAATTCACTCATACAACTGTGAACAGGAATAAAAAAGAGTACAGTCTTGGTAATACCATTTTATCTAAATAGCAATGACGTGCTTACTTGAGGCCTTGTTTAGTATGGCCGTTCATGATAGAGCCATACTTGCGTGCCCAAGAATCGTCTAAAATTTCTATCTTGTTGCATGGCAGTCTCAGTGACGCGTGTCAAGCTGTCTCATGTAAAGCTGGAACTTCCTCAACAGCTGTTGCCATTACAAGTTGCTTACATGTTGTACATTGCGTTGAAGACAAAGTATGTGTTAACATTGTATGACCGCAGAACATATGGTTGCGAGTTTCTTCACTTTGTCAGCAGATGTTCAGTCAAGAGAAAGACTGTGCAGTTACCAAGAACTGCTAGTCAAATGGTACATTACATCCAGAATATGATTTTCATTCTCATAAAGGCGAGTCACTCTGTTGCATCTGCAAAGTCCTGTGTTGTTATTGGTTTCTCCATACACTGTATGTAGCTTTAGTCTCTTATCTATTATCATTTGTATGCAGAGCATGAATAATACATTTTATCTAGTCTCTCATTGTGCCACAACGACATCGTAACAGCTTAATCAATAATTTGTAAGCTTTTGTCATTCGACACCCTTCACATAATATTATTAAAAAAGCACATTCGTGAAAGTGTAGCCGCTTTCGTCTGGGGAAACAGCAGGCCAACCATTTCTCTTCTAGTTTATTTTGTGTCTAAATGGTTAAATATATAGAGATTCCATGTGCCAGTAGCAAACAGTAAAGGGTCTGCAGCAGATGGTTTGTTGTAGTTGCAGGTGCTCAAGTGGTTGTGCATCCGCATATTTTATTTGCATTAATAAAATCAAATGCGTGCCTTATAAAGAGGTGCTCACTGAACTGCCAGCTAACCTTCCGTAGTTTGGCCCTAATTAACAATAATGACAATCAATGACAATAGAATGCTTATTGAAGGTACACCGTCAATGATATACTGTTTGCATTGTACTCATCAATACTTCAGTAAGAGTCGTCAGCTCTTTGTGGATAACCGTTTCCTCTGAGTTCTCCGCTGCCAATCCAGGCAGAAACTCCTTCAAGAATGATAAGGTATGGTATTGTCAAACAGTATCAGAAGTCTGCTGCATAGATAGGACCTGTCGAATTGCTCATTGACTAACATATCAGTTATGGTTAATCTGTTAGTATAATCTACACCACATCTAGTTAGACATCCATGCTCCTTCTATATCTCCCAGTACTAGTACGATTGATGGGAGGAGACAAAAAATGAGAAGGCAAACCTTTTGTTGTTCCATCATTATCATTAGCAATACTATGGTAAGGGGCACTATTGGAAAGTATTTATTTGCATTTAGCTGTGACCCGTGTCGTACGCAAAGCCGTTAGGTATTTGCTCTAATATAATGAAATATTGGCAAGCTAGCAATTCAATCTTTGTAGTTTAGTGGGTAGGGCTTCGAACTGGCGAAAGGCAGGGTCCGAAATCGAATCTTTTTCGATATGGAATCGTTATTTTAAGATCCATAGCTGGACAATCAAACCTACGAATAAACATACGACGACCAACTTTGAGAAATATAGATACAATGAATATTCAATATATCTGTGGAATATATACTAGGCTGGCCTTGTGGTAGCGCCTTTGACTATCAACCACGGGGTTGGTGGTTCGAGTCCTGCTTAATGTGCTCTGCTTAATGCCGATCTGACAAAAACCTCTCGGCAAGCTTTCAACCCTAAATTGCTGGGTCTTTCAGATACAGACCATAACTTGGAGGCCCCGTGTACCACACTGACAATGTGGGAACGTTAAAAATCCACCTCTGTTTTTCGCACATTGGGCGAGTGAAATGGCCATCAGTCTCTGTCAGACTGGATGTGTTGCAAAGGCACCCCTTCAGGTTAATCTGACAGTTCCGGAAGTGGTAGATACTGTAAACTGGGTCACCTCTTCTCTAACATGCTGCTCGACCCAAGCATGCATCGCCTAAGAGGCAAGTCATTGTCAACTCACGACAGACAGCCATATCATTATATATACTCAGCAATGCAAAACCCAAAGCGCTGAGCTGAAAAGTAGGAAGGCTAGGGGAAGTTGTTTCTTGTTTTTTTATTTTTTGAGAAAATGGTGTTAACCTGTCTTTATATTATATCTTGTATTCCAAGGGAAAAACTGATCCTGTCTATTTGTCTCTTACTGAACTTTATGAGGTACTTATCAATGTGACCAGAGGTGAACAGCAAAAGAATTCAATCACTGAATCACCATTAGACTATTGATCTATTCGCTTTTGTGATGAATATATGAGGCTTTGATTATAGTTTATTAATGCATGTATGAATAGCTAATGCAAGGTGTGTACGCTTTACTCATTGCTATAGCAGCAGGATGAGTGGGGATAGTGGACTCATCACAGACTTCAGTGATGACAGTCGCAGAGGAACTGAATGCAGCATGGAGACTCCAGACACTGGCCTTGGGATAGAGATAGCAAGACTATCTAGCCCCAAGTAAGTTTGACACGTTTACAATAGTGAGTTTTTTAACCGCTCATTCAAGTTTGTATTCATGCTTTTTATACATCTTCCGCTCTTACTCAAAGGTTAAGAGGAAAATAAACTTTAGTAGATTTCTTCGCGTGCATGGATCAGTTGAACTAGATCAACAACTGGTTGATTGGTTACCCGTTAATACAGTTCACCCCTTCTCTCCAACACTCGTCTAAATGAGTGTTTTGTCGCCTCGAAAGCTCGATTCTAACAAAAGCGCTCTCAAAACTAATAAATGTGTTAATAATTTCAGGCTGTTTTGTATATAAATCTCAAAGTCCATTGTTCGATGAGTCCAGCTATAGCTATTAAAATCTCGGAATTAAAAAATTCACTTTGTGTTGAATTTGATCTCGGAACCTCCCAATTCACTAGGCAATAACCTCACCAATTAAGCTACACGAGATGCAATGACTTCATTAGGCGATATGAGTCATTACGTGGGTTAAAATTTGCATAGCGACTCTGCGTTACGAAACATCAGGCCCGTATTCCCTGGGGCGGCTGGCCGGCTGAGCCGCCCCAACTTGTTGGGAATTTTTGGCGGCTAAGTACATTCAAACTAGGATAACTCGCCCTCGGATAAAATGTAAAATTTTATCACGAACACTCGGTTAACTCGAACGGATTTGTTTGGTACGTTCCCACGCAATGATAAATTGCTTTAGATAACTCGACCTCAACAGCATTAACTCAAACAGTTATTTGTCCAACGGCTACGGGTACCGTTTTTATCGCTGTAGAGTATCACTTTATTCCAAGCCATATAGATAAACATCAACCTTTAATAGTTCTTGGGTGTCATTATTATCATCATCATCGGCAAATTATTCTTGTTAACGACTTTTATAAAGGTTTGCAAAAGGTCAAGTTTTAACAAACATTCGCTTGGCAATTGCCCCACGAAAGCGTAGAAACCTTAGGATGAACTTAAAATAAAATCGGCAAAATTGATCTTTGTTGAAACGCTCAAAAGAAAAAGATGTATTTTTCTTAGCGTTTCAACTGCGGTCAAGTTTAGCTATTTTAATCTGAAAACAACCTGGCAGTCACATCACCTAAAACAAACAAATCTCAAATAATAGAAAAAATGTTTATACTTTCCGATAAAATTTTTTAAAACTTTACATGAGATGCCCGGTTGAGGCCCTACATAAAAGAAACTGTTGAGGGGGGCTGACCATCGCCCCTCCAAACCCCCAGATGCTCATAACTAGTCGCCTAACATTAGCCGCCCCAACTTGCAACCAGGGAATACAGGCCTGCGAAACATCACTAAAGCTTGCTCTCACGGCTCTTATTAGTAAGTTTAGCAATACAGATAGTAGGTTACTCAAATTAGCCATTGACACTGTGCCAGGCTAATGGCGTGTAGCAGGCAACTACATTACCTGTCACTGTTTATAAGCTGTTTTTTAGTTTATTATATGTGTATATATTTTTATTTAAGACTTGATGCACCGGCGAAACGTATCTTTTGAATGAGCTCATACTCCTGTTTGCCCTAGCAGTGTATCAGTATATCTGGTAGACTCTCTGCCAGCATCAATCCGGCATGAATTTTGTCATAGACTGGTGCTACCTTTCAACCATGTTCATCTAGTTGTGCCCCTCTCCACTCGCGCTTTCATTGTCCAATATTATGGAATGTTGTATGTGCAAATTGCAATATTTAGAGCAGTGCTGCAAGGCAATGACTGTCTATATTATTAATTCCCACTTTGTAATCACGTGTAAGCGCATCTGTCTGTTAGTCTGCATGAACATTGTGTTTTCACATTTTTGGCTGATTTTTGTCCAAACTTCGCACGTATATTCTCCTTGCCGCCCGTCAGGTCGACTAAAAATATTTGTTTGCAAAGGTTCGTTAGGTTCCTGAGAGAGAACAAGTTTTTTGTTAAAATCTGCCTGCATACGATTTGCTTGAGAATTAATAAAACCCAGCACTGCCGGGCTTATTGCTAGTATAATTGGAAAATGAACTCCGATGTCTTTATTAGATTAGTTGTCACGCTGTATCATTGGCCATAGGACTATTTCAGTGCCTATCAGCTACAACGGTAGTACACACGGTTGTGAAAGGTAACATCAGAAATCATGCCACATGCTTAAATGCGGCTGTATAAGAGCTGTACAGAGTGAATTTGGAGTTTCGAATGCTTTTGGAGTAGCTTCCACTCCGACTCTTAAAAACTGTGAAATCCGAACGCATTCAATGCCATTGCAATTTGATAGATTTGTGCGAACAAATTCGCTATGATACATAAAAAATCTTGGGCAGATTTTTGAAATTTTGAAATGATGCAATGGTAGAGTGTGAATTTGTCAGCAGCCAACAACTCCAAACCCATTTGAAGCAAGAAAACACAGTTATCGTCTGCTCATTGGTTCTGCATATTAGTAGGTCTTAGCGCTGCTACCATGACATGCTCAACCGTTCCTGTGGGGGAACTATACTGAGAATACCAATTGACAGATAATTTTTCTACCACATTCTTGGTTAACTAGCAGACAGCTGTTACTCGCTCGCTGTTACTCTGTTACTCTCGCCAACTAGCAGACGGCTGATTCGTTCTACAACAAGTATACAAGAAAAGATATGCGTTGTGTCTTGTTGCATTTTAGATTGTAAAGCAGCAGTTTTATTAACAATCAAAACTTGACAGCAAAAATATTTCGGTCATCCATACTCTTTGTTTGAAATTTAGCACGGAATGAAAAATAAAAAATAAATACATTTGCATGGAATGAAAGCCTTGAGCATGTAGTCACGTTCATGTTCCTTGCTAGAGCAGCAACAAATTTTTTATAAAGCAGATGCAATAAGCGGTGTTACATAATGTTAATCGGTGTATTATGAATCATTGTGATGGATACGCTATTTTACAAGCATCTTGCGTATTACGAGTATTCAAAATTAGTTGGCGTTTTGTGTAAACTGTGTCGTAACACTAGGGTGACTTTTAACCTATATTTATATGCCTGTCTCACCTTGCCAACACATGGAATAATCTCACAATCAACAAATGGTTATTAATAACTGAATATGCCCACTGGGAGGATCTAAACTTGCGAGAGGTGGCAAACTTTGACATCATGAGAAAGTGTGACTGAATGCTGAGCCAATCGTGAAGACCAGCTATTCACTTCTTACACATAGTGCTGTCTTCTTTACAGAAAACATTTTGATCTTTTATACGGAGACAGTGATTCGTCGCCATCAGCCAATCAAACAGGTTACAGCTATGTCAGACCAAGCTCAGCAATAGAGAGGAACAGCCAATCAGAGACTGAAGAAAAGAGAAAGTTGCCAACCACAGAATCTCAGATAAAAGAAGAGTCAGTGGAAAAAATCAATGACCTGAGTTGGCAATCTGGAAAGCCAGCAAGGTCAAGTTCTAGGTGTGTACTCAATATTAGAAGGGCATGAAAAAGGGTATCGTTCATATTTGCGCAGCGAGCCAATGAAAGATGTGATATATTGTGTCTTGTTTCTGGGCATATATGAATGCCCAAAGCAACCAAAACATAAAAATGTTACTAATTCAATGCTCTAAGGTCTTACAATTCTATCTGAGTTTCCCTTGTTGTTACTTATGTATTTGATGTGAGGTCTTGTCAGCAGTACTTCCCACTCACTTGTACTTATCTTTAATCTTTGATATGGCATGAATAGTTGTGGCTGTCACGGCTAAAGGCAGGTTTTAATTGTTTGCCCTCTTAACCACACACCGAGCAAATACCCTGGATTAAAAACTATTCAATCATTTAAAATATCCCTGCCTTTCAGATATTCAGCGCTGACGCCAATGGTAGAAAATATGAGCTATCAAGCATAAATCATTAATGAAATAATAAGCAATGAAGCAGGAAAGTTTAAAGTGACAAAACAGTTAGAAATGTGGAGCACAATAGAGCGATATTGAGGGGGTGTACTGAACGTCCCTTGGGAAACCCTACTAGTAAGGGGTATGCAATCAGAGTATGCATAGGTCTTTCGATTACAATCTCATGCCTTTCATGTTTCAGAAAAGCTACAATGTACTTTGCCTGGTTTAGGGTACATTCAAACCCAAAATAGCCAAATAGGGTGGGTGAACAGAGTGCCCGGACAGTGCGGAAGCAAATTCTCGACGACGCATCCGTAAAAACTATAGCTGAAGATCCTTATCTCTTTTTAATGTTTTTAGGCTACGGTATTTGAACGCTTACTTTATAGTCAATGCATTAGGTTTCAATGCTGAAAATATTTTACTGATTTGTTCGAAGATTATAGGTAGAGTGATTACCATGTCTGTGAGATGTAGCTGAAAATGGCATGAGGGAACAACTTTGAAGTTTAAAGATGGGCATAGAACGATGGATTATTAATTATTATTACACATACTTTCCTATGATTGCTATTTCTTTGGATTTTTCATCCTGGTACCTGGCTAAGATCCACATACAGAATTTAATAGCATTCTTTAAGGAGCGGGAAGAGAAGAGCAAGAAATACGTTACTCAATAAGGTTATGTCAAGGTTATGTCATGGAAAAGTAAAACATGACTTGTACCTACTGCACTTATTTGTAGTCACAGCAGAAGTCACAGTCTCCAGCTGGATGCGGCTTCCTTTAAAGAGGCTAGCCTTAGGAACCCTGCTATCAACCGCCGAGCATCAAGCTATGCACCGAGCAGAAATCTCTCTGATTTTCCAGCTGCAGAAGACATCGGTAACAAAATAACGGATATGGTCCCCTTTTTATAAAATTGCCACGGAAAACCAAAAGTAACTTTGTGGTCTTTTTGGAGATTTGCCAATATTTTACTTCAAAAAAGTTTGTGTTACTTCTTACTCTTTTTTTTGTCTAAATGCATGTCCTATAGCCTGTGGTCTAAGATTTTGAGCAGTTGTTGTCTGAAAATATAGAGACATAAAGACTACTGTTACAAGTCTTGTTTAAGAGACCAAAGTTTAAGAATATAAAACTCTTTTTGCAGGCACCACTGAGATGGAGGATAGGATGAAGGCAAGGAATAGAAACAATGATGGTGTTCAGCTTAGGGGGGATAAAGGGAATGCCCGCAAAAAGTCTGCAATGTCTATAGCCAGTAGTCAGGTCCAGAAGCTTCCGGTAAAAATAACTGTTGTTACCTTATATAGATAGTCAGGTGCAGCTACTAGCATAGGTCAGAACTAAAACTAGTCATTTTTGTATTCAAAGTTGAATCAAAACAAATACAATCATTTTTATCTCTTGTTATATTATATGCTGCAGATATAATAAAACACATTATTTTTATTATACTATTGCTATAAAAACTATATTATTATTGTTGCAGTTGTATCTGATATCATCAAAAACTAGCATGAAGGGGCAAAAGTGTACTTAGTATAGAAAGGAGTATATGATGTTATAATGGTATTTGTTAACTATACATATGGCATTTCAGCCTGCACTTCTACAAATCTGTGTAAGGTTCTCATTATATTCTTTGAAACTGAAGGTTTTACAACACTTAAGCTCCTTCTCTAGTTTGCAATGTACCAATTATTTGTTGAGCAACGTTGCAAACTAACTGGTTTACACTTAATTGTACTGCAGATAACAAATGAATGGAGAAAGCCCTTTGAAGTGCCCTACGCTCCACGCCAAAAACCTACAAAGATCGTACGTGCAACTATAGCGCCACCCAAAATTGGAATATTAGATTCTGATAAGGGTTTAGATAGTGTACTAAAACCAGATTCTTCAAGAAATGAACGATCATGGAGGCAGTCACATCGTCTAATGAGAAGACAGAATACCTCTTCAGCATCAGACACTGAGAGTGCTGGTAAGTTTATAGATTTACTTCACCAGACACCAAGTGTGTTGGTAAGTTGAGAATATATCTTTATCATCAGACACTGATAAGTTGAGAATATGTATCCATCATCAGAACCGATTTAACATACATACATGCAAGTCATTGTAATTGCTGCTTTTACTAGTAAAACTATCTAAAGGCCTATAAAGCCTCAACCCTATCTAGCATACATGTACAAATGCATGAAATATTTGTGCTGAATGAACAGTCACCTAAAAAGAATTATTATTCTATCTTAATTTAGTCGATAAGTAAAAAGATAGCAACTATACGACCTAAATAGTTCAGCAAATTAATGTCTACATATGACCCAGAGCATTATAAAGTTGCTATTTAGATGTCGCTGTCAGTACGATGTCGCTGTCAGTACGATGTCGCTGTCAGTACGATGTTGCTTTCAGTATGATGTCGCTGTCAGTATGATGACACTGTCAGTACGATATCGCTGTCAGTATGATGTCGGCATCAGCATGATGTCGCTGTCAGTACGATGTCACTGTCAGTATGATGTTGCTGTTAGTATTATGTCACTGTCAGTATGATGTCACTGTCATTACAATGTTGCTGTCAGTATGATGTAGCTGTCACTACGATATCGCTGTCAGTATGATGTCGGCATCAGCATGATGTCGCTGTCAGTATGATGTCACTGTCAGTATGATGTTGCTGTCAGCATTATGTCGCTGTAAGTAATATGTAGTGGTCAGCATTCCGCCATAATGAAAGCATAGTTTAATTCTGTTAAATATTTTCAAAGGCCACGCAGAGATCCACTATGAGAAGTATCTGCCAAAGGAGAGCTGGCTAGAAATGAAACCCCGAAGATTCACTCATAATTACAAACATGGCAACCATTTCGAGCTGAGGTAATTTGCCAACCTTCATATAGTTCGCTAGAGTAACATTCAGTCTGTCTGACTATAGCTGATGATGGCTGGTCATTCTTGTATCCTAGTGGTGTTAGGCTATTTCAACTTATTTACCTAACAACTTAGAGCGCAAATCATCTAACAAATTAACAACTATAGCACGCTTTGAGAAAGTACAAATGACATAGAAATATTGACCTAGTATTTGAGTTTTCAAACAAGGGTAGTTCTATATCTATAGTAATAGTTCTTGGCAGGTCGAGTGGTATATCATAACAATGTTTGACATGTCAGTGTAGTCTATCATAGCAACAGTGGCAGTTGGCATATCATGACAGTCTGTAACTGGTAGGATTGGTCTTCCGGAATGGGTTGGCAGGCATTGGTAATCTAACAAAACAGTAGTGGCAGGTGGTTTGTTAGATTACTGTTTACAAGTAGAGGTACTCTATCAGAACAAGGATTGATAGATACATTGTAGGTTCGGTATGTCATAACAGTGATTGGCACATTGGGGTAGTCAGTCATAGCACCAAGCGGCAAGTGGGGTGTCATGACAGCCTTTAGCGGGTAGGATTGGTCTATCAGAATAGCGTTAGGTAGATATTGGTAAGCCTAATCTAACAAAACAGTGGCGGTGGGTAAGGGTGGCTTGGCACAGTAGTCATTGGCATTTAGAGCTGGTCTATCATGTGCTTGCCAAGCTGAAGTGATTTTTCATGTTAAAGTTTGGAGGGCAGTGATAGTTCTTGAACTTAAACTATTGTGAGCATCAATCTTAAAGAGTAAATATGAATCCAACTTTCGCTGCTACAATATAATGGTAAAGGCATCTGTTGAAATTAGGTACTTGAGCTTGTTTTTGTCATGAGCATTCAACTTCCCGATTGTTGTAGCCTATGCATTGTGCTCAAAACAATAAATTACATGTATAGTTTTTGCTATACCGCAAGATGCTATCGGTAGCTATGCCATCTACTTCAAATTCCCAGTTAAGCAATAGATACACTGTAGGATAGCACTATAGGCTTTGGAAAACTTGATGATTGCAGGAAATCCAGTTCAAAGTTGAAAAATGAATCGCAAATTACAAAATCTAATCTAAGGAAAGAAACATTTATCTGGGAGAATCCTCATCAGATATGGCTTATGGAGAAAACCCGTGTTGACTGATGATCTCTGACCTGCATGGCTGAAAGGTCATCTCTCCAACCTACCTTCCGGTTCATATAACATTGTGAGTCTATGAGTCTTTTGCCACGTCCATGTATTCCAAACAAGGAACATGCTTTTTATGGCAATACCAGTGACCTTCCACGCTTTCAAAATAAATCAGTGTCCATATCTAAATATAATCATCCACTTTATTTGTGTCATGAGAATATTTCATCAAATAAATAATAGGAAAAAACTCATATCAGGTTCACCTTTGGATTCATATATAAATTTGCTGAAGAGTACCAAACATTGTTCATTGTACTTTTTGTTAGTCTTGCGCTCTAGCCTTCAAGTTTAGAAAATTTCAAGTCTAAATCGGTGTCCTTTATCTAAATAAGGCTCAAGCTTCCTCCGCTGAGCAATCACAAAAGTTTCCAATGAATAAGTAAGTCAGCATTCATTACCTGATACCGAGAGATCAGAGGTAAAAAATATAAAAATAGAAAATCTCGACATAAAAGAAGCACATCTTACGCCAAAAGAGATACTCGGTCACATTGCATACTAAAATTCTATGAGAGCTGGACTCGATTCCTCAACTAGTTTCTGTGGCAGCATAGCTCGGATTATGTCTCCGTAGAGAGAGTGAAGCTCAAGAAATCTGGATACCTGTACGCGGAGGGGTGGTGCTGGCTCCCGGCATCTTGTGTCAGCTTCAGCGCTGTGTAATGGCGTCTTGCCTTTTGCTATGGAAAATAAGACAACGTTGTTATGCCTAAAGAAGACAGGAAACTTGTTATACAGCTAAAATGGTTCACACCAAATTACCTGGTGCCAATTATGCTCAAAACCAGCTCTGGACAGCCAAACCTTGATATACAAAGTTCATCTGTTCAAACATTAAATTTATATATCAAAATTTAAAAATACTCTGATTCGTACCAAATCTCAAAAATGTATGGGTGCAACTCCTTAAAATATAAATACTGCAGGTAATTACGCATAGCACTGAAATATAACTACTGCAGGTAACTACACATATCACTAAAATACAAATACTGCAGGTAACTACACATATCACTAAAATACAAATACTGCAGATAACTACATATATCACTAAAATATAACAACTGCAGGTAACTACACATATCACTAAAATACAAATACTGCAGGTAACTACACATATCACTAAAATACAAATACTGCAGGTAACTACACATATCACTAAAATACAAATACTGCTGGTAACTACATATATCACTAAACAAACATACTATACATAGTAGTGGTCCCTTGCTACTTCGTGGTTCACCCTTCATGGCTTCAGTACGCAGGGTGAAATATATATTTTTTAATTAATGAAAATGAATAAAAATCCAAAAATAAAAAACACTAAATAGATAAATCTCATACTCTGGCCTAGTGAGATCATCATTTAGCTGTCGCAGTTTGCCGTTTTCCTGTTACGTTTTGTGAAATTTTCAATGTGGGCAATGTGCTTGTGATGCCCTGCATGTCTTCTATACAGTCACGACCCTCAAATTCATGTCACGAAATTAAGAAAAAGAGGAAAATGCTTACGACTTTATAAGATATGAGGTTATCAGTTTCTATTTCACATATATTCAATTATCACAGAGAGGGACGTGACGGACGAGTCACAATTACGAACCGCAAAAAACTGAATTATTAAAATTAACAAAGTAATAATCAATAAAAAGTAGCCTTTTATATAACTCACCCTAGAGACATGGGGACTAAAGAACAGGTTCAGAAATTAGAGTGATGACATCGATACATGACATAACTTACTCTAGCATAAACTTAACTAACTTGGCTAGCAGATCCTGGTTATTTTTATATGTTGGTATGTTTTAGATTTAATCTTTCGCAACTTCTTCACTTTAACTTATGAAATATTTTCACAAAAATTTAATATATTAAACATTATATTAAAATATTATATAATATATATATATATATATTAGTTGATTGCATGGCGTTGCTCGAGTACTAAAGAGGTGAGAAAGAGGTAATGAGAAAGTCATTGTACAGAAAATTTATTTTCGTTTAACATACATATACAACATTTACCATTCTAACTTTTAAACTTCTCATCATGAGAAAAACGTTCTGTGCAAGTCAAATAAATTAAGATACCAAATAAAGCTACTGTGAAGGTGTTTAAATGTGAAATAATCGGCAAGTAATGGAATGAATGAAGTAATGATCAGTAGAGCGGATGGGTACTTTGTCTGACTGAACGGATAGAGAACGACCATTCACTCACACGATAACACAATGTAAAACCGGCCACACGAAAAGTTTTAGCTCTTATAGAATGACATCACAGAATGAAGAGCAGGCAATTGAAGGCACCGCATAATGGTAAATTTGAAATTGAAACGGCACATTGAAAAAATACAAAAAATTAATAATAGATTTTAAAATAGCTTTTAAAAAAATTTCAAAACAAAAAGACGCAAAAAAGTGATATTTCCCAACAACAAGTATATATACCCATTTAGCTTGTAACCTGCATTTACCATGAGGATGGATAGAGTTGAAAATGTCAAGAATAACTTAGCCTGGCGGTAACACACGCTTGTTGCTGAACTTGTGATTTGAATGTCATGAGTTCGAATTCTCGGTAAAGCAAATTTTCCTTTACCAAAACTTTATCGCCGTAACTGGACAGACGAATAACAGATAGACAAACGCTGAGATTTATATATATGAAATACATATAAATATAAAGTGAGCATACTACGAGGGTAGAGTCCACTACTTGTTCAAATTATCTTCAAAAACTGATATGCAGAGGTAATCGCAAGTCGAGGCTTGACTGCGATACATAATAGCATGTGAGTAACACCAAGAAACGTTTAAAGTCGCAACTTGATAGCAACTCCATGTTTGCGTTGTGTCATCACAACATTACTGCTATGTTAATAACTAAAATAATAATCTATATTAATAAAGCCCAATTAGTCATTGTGTGTATGCGTGTGTGTCTGTCTGTGTGTCTGCGTGAATACTTAGCGTTTCCACATTTTTTGGCCAATTTTGTCCAAACTTCAAAAGCATACGCTCCGTGCCTTCCACCAGACCACCCAAAATATATTTGGTTGCAAAGCTATGTCTGTTTTCTAAGACCAAGCCTGTTAAACACCCACCTGCTGGCTATAAGATTAGAAACCAAAAATATCTCGAGCAATGCAGGCTTACTGCTAGTCATTTGCAATCATATTATACAGGAGAAAATTACAAGAATGATGGATGGGTTGGTAGGAGGGGGCAGGCTTTGTTTTGATGTAGAAAGGGATTTTGATTTAACCCACGATTCGATACATGCATTTGAAATTTGGAGAGGCCAGTTGTATTAGAAGGTTGGCAGTTGCTTTTACAAGCATTAAAATAATTAATTAAAATTAATTAATTATTAACTAATCCAGCAGTTGGTTAAAGTCTCTTGTGTGGTTCATATGTTTAGTGATATTGCAGTACCTTGTGTAGAACAAATTTGTATTACTCCATTGCGTGTTGTTCTAAAAGCAGCCATATTTAAAAGTAAAAATCAAAGGTGATTATCAAGTACTATTTTTAAAGGTTGACTTGCAACGGAATTCACATTACAGTTGTTTGGTATCAAAAGATTCACCATGTCTTACTCTGCGGTGTTGTAGGTGCAAAATATGTGGAAATGTGACTACAAGTTCTTAAAAGCTCAAAAACGAACAGTTAATCGCCGCCATCACAAAACTGCTGTAGATTAGAATCTCTTTCCCAAATGGCTCAAATGGGACATAATTGAATGAGATGGCTTCTGTTTACACTTTCATGCAATCTCATTCGTCGAAATATCTTCACAAATATACTTCACGCATTCAATAAAACCATGTCTATTGTCCAAATGCGTCAATTTCATCGTCATTGTAATGCTGTAACTTTCAGCACTGATATCTTATAACCTACCGTGAAAATTCATTTAATTTTTTAACCTTCGCTCGAAGTAGTATATATCATTGTCTGATAAACATGACGAGCCTGTTGGTCACCTGTAATAATCGAAAAATTCTGCAGAAATTATCCGCGCTGTTTGGCAGGAAGTATGGGTCACATGATCAGATTACGATTAGACGATTAGACCAAACCGGAACAAAACTGTAAAGTAGAGAGCATCTACATTTGATACGGGCTCTTCGGTGAAACCCGAAGTGTTTGTCATAAACTAGTGCTATGAAAAGTTTTATATTGAGCCTTTTATAGGTCTTTCAATTCAATTGAGAGCATCACGTGTCAAAACAATAACCAAATGGATTGACAACGTCAGAGAAATAAACTGATTCCAATCTACGGCGGTTTCATGATGGCGGCGATTACCTGTTCGTTTGTGAGAGCTTGTAGTCACATTTCCACATATTTTGTTCCTACAACACAACAGAGTAAGACATGGTGAGTGAATCTTTCGATACCAAATAACTGTAATGTGAATTTTGTTGCGAGTCAACCTTTAAGCAACCATGCTTGCAGAGATAAATTTTAGGACAACATTTGTACGACTCATCTACTGACATCCATAATGTATTGCATGCAAGTTTCCTCACCCACTTGAGCAACTCGTTCACACCCTTATTGCTTAAACAATTTTGGGCTAAATAAAAGAAGTCAGACAACTCCCGTGACAATAGCAAAAATTGTCCCTGCCGAAGAGGCCATTGGAGGTGTTAATAACTAGAACAAAATAAGTAGACCCGGAGCATTGCCCCTAATAAATGCAACGCACAATCATTAATACACAAAAAACACTGTCTGCGATAGATATCAATCAGCCACTTTAATAGCCACCAAACAGCCTCAGTGATACTGCAGAAACAAAACACCAGTGCTAGACACGAAATGCTCCCTCTAATAGACACAGAACTACCCACTGATAAAGAGAGACAACACAACATTGACAGGCACAGAACATCTCACTAATAAACATAGCACACCCCAAGTGATAGACTCAGAACATTAATGGTGATAGGCAACAAACGCTCTTTCTAGCGAACACAGAACGCCTCCACTGATGAAGAGAGAAAACAACCTCAGTGATAGAGACAGAACACCCTCGGTGATGGATACAAAACACCCCTAGTGATAGACACTGAACATCCCAGTGATAGACACAGAACACCCCCAGTGATAGACACAAAGCACCCCTAGTGATAGACACAAAGCACCCCAGTGATAGACACTGAACATCCCAGTGATAGACACAAAGCACCCCAAGTGACAGACACTGAACATCCAAGTAATAGACATAAAACACCCCCAGTGATAGACACAGAACACCTTCAGTGATAGACACCGAATACCCCTAATGACAGATACAGAACACCCTCTCTAATAGAAAGACAACACAAAATATTTTCCACAAAAAACTCCTGGGCATTTGCAGTCCAATGACTGGACCAACATGAAGAATTGAAAAAACTGAATAGATATTAACTGATTACCGAGACATTCTGCAGCTCTTCTGATATTTTTTGGTGAAGGAACCATCTTGCGTGACAGTTTCGGAGAAGACTTCTTTTTCCGAGCTTTAGGCACTTCTAGAGATGCCTGTTCGGAGTTGTGTACACCTACTGGCTCAGCTTGGGATAGCACCTGAATGAAACATAAATAATTAGGAGTTTGAGAATGACAGCGCCCCCGTAATGTTCGCTTTTGCAGGGTTTTTGGTTAATGTACATGTCAGCTAAGCCCTGCTTCTGTTCAGCTCTCTACAAACTCAACTAACTTCACTTCCTTTTGGCTGAAGCCTATTAATTATTTTTAATGAATCTTAATCCTTGATCTACAAGCTGTGATTTTCAGTTGATAAGATGAGGACACGAGTCTGCTAAGCATCAGCTTTTCATAAAAACCAACATAAATTAGTTTCTGCTACCCACAATTCACTACACTATTCATCAAAAATTGTTACCAACATCTACACAACGTGCATAAATACTGTGTACTTTTATTGTGCTAACAACTCCCACTGCTGATTCTAGGTGGCACAAACCCTTATCAGGCAAGGATGCTAGCAAAACAAATTGCCAAAAGACTAATCTGAGAAGAGCCTTCATCAAAAACAGCATTACCTTGGCAAACAACTCTGCGTTCTGATTCTTTATGAGCCGACAAAATAATATAGTAATCTTAAGAAAATTTAGATATTTTAAATTCATAACGTGGTGGCTTTATCACTCAAACCCAGGTGAAGAGATTTTGGAGCATTCATTCAATTAAACTGAGGTACAGACACTATTAACTCAGATACTCAAACACTACAATGTAGGCTATCGGTTAACAAATTTTCCTTCGTAACATAATTATGAGATGCCCTAGTGACTCCTTTTGGGGAGAAATAATTTCATTCAAAGCGAAACAAGAAATGGGAGCTTTAACATAGTTTTGTTGCATTTAAAATTTAATCTTTTGTAGCAACACATTTAAAAAAACCAACTAACACTAAAATTATTTACTTTTGCTAGTTTAGTTGCAAATTGTTAGTACGTATATTATAAATGATAATTATAAATAATAATAATTTTATTGTATTTTGTGATATAAAATGAGCTTAAAAAGTCATCGATAACAATCACCAGAATAAACATGTGGACGCGTTACAGTTTTACACACTTTAACAAATGACTTGCATAAAACAGGTATTTTCTTATTGTTGAGATTATGGACATGGTGATCCTTATATTTCCTGAAACTTTTTAAACGAATTCAGCAAGCATCGTTTTAAAAAATTACAAGGTTTATAAGTAGCTTATATGGAAAGCTAAGAACTTACCAGATCAAAAGGGTCTAAAGGATTCGACACGCTGGAACCAAAGGGGTTCAGCCTAGCCTTGGGCTTCTGTTCAGTTGGCAGAGGAATTTGGTCGGCTCCACCTATTTCAAGTGTTTGAATCATTGGCGTGTCTGGAACAGTGAATGGCTTATGTCCGAAAACATCGACGGAAGGGTCCTGCTCTTTACAATCGGCCAGTTCATTAGCAAGTTCCTCGGAGGACAAGTCATCGAGCTGGGACTTAAGCTCGGCCACCATCAGTTTCATATAGTCATAACTTGCACATGTGATTGCTTTCATCCATTCCACCATAACGTCTTGACTCTCAGCTTGAAGAAGGTACTTGCGGCTGTTACTTGCACCCTTGAACAGTATCTTGAATGTGTAGCCCTCAACGGCCATGTCAGCTAGCTCCACCGTGTAGCCCTCTAGGATTATTACGCCATTGGGTTCACGGTCACCAGGTTTGTCAAAGTAAAACAATAGATTTCCCTTGAGCACAAACCATCGTTTTTGAAAGTTTTTATTCATTTCTCCTCGTTTTGAAAGCCAGCCTTCTTTTGTGGTTTGAGAAGTAGAGGTGGAAAAATAGACGAGGTTGGCTTCATTCAATAACTTCATTGTTTTATCTGTGAACATAATCACTGTGTAATATTAGTATGATTGACACGCCTATGGCTTATACTTATTGGTAATGGAAGCGAATTACTAGCACTGACTACAGGAAACAAGATGGTGCTGCTAGTTGCACTTGGGCTCTCCTTCGAACTGCGAAATCCATCAAACTGACAACATGCCCACTGGTGCTCTCTTTTTGCTATGTTTAATTGTTGTATACAGGTATGTTTGATATGCTTTATGAAATACCTACTCTATTTTACTTTTTGTAGTGTATTATCTAACTTTTTTGATTTTTGGAATATAAGACAATATATTTCTACTATAGTTTTTATTTTACACAAAAATCTGATGAAATACGCTGGGTATAAGCTGCTATCAAATGGCATAACATTCCTTAGCCTAACCTTCTCTAATAACACAGCCTTCTCTAATAATAGAGCCTTCTCCAATAATAGAGCCTTCTCTAATAATAGAGCCTTCTCTAATAATAGAACCTTCTCTAATAATACAGCCTTCTCTAATAATACAGCCTTCTCTAATAATACAGCCTTCTCTAATAATAGAGCCTTCTCTAATAATAGAGCCTTCTCTAATAATACAGCCTTCTCTAATAATAGAGCCTTCTCTAATAATAGAGCCTTCTCTAATAATACAACCTTCTCTAATAATTAGTGTTTATAAAAAATTCAGAGTATTCCCTGTCCTCTTAATATGGAATTTATAGCGTAATGTATAAATGCTTAAAGATTGTTTTTTAGACTTGGAACAAATTTTAATAATTTACATTATTTGTAATAGAAGAAACTAAATCTGAATTTAAACAATCCATTCGAGAAGCCTTTTGGAACAAATTAGTTAAGTGTTGAAAACCAAATTTTGACTGTGGCTGCTACTTGAAAGATTCAGAAAAACTATCTGTTAACACTACGTTGCTTAAGCAGTTTTCCATGTAGAATCACCAATTTGTATTGAATAAAACTAAATCGTGGCCGAAACAAATAAAAGTCAATTTTCCCTAGCACCTTTTTTATCAATTTCTAATAATAAATTTCTTTCAAAAATTTGTAGATTTAAAAAAGTAAAACACTTTCATGTGTGAGCAAAGTTTGTCGCTAAAGATAAGACCTTGCGCTAGTTCTACTAAATGCCACCTGTGCCAGCACCTCTAAAATGTCTTTCACTTACTGTATAAAAACGTCCTCTACTCCAAAAAATAGATACATGTACATTGTTTGAACATTAAGGAACTCAGTCTCACATTTTGTAAACAAAGTGACTTTTCTGTATGTCAGCAAGTGACTGGTTGAAAGTGTGGTGGTTTTTTGAGCAAGTTGCAAAAAAACTGATGCTTGAAATTACTTGTAGTTTGAGGATTATTTATTAAAAACTTTGTGTAGCAAGAAGGTGTAAACAGATCTCTTCACTTCAACGTGATCCAACAAGACCTTAAAATGAGTAGCAAACAGTATTCATCCCAAACAGAAAATATCTCACTTCGGCTTAGACATAATATGAAAAACCTTGGTCACCACATTTGATCATACAATAACTAGGGGTAAAAGATTGACAGAGCACTAGCATTGTGTTGCAGAATGGAAATCGCTGATGTGGATATATACATGTAGGTTGGCTTTGAACCATACAGAAAGAAAAACTGCACCTGCTGCCCGTAAAATGAACAGATATGACACATGGAGCAGCACTTATTAAAACTAGATGTTTGAGTAATGACAGCGTAGAAGATTATTAGTTCAATGGAAAGAGTAAAGGCGCAAACACACTAGGCGTTATGTGGTGCGATAACGAGCTATGTGGTGCCAATCTGGACTCAGCGAGTTGATGTTGAGTGATAACACTAGGCTTGCACATTCAAAGCTTTATTGCATGCAAATTGCATTTTGATTGATTGCTTTTTCCAAGAATGCACTGCTCTAGCTGCTAACTTTCTCATGACCAACTAACAACAACAACATTTTGCTATTTTGTTACGATTAAAACATCATCAAAATGAACACTGTACTGTTCATAGATTTAATAAAAGCACACCCAGTCCTGTATGACACAACACAAAAGAATTACACAGATACCCAGTTAAAAACCAAAATTTGGAAGTCAATCGTTGCACAGGTTGACCATATTGAGAATGGTAAAATATTAGTATTTATCGAACCCAGAATAGTTTTTGTTTTCTTGTAGTGTGCAATTCGTGAAGGCGAGATAGGTTAAACAAAAGCAGAATTTGTTTACATCATTGTCTAGAAAGCTCGATATTTATTTCTAGTTCTTTATTAACAACTCTGGCCAAGCTGGTTATACAGAATTTTATTGGATGATGTATGGTGCATCGCCCAAATGTGTTTGGGCATACGCCGGAAAGTGCAGCGACATCTCTGCGCTCCTCATGACATCTGCGACAAAATTTCCTTTGTGTGTTAGCACCTTAACTGGGGTAAAGATTGCATACAAAACAGCAGCTATCTTGGATGATAAACCTACACCTGCCAATGGCACTTTCATGACATTATGACTTCCTCTCCAAAAGAATCATCGCAAATTTTAACCATCTCTGAAGCAGTAAAGGTTTACAATGATCTAAAAGATACTTTCAAAATAGTAACAGCTAGAAATGAATTGACTTATCATTGACCTGCAGGCCAGAATGGGCTCAGATGTTGATAATTGGAAAGCGTACCAGGCCATTGTGGTAGGAAGGTGTGACACAAATGAGGAGATGCGCCTGACTCAGTGTGAGTACAAATTTGTGATCACTGATCCATTTTCAGGCACAAAGCAGCATTAAAAAGCATGGTTGAACCCAGAAAAGAAGCCTTGAAAATTTTTGGATTAAGTTGTTGTCAGAAGGAAAGACGCAAAGAAAGTGATGAAAACTAGAGCAATGAGAGCAGCAGATTGCGGCATATTGATAATCAAGCATAAGCTGAAACACAAAAAGAAGAAACCAGACCAGCACGAAATATATAATCTTTCGAATTTCAAGCATCATTTCCGAACATCGAGAGATCGAAGAAGAATTTGCTTTTTTCAGGCACTGTGGAGCAACAGAAACAAAACTTACACTCATTTGTACCTGAATACATGTGAGCTAAGCAATATGATATTGAAATAAAAAGACTGTTGTTTTTTATTGTCTACATGCCAAAGGCGAACCAATAAATACAAAGCATTTATTACTGCTGCATTCGGGCATACTCCGGGAAAGGCATTAATACACTTTTCGGCCACGTTTACTGAATAAAGTTTTTCAGATTAGCGAACATTTATTGACGTGAGATGAGCCTTCAGATACTGATTTGTAAAATAAAAGATATGTATAATTTTATTGAGAAATTATACATCTTTCAGAATTATCTTATTGGACTAACCTACCATTGACGTTTTCCTTGCTTTCTGACCAGAAACCGGGAACGTTTGAGATATCACCCCTTTTGATCATTAAAAATAAGCTTATCCGAGACAAAAAGTGTCAAGGATATTCGCTCTTGCCATCGCTGAGGTAATAATGTAACGTACCGCAATTAGGTTCTAATCGCTTTGCACTTTTCGTAGTTCGCATTTGCTAGCACTTTACGCGTGGTGTTTCGTCGTAGTATTCGTTGTGGTATTTGGAGTTATCATGTCACATCTAGTAGTCAGGTTGGACAACTTGAGTTTCTAGCAATTCTAGCTCTGTGCTTTCTGTAACACATTTTTCAGTTTATCGCAAGGTAAATATATCTTTTACGATTTTAGAAACTCAGAGTAAAGCCAAACAAAATCAAGACAACAACACAACATGTACTTCTATTTACTACGATCTTCCAATTTCTCATTCTTTTAGCTTCGTTTAGACGGCCAAAAGTAAACAAACTCGTTCATAGTTTTTATTCGTTGTTTTATTATTTTTCCTTTTTTGATTTGTTTATATTTGTTATTTAGTGATGTTATTTTAACACATATTTGTTCAAGATTTTAACAATCGCATGTATTTATAATTCATGCATGTAAGAAATGTTATCCAAGTTTTGTGAAAGCTTGGAACGGATTACGGAATTCATATGGTAACATCCGTTTTCATTTCCGAAGCTATCTACTTACGATCCTGCTTCTTGAACGAATAACTTTCGTATGTACAGGCTACATTGTAGGGCTATTTGCTTTTTAATGATCTTGATAGCATGAAGAAAATTTCTTTAGTCTCAATCGATAATCTATAATTTTATGTACGAACTACAAAACTGCAAGCCGTAAGCTTTAAAAAACAGCTCTAAAGTGTGTCAAGTGGATATTTTTAGTATGCCCAACAACTATTTATTTCACAAAGGGTAAACAATAAAATATGAAGTAAAATCATGGCAACCCTCATATCAGTTCAAGCAAAAACTGATGGTTTGTTATAGTTGTGTACTGGTTTTTGTCTTGGTCTACCAGTGTACCTAATGGCGACCCGACAGGTCGGCTTACATTAGCTTGCCGTGCCTATAACTGTATGTGATTATAGAAGACTACGTCAACCCTAAGGTCCGTCATCTGATTAGCTTAGGTCGACCTCTCTGCTACTAATTAGGTCGACCCAGTCAGGGCACCTTTAGCTGCTGACCCCCGTAGTCAACCAGCTGACCGATGATGCCTATACTGGTCAACTATCCTGCATTAATTCTTGCTGACCGCTCAAGCGAGAAATGAAGAGAGAGTGTGTGTGTATAATTGTATTGACTAGACTACAAAACAACTGCCCCCACTGCGGGCTACGCCTTCCTTTATATAGGTTGCAGCTCGCCCATATAAGGGCATAATGACCATATAAAGGTTAATGACGCGGGGTTGACTGATAATATAAGTAAGCATGCACTTGAAATGAGCTGGATAATATGAGGAGTAACAAATCTGCCACAGTTGCCATTCACCCTTGATGATTAACCACACAGTGTGTTGGATTGAGCCACCAACACGTAGCGGCGTACAAAACGTCTTACACTACAGGTTACAACAATCCCTAACTCAGGGAGCACTGCGTTGGACTGAATCACCAACACGCAGCGGCGTACGAAACGTCTTACGCTACAGGTGACAACCAATCACTAACTTCGGGTAGCACTGCGTTGGGCCGAGTTACCAACACGCAGTGGCATATGGAATGTCTTATGCTACAGGTAACAAGTCACCAACTCGGGCAACCTTGCGTTAGATTGCGTCACCAACACACAGCGGCGTACGAGACGTCTTACGCTATAGGCAACACAATTGCTCGTCTCTAGACAGGGGTCGACCCCCGGTCGACAAATCGACAATCTACAGCAAGGTCGACAGCCAGTATAGGTCGCCATGTCGACTTGTCCTAATATACCGAGCAGCGCTTAGAGGCTGTTGTGATGATTATTGATAGTATTGGATTATCCTACCAAGTAATCTTACAACGGTTAGGGAGTAAGCTCAGTTTTATTGTCACGAGCAGATGCACTGCAAAATTATTATAATAAACTCAGATAGGCCTAATCCTGATTAATGACTGTTAACCAATGTTTCGTTGATTAAGTATTCAGGATCTTATAAAGGACCTTCCTAGATGTGAGAATCTAAGACTATGCTCTGAGATGGGAATCACTAAGTTATGCGAAGAGGGTTCCGCAATACCTTATGTTTATTTAAGAACAAGAAAGATATATAATAAGTTGCACCCTAGACTAAACTTATAAAAGTATATAAGTAATTTCTAGAGACTTAGAATATAGTCACCCCCTTTTGTTCTCCTAAAGTTGACTCTTCCATTTCTTCTGCTGACACGTCTGACCGCTGTAAAGAAGCTTGTATTGAAGAGTGAAGTATATGGGTAAATACGCGTTCTTATATATGGGTTGAGAGTTAGCCTTAGTGCCCAATGGTGGAACTATAAGTTTCTATTCTTCAATTCTGGGTTTTGTAATTTTGGGGTTTCCTAGCTACGTCCTGTTGTATTTCCGTCAGCAAGGGTTTCATCACTTTTAATCTTCAGTTTTAATCCTTGTCTGGTGTAGCTTGACACCAGACGCGGATCTTCGTACCGCATGACGAAAGTTGTTATCGTCTGGGTGTTGTCGTTGACTGGGGCTGTGATGCCGTTTTTAGGATTTTAATCTGGGTTTCCATTACTGTTTTTTGCAATAATCTTGAGTCTTCCAATGTAATGTTTTTAGTGTTCAGACAGTGGAATGAGTGGGTTGTCATGTGATGGCACTAATCCCAAAGATGAGATTTGTAGATGTCGTAACTCTGGGAGTTTGTTATGTAAGCCGTATGGTGGTATAACTTGCCAATTTCTTTACGTCTATCTGTACATGGCTGATATCAGATATAACAAGGCAAAATGCCGAGATACTTACGATAAAGCAAGTAATTCTCCTTATCAGAAAAACTGAAGAGAGAGATGGTTCATGGAACAACATGTATTTCAGAACGAAATAATAAGGCTGATGCCTTCCTTTATATACTATAAGATATGCAAATTAGTGGAACATAAGGCCAGCCCACGAGGGCGTAGCTACTTGGAAAAAGATAAAAATAAAATAGGGCACAACTCCCTATAAAAAGAACGTTATTTACGTGGTGGCAAATCCACCACAACAGTTGCTCATCCAGTATAGGAGCCGTTAATGCAGCATCTCTATATAAAAGCTAAAACGTGTTTGGGTTAATGGCTGCTTACTATCTAAAGGCTGACCAAGAGGATTTCGAACATTACCCTTTCGGACAGTATTTTGGGGCCATGTTTTGTCACCAAGCAGGAAACCAAAAGCCGCGCCTGCGTGACTCTTATATTTGTATTTGGTGTGGCCAAAAGCAAAACAATAGCACGTGCGTAGCACCGGTAAAAGCAATACCATGAAGTTTGTGACTACGCACATGAACATACAGCTACAACATGTAACATTCCCTCTTTTCTTAATCAAAAAAAACATACAGGATGTCCCAATCACATTAAAGCTAAAGCACCAAACTAAAGTGACTAAACCTAATAAACCATGGTAATATAACTCAAAATAGAGTCTATAAGAGATAAACACTATCTCAGTATCCTAATGACTAACTTTGATCGTAGTCATTCAGCCAAGCTGGTTCTCGACAAACTCGGAGAGGGCGGTTCTGCAGAGCCATGTTCTCTGCAACCTCCCATGGCTGCCTAACCGGATCAGGCTGGTTGTTGTCTGGAACTTGTAATCTTGGCCGAAGATCACGTCGATTTCTCCTAAACATTTCACCATCACACACTACTGCATACGACCTATATGAAAGTGTTTTGTGCACTTGAGCCTCTTTCCAGCTTTTCTGGTTTGCTCGACAATCTCGCAACATCACTGGTTCACCAATTTTTAAAGGTGACAAATTTTTAGACGACTTGTTGTACCGTGTTCTGGTTCGTTGCCTCTTAGCTCTCTTCTCTTTAAAACTGAGCTGCTCTGCTCTTGACAACCTCATCTTGGCATCAGAAGGAAGTGTGGAACGAGTTGACCTGCTGTGAAGACGCTCTATGGGACTGGTGGTCAAGTTTTCTGTTGTTGTGTTACGGTATTCTAGCAATGCTAACTCTGGGTCAGCACATCTCCTCAGAATTCTTTGGGCTATTTTCACAGCAGACTCTATTTTGCCATTAGATTGAGGGTGGTGCGGGCTGCTTGTAGTGTGAGTGAAGCACCATTCTTTGGCAGAATGAACAGACTGTTTAGATGTAAACTGAGGACCGTTATCACTCTGGACTTGCACTGGAATACCCCATCTGACAAAGATTTTCTTCAGTGCTGTGATCACATCACAAGTGTCCTGACTGCTTATACGTTCATGCTCCCAATAATCAGAGATGTAGTCTACAGCCATAACATAATGTTTCTCTTGCTGTTCAAACAGATCTACCCCTACTTTGTTCCATACCTTGAGTGGGACATTATGGGCGTGGTATTCTTCTCTGGGTTGTTTTGGTGCATCTTCAAGCAGACCAAACATGCTTGACAATGTTTGGTAAGTTCCTCAGCCATTCCTTTCTAATACACAGACCGTCTTGCACGGCGGAGTGTGGCCTGCACTCCCTGGTGACTGGCAACCAGTTTGTCTAACATATTTCTTTAAAGAACTCTAGGCACCAATACACGCAGTCCTTTAAACATGAGTCTTCTTTCTGCTGCTAGCTTGTCTCGAAATGACCAGTACTTTTTCATTGGTTCCTGAACAGCACTTGGATCATTAGGCCAGCCTTCCAACACCCATCTCATCAACATCTGCAACTCTTGATCTTGTTCTGTAGCAACTTGTAGATCTTCATAGATCTGGTCTGGCAATGCCATATCACAGGGAACCTCACACACAGCAAAGACATGCAACCTCTCTGGTGTCCCGGAAGGCTTCTCCATGTAGCTATCTCGAGAAAGGAAGTCTGCTGAGAGCTGCTCCTTACCAGGTTTCCCAACCAGCTTAACTCCCGCATATCTCTAGAGAGAGAGAGTAACATTGACTCCATACGACGAGGAGCCTTAAATACTGGTTTTTTGAAGATGGGGACTAAGGGCTTATGATCTGTGTGAATGGTGACATCCGAGTGGCCAAAAGCATACTGGTCCAATCTTGACAGAGCATAAACCACTGCTAACATTTCCAACTCGATAGGGGCATAGTTTGTCTCACTATCCGTCAGAGATCTAGAAATATAAGTAACTGGGTTTCCTCCCTGAAGTAGCGTAGCTCTCAAGCCTGCTGTAGAAGCATCAGTCTGAACAACTATCGGGGCATTTTTGTCAAAAAACTGGAGTGTCTCAGCATTAGTCAAACTTCTCTTAATCATCGTGAACACATCTTGTTGACTGTACTCCCAAACAAACTTTGTACCTTTCTTTGACTGTAACAACCTACAAAGAGGTTCTGCCTCAGCTGATAAGTTTAGAATAAACTTGGCCATATATGTCACATGACCTAAAAACCTCTTTACTGCCTCAGCCGAAATTGGTGGTTGCATTTTCTGAATAGCCTTTATCTTTCATGGATCCGGTTTTAGACTTGGATGTCAGGATATGACCTATATATGGAAGATCTGAGTGAAGAAATTTGCATTTGTCTTTGTTTAGCTTAAGGCCAGACATCCTAGCCTTTTCAAGTAACTTCCTGAAATTTATGTTATGATCCTGCCGATCTTTTCCAAATACTAGTATGTCGTCTGCAACCACAGCTATTCTTTCTAATCTCTCTAATGCATTTGCTAGCCTTCTTTGGAACTCTTCAGGGACCGAAGAAATTCTGAATGGCATTCTAACATACTTGTAGCGTGATTCTGGAGTCCAAAACGTGGGGAGATCTGTTGACTCTTCTGCTAACTTGACTTGCTGAAAACCACTCTTCGCATCACAGAGAGAAAAACATGTCGCAGCATTCAGCTGTAGTAGTACGTCTTCTAAAGTTGGCATTTTAATATGATTGCGTAGAATTGCTCGGTTTAGATTCTGGGGTCAATACATATCCTAATGTCTCTGTTGGTTTCCTGATAGGAATCATATGACTAATCTAAGCTGTTGGCTTGTCAACTTTTTCAATAATTCCTTGTTTCTCAAGTGACCTGATCTCCTTCTTTACTTCTGCTTTCATTGTCAATGGCACCTTTCGTGAGCAAACCTGCACTGGCCTTACTGACGACTCCAACTCAATGCGATATTCTCCTGGCAGCTCACCCGAACCACCGAATACATCCTCATACTCAAGCAGCATACCTTGAATATCTGTATCGGACACAAAGTTCACTGTCTCAGACAAATTTAAGAGCTCCATTTCCAAGCATGCAACACCTGATAGTAAACTATGTTGGCGACTTTCCACCATGAGAAAACGTAACTTTATCTCTTTACCCCCTTGGTTATTCACTTTCAGGTGGCACCATCCACGTGGTGTGCAAGATGTTTGATCATACATGTTGAGTGTAGTATCAGTCTTTTGTAGCTTAGGACTGCCTAGTGCACAGTAATCATTGACTGTGAGAATGTTACAGGTCGCACCTGTATCAAGTTGAAACTCAATTTGCCGGGTGACAGCAGAGATGATAATGTCAGTGTTGACAACAGTTTCCTATCTTTCATGGTGATGGATATACTGTTGCTATATTCTTCATCTGTAGAATAATTCATCAGTTCCGCTTGATGTACCAATTCCTTCTTCTTAGTTCCATCCTGAAAGTTCTGACTGCGAACCGTACAACACCGTGCATAGTGATTCATCTTCAAACATTTGTGGCACTTCTGACCATAGGCTGGACATGAACGAGGCGGGTGTACTCCACTACACCTATTGCAATTGGCTGCAGAAGCAGAGGGTTTTGGCTGGCTTTTCCTGGGCTTTGGCTCATTTCTTTTATACAAGCTCAATGCATTAACATCTTCCGCCACCGTACCTCTATTGCCTTAAGATCTCTTGCTGCCACTTCAATTGACCGACACAATCCTAGAGCTTCTTTCAGTTTGATGTTTGGTGCCTCGAACATTCTACGCTTCATTTTGTCACTTTCTACACCAAGTATCAAAGCTTGCAGAACCATGCGATCGTATATAGCGCCAAAGTCACAGTTTCAAGCAATCCTATGCAGCTCTGTAATGAACTCGTCTATAGTCATGCTGCCCTGTTTGGTTGCCAGAAGCTGATGAGTCATTGCAACTGTATTAACCCTGGAAGCACAAAACTCTGCGAATTTCTTACATACTTGCTTATAGACCATTTTACTGGCCTCACTAGACCATGAAAAAGAATCATATATGTTTAAACCCCTAGGACCAATGGTTCGGAGAAGCAGTGCTACCTTTACAGCATCAGCACAGTCACTCTTCTCTGTTGCAACCAGAAATAACTCGAAGTTTCTCTTGAACCTCTTCCATTGTTCTGGCAAATTACCACCTTCCTTCAGTGGTTCGGGGCATAAAAACTTTTCCATTCTGACTGACAGTGTTAAAATTTCGACAAGAAAACTACCAATATGACTAGTAAAACTATTATGCCAACTCCAGTTTTAAAATTTGTTAACATAATATTCTCACTGCCAGCGTCAAATACCACTATTGTAGTAGTTAAAAATGTCAACTCACTCAATAATAAAATACAATACACAATCTAATTAATACTAAAACACAATAACACATTACACAACACAGTACTAAACAAAATTCTTGTGGGAATGGGTTTTAGGCTGCTTGCCGAGTGACTCCCCAACGTAAACTTATTAAATCACTTTATTTTAAACGCAACCCAATTTCGTTAACATAAAATCAATTAAAGTAATTCGAGGCACCATAAAACGTGTTTGGGTTAATGGCTGCTTACTATCTAAAGGCTGACCAACAGGATTTCCAACATTACCTTTCGGAGAGTATTTTGGAGGCCATGTTTTGTCACCAAGCAGGAAACCAAAAGCCGTGCCTGTGTGACTCTTATATTTGTATTTGGTGTGGCCAAAAGCAAAACAATAGCATGTGCATAGCATCGGTAAAAGCAATACCATGAAGTCTGTGACTACGCACGTGAACATACAGCTACAACATGTAACAAAAGCCTATAGAAAACTGTATATACGAGCACCACTCCTGCAACAACCGGCACTACTGACTCTCTATAGTACAGCAGATAACAGACTATGCATGAAGCAGGGCAAATCAAGCCAGAGCCAATGATACATACTTTCTATATCACAGCTGATAGGCTGACTGGGCATATACTAGCACAATCTTTTGATCCAAGTTACTAAACAAGATATGTTATATTTGAATAAATTTATTATAGTCCCGTAGTATGTCTCACTATGAAAACAAAACTCTGACAGTCCCTCAAATGCAAAAACAACTGTTTATTTAAGTGAGCAGAAGCAAACTCAACATATAGTTGGTAGTTATGAGTATTTGAAACTTTTAGGTCAACATGGCAGTTATTTGTTAACAGAACAAGCATTACGCACAGTTCAATAAACGGTATAAAAAAATGGCTACATTTTTGTAATACATTATTTAACAAGGAAAGCACACCACTCACAAACAAGCAATCGAACCAATTTTCATTTTATACTTTTTTTGGGATTTTTTTGCTTGCAAGCCTAGAGCAGCAACTGCCTTACAATTCTTTTGACGCGCACATTCTGACCTATTTTATTTCAGTGAGCACCTTGGTCCCTGGTAGCAGTTAAATTCCGTTATAATTTGAATTACCTGGTTGTGTACATAAACCCAGATTAATTTGCTAACATAGTTTTAGCCATTGCTCCAATCCTTCCTCGGCCATTTTCAGGGCCACCAACATATAATAAAGAATTTTTCTTTTGCATTAGTGGTTGAAAGTCTTCTTAGGAGTTTTACACACTTTTTACAGATGTTCATCATTTGTTGTGCGTGCACGTGAATTACAACTGAAGGAGAATCTTTAGCTGGCTTTTATTTTAAAGTTACCACTTGCCACCTTCAACCTCGCTGGTAATCCTTGTATATAATATAAATGTATATATATATAAATTAGAAAATTAAATAGTTCACTTATCTTTTTTTCAGCTACTGACAGTTTCCTGCTAGTGCATTCTTTAGGCTGTAGACTTCAACAGTTGAAGCCTACAGCCTGAAGAATGCACTAGCGGGAAACTGTCAGTAGCTGAAAAAAAGACAAGTGAACAATTTAATTTTCTAATTTATACTGCTCTATACTATGTTGAGCGCTCTGATTTTAGTTCTAAGTATGATATATATATATGTATATATATACATTTGAAGGAGTAAATATATATATATACAATAAAGTAAATATATATATATATATATATATATATATGTATATATATATATACATTTACTATAGTCAACTCCCATTGGTAATGGGATTTGTGTCCCTTGCCTAAGCTCTGAGCTGCACGGATGAGGCTTCAATAGCCGAAACAGTACTGTCTGTAGAATGAGTATATGCTCCTTCACTTCGGTTTGGTTGAGCACTCTGTGAGAGGTGCGGCACTATTAGCCTTTGTGCAAAGCTCATCACTTTTGTGATTTGAGCACTCTGGTGTCAGCACATTGAATTTCTTAGTCTGTGAGGCAACCTAGTTGTTTCATGGCAGGAAGTCAACTCTCATTGGTAATGGGAATTGTGTCCCTTGCCTAAGCTCTGAGCTGCACTGATGAGGCTTCAATAGCCGAAACAGTACTGTCTGTAGCATGAGTATATATATATTTATATATATATATATATTTATGCATGTATAAAATATTGGCAATATAAAATAATAGCGGATACATCTTGAACGTTTGTGTTAGGTGTAACATTCAATTGTAGATGCATTAACATATACTGGCTTTGCAGGTAATAGTGTGTTATTCAGCTGATGTAAAAGAATCTAAAACAGGGAAACCTATTTTAAAAGTCACCATTAATTGGAAACCAGAAATGAATGACCCTTCCTTTAAGGATAACAGTCTCTTGTTAAAAGCAAGTTTAAACAAAACTATATCATTAAAACAACTTTCAGGTTGTAGCACATTCCCGTTCCAGATGCATGTTTGCTAATTGAGCATGTATACATAACTAACTCTATCAAACACTGAGTAATTATTATGAGATTAATTGGTTGTTCAATTACAATATCGATATGACTAAAAGTTTATAAGTACATTTTTTGATCCAAATCTTGATCTGTAAAACTCATAGTTTTGACTCAAATACTTGAACATCTTCTCTGACTTCTGTGGTCTATCAAACCTTTGGTTTGAAAGACCACAGGAGTCAGAGAAGATGTAAAATAGTTTACAAAAAGGAAATATGTTGTTTAATGAGTGAGCTTATATTTTACAAAACAAAGCAAAACAGTCAAGGCATAGTCCAAAGTCACATTTCATACAGTCAGTATGTGTATGATATGAACGCTGAGATCCTTGGCATGTCCCTCGCTTCTTATCGATTACATATCTCACCATGTGGCCTGTTTTGTCATATCATGCATTCTTTGCGCAAATAATTGAGTCGAGTTTTTTCTTGCCAGGTACACTTGCGAGTTCTTGAAATTGAGGCGAATGAGACATAGTTCACCTCTTCTATGAAGCTTAGTTAAATGACATTAGTTCCATTAAGATGATATCATTCCTAGGAACTTTTAACCACAATGTTTAGCAATCAACTAAACAAGCACCATTAACAGTTCCTCCATAGAATGCCAATACGATATATATTGACATTTGAGCCATCTGGTCGGTATCACCAATATACTTATTATATTCTGTATTGATTTTTTATGATGATTTTTATATGTTTTATGTCCTTCAATGACCTTGTTTGACAGAACCCAAATGTTGCTTACTACCCTCCCATCTTGTGGTTATTATATTGGAAAATTCCATTTGCGCAGTAGGTAAGGCCCAATAATCGCTATCTCTTTATCTATCACCGGGGAAACATAAGGCTATGGAAAGCTGGATCTGATTCCATTTGCACAATTTCTGCGACATTATAACAAGTTTTTGTTGATTTCTTTAGGCAGTGGAAGTGTGGTAAACAAACTCTGTACATTTTAACCAAATATAGTAGTGCTTGAGCATACTTTTCAAGTCTTTTTTTCAGTTTTAGTTTTCCCTGATAAATTGTATCTTGGTGTGCCCTAAAAGTGATAGGGAATATAAATGCATCATTCTGACACCAAACCTTGTATCCGACTCGAATTGGTTTGTTTCTGATAGCCTCACAGTACTGTATCTTAGCGTCATCATGTGGCATACTTCAACTGGTGACAAAGTATTCCATGAATTGTACCCTAAGCTGTGGAATAAGAGGTAAAAGGCAAATTTATCACTCTTATCAAATTTTTTTCAGCATTGAAGTGTAAGCGCTTCATAATTGAATCAAACCTGGTAAGACGCATTGCATTACTGACAGCAATATTCTGTATTTCAATTTGTTTTCACCAAAACAGCTGTTTTTCAGACTATGGCGGGCAAAGGAGATAATCAAACAAGCAAAGAACACCCTTAGTTTTTTGGCAAATATATTGATATCTGCCCAACTATTTTCCAGGCAGGAAATAGTTATTTGTTCTTTTGTGTCAGTGGAAAATGTTTCATCAAAAAAGGCTTAAGTAGTTCTACAATGAAAATTGAGTATTTGTTGCTGTAGCGTTCAAGAAAAAGTGATGAGGGTGCATGAAGTCTTTATTTGTTCTACCATTCTTTAAGAAGGCGCATTTAATTTGATTTCCTTATTTTGGGACACGTTCAGTTGGAGGATTGTCATCAATGTTCAGTTGAATATGGTCATCAATAGCTTAGTTTGTAAATGGATGTTTTCTGTCATGCTGTCGAGATCGGACTTCTGCTAGCACCAAAAGTTGATGGCCAGATAACTGATGAACCTCAGGTAAAGAATTCGTTTCTTCATCTGCAAATTTTTTATCTGTCACATCTTGATGGTCAGGAGGTTTGATGTATACATCGCAGGCATCGTTCTCATCATTCAAGCAATCCAAAATTTCATCAAGACTCAAAACTCATTAATATAGAAAAAATGTAACAATATGTGCTCATTTTATCCCAGCGCAACATTATATGTAATGCTGAGTTTGAACTCCTCCCACTACTACATCTCTTTGTTGTATTACCACAAAGATTTTTCAGAGTGATCTTATAACAAAACTAAATAAAACACTCAACATACAATATAATACTTTTGCGCCTTACAGAGTGGTTAGCTAATCTTTCAGTATGTGCCAACGTAATTACCGATCTAGAAAAGCAGCTGACTTTAAATACGTCTGTACAAACAGGCGAACACAGCCTGGTTGTTCTCAAAATGTTGAATGGGCATTACTGAATTTGTTTAGAGTTTGTTTGAATGCTTGTCATCTTCATAAAATAGTTTAGTTAGACCATTAAAAAATATTTATTTCTTATGTGTATGTTACTCTAGTGGGGAATAGATTAATATTTGATGATGCAAAAGAAACATGTGAGTCATCACAGAAAATATTATCTTATCAACAATCAGTTCAGCATGTGATTCCTCATGATTCTAGGCCATTTCAGGGACATCAACTATTAAGCAGTTCTTTTGTAATTATTAGAATTAGTATTTTTGTGAGTTTTATCAAAATCTGGATGCTGATTATTTAATGAAGTCCATTATAAATGATCATCAGTTCTGTCTTAGTGAATTTTATCTGCTCACCCATTAGTTTATGCACCAAAACTTTAATGGGATTGCTGCTCAGTAAACTGCTGAATTGTTATCACCAAAGAGTCCATGTTATTTGATTGCATGATGCTCTTTTCCTCATAGTCTTCGTTATGTCAATACATTATATTTTACATTTACCTGATAAAAATAAAATATAATTTATTTATATTTTATATTTATCAAAATATTTATCAAAAAAACAAAAAAATTTTAAAAATGTAATATTTACAATTTTCTGGCATCTAAATTGTAATATAAAACGTGTGCTCCAAATTTATCAGGATGTGAGACCACATGCTCAAAAAAAGAGGATAATGTTAGCCAGGCTGGAGAATTTAGGCCTGAGCCAGAAAAGGAGTAAAAGAAAATCAAGTAAAGACTCAGAGAATCGAAACAACGAATCGTGAATATTTATTCATACTTTGTTCTGCTAGCGGTAAATAATTCCTGTATGCTATACGATGTTCTATCTTGACCATGGATGTTATGTTAGTATTTTACTTATTTGGTGTATCTTGTGGGTAAAGATGGTATTAAGGAAAGATGTTTTTTAGACCAAAGTATAAATAAGGTTGAAGTGCCCATACAAGGAGATCATAGACTGTATGTACTGGCTCATTTGAGAATAATGTCTATGGTGTAATTGTTTTGCTGACAGTGACCTGCCAAGTGACTCTGCTGATATTGTACAACACTCTCTGCCTCCATCTTTCCCTTTATCTGTAGATCATTCTTATCTTTTATGATATCTTATCTGTTAAACTTCAAGTTTCAGACACTCTTGTTTGGAATTTTTGATATGATTCATATGCCACTGCTGTATTTGATTTGCTAATGTATCAGTAGGCTATACACAAGTAATGACCACATTATGGTGGGACAAAAAGTTAAAAAAATGCTTAAAAAATCGCAAGAATTTGTTATGGTATCACTCAAAAAAGATCTACTGCACTTCACTCACTATTTACTGCAACTCTTTTCGGGTACAGTGAACCTTTCACATATAAAATTATTCTATATATTGTCTGCTCTGTACTTAAATATCATCTTATATTCACACAAGTAGTATTATAAAAATACATTGTGATTTGATCAATTTGTTTCAGTGTCTGAATGTATTGTAGATTTATGTAGTCATGACATATAGCAACAAATTAAATACACCATATAAAACTATGTAAAGAGCTATAATATAGCTCTTATTATTATTGACTCTAATTATGTTGAATTAAATTTATTAAATATTAATTAAATTATAATATAATTTAATTACATATTATGTAAAAACTAAGCAATAAAAAGTAACAATGCTGATTAAACATAGTTATACATTACTCTACCTAAAAGAAATGATACCATAAGTGTAGGCTTGTCAATGGTAAAGCTCAATGGTGCAAGTGCAACTAACTTTAATCATGCTAGATATGATTTAAATTACATTAATTTTTGTATTTTTTAATGTTATTACGTTGACGTTTTTATATTTCGCTTTCATATCTATTTACAAAACCGTAATGACGTTAGCTGTTTTAGATGTGATATGTTAAAATTACATCATTGTTGGCCAACCCATATTTGTTTAAATCTTACACCAAATGTCACAAAGTTTGTAAAATGAGGTGTCGTATGTTGAGCTTTGACCCTAGCCCAGTTTGACAAAAAGGTTTATGAAAATTGCTTAGCTTACAGCTTTTAAAGTTCAGCATTATCTTACTGCATTGCTCTGTGCAATGTTTGAAAAATCAGCAAATCTAGCAGGAGCTGCATATGTTAAGACTCTATGCATGGGAACGTCTGCTTTTATCTTATATTTGATGCTGCTGCTAAAGCTCCTGCTATAATGTCACCGGCAATATAACTAATTGGGCAAAGAGACAAAGGCACACTTCTACAAGGCACGACTTGGCCAAACATGCAAGGTAAGGATGATGTTATCTAATGCAGTAGAAAATTAATAACATGCTAGCTATTTAATTATTTCGACACCTTTACTTTAATTTTTATTCAAGTTTTAGTCACCTTTAGCCGCTCTTGAGTATTTAGTTTCATCAATCACTCCAATTCTGCAGATATCTGTGCCATATATTAGATTATTGTAGATATGTATGCCATACATCAGATGATTGTAGATATCTATGCCATACATTAGATAATTGTTGATATGTTTGCCATACATTACATTATTACAGATGTTTGTGCCATATATTAGATTCTTGCAGATATCAGAGCCATCAATTAGCCGGCAGAAAAAAAAAAACTGATAATTCACTGTATTACATCGTATAAAGTAGTAATTTTATTTTAAAATGGTCTGCACAGCTGCAAAGAGTTATCATCTCTTGTAGTGACTTCTTACAATTATGTATGATTGTCTTTGTGAGCATATTATTGATTACCATGACCAACAATCTAGTTTCATAGCCCAGTCTTAGTTAAAGCCAGTTTTTGAGGAGCTATTCATGGGGTCAAATAATCAACAGGCATATAGTGAAGGAGGTAATGATATGAAGCGGCAAAGTGAAAGGTTGATGTTTAAAAAGTCATCAAATGACAACTCTTGAGAAAATCATGAAATTTCATTTGGGTGTAATGCTATCTGCTGTAAAACTATGGGCAGTGTAATGCTTAAACTGTTTGTATGTATATGATTATTGAAAAGCCTTTTGTCAGATGCTGTATATGACCAGTGTTTATTCATCGACGCATCTCAGCAAATTGAAGCTTAGATAAATACAGGCATAAATCGATATGATTGTCTGCATTGTTCCTAATTCATTATTCCTGGCATAACAGTGGGTGTAGCCACGCCACTAGAAAACAGAGATTCACGCAAGTATACCTCCATATTACATTATCAGTAGTGATATAGGCATTCATATTAGTGCTATGGCTACTTCAACGAGATCTTATGTAGCCATGCTATGTGTTCATATGTTGTTGTCAACATGTCATGACAGAGTGACTTCTCTATCGATATCTTCATCTCTGTTGGCTCATTCCACTTTGGTTGGCTAAAACAGACTAATATGTTTAACATTGATATAATAACAATTAGGACATGACTAAGGTAGTAGACCTTTAGCCGATGAAGTAATCAGGGTAACATTCTATGGCAAGAGTCACTCATAACGTTTAAGATAGATATAGAAATGGCTTAATATTGTGGATATTGAGACAATGCAGAAAAACCCTGACTGTTCATTGATAAGTGCTCACTGAAGCTCAAATGTAGAATGCATTACAGTAGCAGTGAATTTTTGTTTGAATATTTGTGTAGTTGCATTAGCAGTACAGTAAAAGTAGTAAGCATCTCACAGCCATGCAGTATGATTGCATTATGTACTTTTACTGCTGCCCAGTACTCAGTATACATACAGTACAGCTATTTTCGAAAGAACAGTAAGAATATTGACGCGGCGGAAGTATTACCCTATGCACAGTGTTCAGTGCTGTATGCAGCGGGAGTGTTGCTAGTGCACAATTCACAGTGCTAGATGTAGTAGGAAATTTTGGATTACACTGCGCATACATGTACAGCACATTTTCGCAAAAGCTCCTCGTAGAACCAAACCTCCAGTTGACTTTAAAGCAACTACAACATGATTGCAAGATGTGAAAGCTGCTCAAACTTGAATATAAGGTGATAAATATATTGTTGGGTTGCATGTGGTTAAAATGAGGACTAATATCTGGTACAACTTATCTTGTATTCTATCATAATTATTATTATTTAAAAAACAACCTAATATGAAGCATATGATTGTGCTGCTCTTCCGGTTGCACATGACATGTAGCTCTAGTTTTACATGGTTTATGCCAAAGTAAGCATTCTGTGTGACAATTGTAATTGTCGACCGTTTTCATGAAACTTTGGGAGTTTGAGTAAGTATTTGATGAGTTAGTACCATCTTGAGTCTACCAATAGCTGCAGGTAGCTTGATATATGTATAAAATGAGTATTCAGTCTTTAAGTAGTCGCTGCGAATGGAGCACTTGCTCTGTTTTTTAAGCTTGTCCTTCTTATATATGCATTTTGATAATTTAGAAAGGCAAAATCCATCTTTGCAGTTTCTATAGCAAAATATCTTACCCGCCTTGCCTCAACTTATTCTAAAAAATGTCTGCCTTTTTCAGTGTATGCTGACTCTTTTCTTTCCCAATCTTTTATTTTAATGGCTGCCAATAACGAGATATAAGTAAAAATAGGAGGCCCTTAATTTAATGCGTAATAAAACTGTGCCACAAATTGTTGGTAAATGTCTCTCAAAATGTTGAAATGTTCAACTGACAAACATATTTTACAGTCACCCTCTTGTTGAAAGGTCATGATTAATTCGTCAGAAATTTTGTGGCCTTTTGGGGTGAAAGCGAACCAATAAAGAACAGTCTTCAATTTGTGTGACCAATTAAAAGCAAGCCTCAGATCGAGTGACCAATGAAGAACAAGCTGATTTTCGTCTTTTTTTCGCTGGCCATACTCCTAATCGTTATTCTTCCCTCTTGGCTTTTACAAGACCCAAAATGGCATCGCAAAGTTTTCTTGATAGAGACATGGATGAAATACTCTAACCACACACCTGATGCCTTCACTCAAACTACACAGGCTTCGACATTTGGTGAGTAAGTCAGTCATTCCGTTGTGACATAACTATAATTCTCATTTTGATTTCATAGAGTTGCGTGCTGAAGACATGCCGTGCAACACTTGGTATAATCTCCAAATCCATTGGTCTCGCTGATTACTTTCAAGTAGTAGAGATTGTACATAACAAAGGTATTTCATAGAAACAGGTCGGTTCATTTTAACTTTTAAAGTTAAAGTTAAAATTCTTTGACTTCTTTCACTTTAATTTTTAAAGTTAAAGTGAAAGGATTCACTTTAACTTTTAAAGTGAATCCTTTAACTTCATCCTTTAACTTTTAAAGTTAAAGGATTCAAAGGATTTTAAAGGATTTAAACTTGTGACATAACATATATTTGTTGGGCAAGCTGCTTTTGAGTTCAATGGCAAATGTTTGCCGCTACGATTATAGCTATTCGTTCAAGCAAACTAGCTAGAAGTTTGATCATTACAGCACCGCTTTGTGTGATTTCATGCTTGCCCACATTATTGATTTGTAGAGCTTTGAATAAGAGTATAAGAGAATAACCAAATTCTTATACACGAAACTACAGTACGTCTATTACCGCAATTAAAGTGGATATATACTTTGTTTTCGACTCTATTTTTTGAAGTTCACATTGCAAAGGAGTTGAAGCATTTTAAATACACCGCTGCCTGTCTGTTACAATATTTCTGAAATCAGTAATTTGTTTTTTGTTGAAACTCGCTGAAATTTTACGAAGACAAAGCATACAAAATCTATTTTTATTTGCACTGGTAGCATGGAAACACTACAATATTAAAATTTGAGCTATATGAACTTGTAGGGATGGTTTCGGGGCAACGGTAAGAATGTGTAACAATGTAGAAGTAATGGTGAACAGCCCTTCTCACACATTGCAGGGTAGGGAGAGCGCAAAGTGAGTGTCGGCATGAGTCAGAATTTGAAAATATGCTACAAGTTTCTAATGATTCATATGCCATACCTCTTCACTAGTAGTAGTAAAGATAACAGAGTGTCAGGGTGGCCTAGTGGTAGCATCCTAAACTGTCAACCATAGAGTTTGTGGTTCGAGTCCTGCCTAATGCTGATCTGACAAAAAAACTCTCAGCAAGCTTTCAATACTAAATTGCTCGGTCATTTCGTTCTAGGCCATAACTTAGAGGCCTTGTGTTCCACACTGACAATGTGAGCACGTTAAAGATCCACCTTTGTCCTTCATACATTGAGCAAGTGAAGTAGCTGCCTGGCTCTGTCAGACTGGGTGTGTTGTGAAATGCATCCCTTCAGGTTAATCTGACAGTTCCAGAAGTGGTAGACACTGAGAACAATGTCACCTCTACTCTACCTTACACGTGCATCTATATCCTAGTTTCTATGGTATCAATTTTTCATAAATTGAGCATTGAAATTTCTGAACTCACTTTATAATTCAATGTCCTTAATGCAGATGCTCAGTAGGCTTTCAATATGATAAAACATGTACTTGCAGGTCCGTCATTTCTGAGAACAATTCAGGTATGGAATACTACCTTACCCGACACTATCAGCAGCCATGTTGCTGATTTAAACCCACTGGTTGACATTTTGGTAGATACTGGGCAAGCCCTGCTAAATGAACAAGATAAGCTCATTAAAGGTGCACCATTAGCTGAAATGTTTGCATGTCCAGCGCCTCTTGGACCACAACACCGGTGTCAGTATTACCAGCCTGATTGGGTGGGGAGGTCTGACACTGAACAGTTACTAAAAGACAGAATTGGTAAAGTGAGGTGAGCTTTTTTTTAAAATTAGTTTAACAACACTAATAAAATATTTAAATACTGCAGAATTAAAATGACTTAGAAACCAGTGAAATCTATGCTCTTTGGAAAAACAGCCTATGAGCAGACAACCTTAAACTTTGTCGATGGCGGTCATGGGTTAGCAAAATTTTTGCTCTGCAAGTTGATTTTCAATATGATTAAGTAAGAGCTTTGTGTGATATTTGATTTTTACTATAATAAGAGCCGTGTCTGTCTATCCGAGATCAGGCAGCGAGCGTTAGACAAAAAGATTGCATTGCACAGAAGTCGAACTGAGATATTTGGATCTCCAACCTAGTATGCTACTATCTACATCACTTGTCTTCCTTTCCCTATCCAAGAGAGGTTGTGCACATATATACAGTAGTACACATGCCAATCTCTCCCGATATGCAGTGCTGCCAGCATACTAGTAAAGTATAACAGTGTGATTCGTAAGTCTAGTGTTTTTGTGGCACCATGTTTAAGATAACCCTATTTATTACTAATAGTGAAATATGTGCTTTACTTGGTTGATTAATGTTTAAAGGCATGCGCTTAACAGAAGCTTCTGGAAGGAAATTTTGATAGGTAACTCTCTTAAAGATGTAGTTGCGTCAAAATTTAAGTTGATCTTAAAAGAAAGCATTTTTTTCTCTCTATCAGTTGATATGTTGTTTGTTGTGTTACGCGATCGCATTGTCAAGATATTTGAAGATTAAAACCGAAAAAATCTGATCGCCGTAAAAACGCTCAGGCCACAAAAACGTGCCCAGCCTCGCCAAAAATGATGTCACGCGTTTGGCAACCTGTCTCTATCTCTCGTATTCACATCGGCTATTTGCGATAAAAGTCTAGTCTTACGCGGCTCTATTGGCATATATCTTATTTTGTATTTGCTCATGTTGGCTAGAATAAAATTTTAAATCCTGCTACAGATGCATTATTATGAATGTTTAAAAGGCTTCAAATAACGAAAATTGAAAATTTGTTCTACTCACTTTCTCCAAATGTTGTGTAAACATTTGGGTACCGACTACCAATTCTACCGGTCTACGGTAATTCTGTCAAGTCACTTTTGTAGAACGCGGTCTTTGTATCAGCACAGTTCTGCATCTACCCATACAAACGATATACAGCCTCCCATAAGCCCCGCCCACATTATGTCGCCTATTACCTACGTACTCGTTTCTTGCTACACTACAATATTCTGCAAATCATGTTTTGCATTATCTTCAACAATATTATTTTATTATATAATTTTTACAAGCAAAAATATTTTCATCTCGGCATAAAACTTTTATTAAAAATATTCATCAAGTCGTGGCCACTCAAATAGTATTAGCTGATACAATAAGACAAATTCATCTACTGCAACAAACTCAAACAAAACATCATGGCTTATGCAGCACGCATTCAAGTCTCTCTTTCCACTTTATGGCAGTTTCCACACTGACAAAGCTTCTTCGGCTGGTGGGACGACATAAACATTCTGTAATCAGTAAAAAAATGCAATAAATATATGTCATTCTAAAGCGTATCTATTGACAGCTTCCAAATTGGGAGTTAAATAGATTGCGAGTGTAATTTTAAAAACGAATAAACATTTAATAAAGGCACAAGTACGCCAAGCCAACGATTCGAAGCTTTGGTTCTGGAAATTAAAGATTTGCAATGATCAATCGATTTTACCCACTTCCTACGAGTGAAAATAATTTGTAATCATGACACTAATTTACCAAAGAAAATTCGAAAAAAATATTACAGCTAGGTAAAACGGCAGATAAGCTATGAAACGATGATTGGAGATAGCAAAGAATTATCATTTTATTAATTAGTATATGTATTTATGACTATAAAAAATATTACATTTACTAAAGTATAGAAGACTCTAAATTAATTTACCTCCATTCTGTCTTCTTCTGCAGCAAAACGCTGCTGACGCCTGTCAGCTTTGGCCACAGGCTGTCTACTCTAATATTTTACTAAAAGTTGCTCAGATAACTCTGAGTAGCGGTCGCTCGAACTTGAAGCCATTTTAAAACTATGTATAACTTAGTAATTGTTGAAACGCGATGAATCAGTTACGAGTAATGAGATCTATTTAGGAGATCCTTCGAGATCACAGACAACGCGTTTTACGAGTGATAACATTTATTACGGCCTATATAAAAATTTCGCACGCATGATTGGCTAACGAATCGACCTCATATTTATCGCTTGTGGTTTCGTTTCAGATAACAAGCTTGTGACGTCACGAAATTGCCACCCGCTGGAACGTGAGCTTTTTAAAAGAGGGCCTCATTCAAACGCATATATCTCTGAACAGGGTTGGTCTACAAAGACAAAAATGGCATCAAATTGTAGCTGATGTTTTAGCCTTTTATGGGTCCTAATTTCATTTTTGACGCAACTACATCTTTAAGCAAATGGCAGCTCAAGTTATCATCACATGATTCACCTATTTATTCTATCAATACTTATGACTGGTGTAAATGCACGTAAGTACGTCGATTATTATTGCCTGTTGCATAAAATAATGTTGATTAGCAGTGGTAGCATTTCTGAAGTAGCCAATAACATTGATTGTAGAACAACCAATAGCATTCAGTTTAGACCAACCAGTAGCATTCATTTTAGAGCAACAAACTGTGTTCATTTTAGAACAACTAATAACATTCATTTTGGAATAACCAATTGCATTCATTTCAAAACAACCAACTGTGTTCGTTTTACAACAACCATTTCTTACCAGGTAATTATATTACTGTTTGAACCACCAATGGTATTCATTTGAGCATCACAAACAATAATAATTCTAGCTAGAACCATCAGTTGTATTCATTTCAGAAGAACCAATGGCTGTAGCAATATCATCCTCAGCATATCTGTTCTTGGCTAACAACTAATAGCTAATTCGTCAAATCGTATGCAAATAAAATGGTCAACCAGTATCAGGAATGTGTGATATTAGCTATTACCTATATTAACTATTGGCTACATCAAATTTCCTTGACCCAGCTCTAATTAATGACTAGAGTTGGTTGTAGATGGAGATACATGATTAAATTTTCTATACTTTAACTGCAAGGTCTCTTACAACATGCCCTAGTGTAAACATACTACTATATAATATAGTCAAGCTACTACATGTATATACTATGTTAATTTGTTTCAAGATTGACTTCATATGCTGAAACCTTCACATGTTGGGGCAAATATTCATATAAGAATATATTCTAATATTTATTAGAATAAGAGTTGTGTCGGTTCGTTTGTCTGTCGGTCTGCCCGAAGACACGCTAAGAGCGTTGGAGCAAAGGATTGCACCGCTTAGGAATCGAACCCGAGTACTCAGATTCAAAGATTTTCACAGTTCCACTCAATCACATTTCTAAATCAAAGAATAATTGTTCAGATAGTTATTACACATGATGATCTCTCACGCCGCACAGAACTGCCAGTGTGCTAATTTACTGAAGTTTAATTTTTATCACAGTTTAAAAGTTCTATGATAACTTCTTATATACCATAATATACCGCTGTATAACAGAAGATGGAGTATAAAAATCACATACAAAAATAAAAAATTAACAAAAATAAAAAGGGTTTACTATAGCCTACAGACACTTGAACTCAAATGTAGACACAGTGATGTTGCTAATCAGAGTTCGAGGTGGTGATAGAGTTAGGTGCTGTAAATTATTCTAACTCGGACTAGGTTTTTTATAGAACTTTATTTAGCTTTTCTCTTGTCAGGGGCAGACTAGCTGTATATATGCCTCTGTCTATACCCCATGAGAGTGTCATAGCTGATGTATTGATTCCATCGCTTCCTCTGCCGCACCCCAAATTGGAAGCTTGACAGCTTAATTATTTTACAATAGCAAGTGGGTTAATTTTAAATTGGGACTACACAGAAGCTATTTTCTGCTAGTTCCCAAATTAAGTTGACTAGTCTTCCAAACTTTTCTTCGTAAAATAATTAATCAAATTTTGCTAAATATACATTTTGTTGTGCATTTTAGAGAGCGGTGCCGTGAGTTCTATTCTGATATGTTTAATGCTTCCCTTTCAAGATACGGCAAAAATACGAGTAACAAAAAGCTTCTGACACACAAGGTAATACGATATGCTAGTGCTTTCCAGGGAGGTCCATACTAGTACTTGCCAGGGTGGTCCTTGCTAGTGCTTGCTAGGGTGGTCCATACTAGTACTTGCTCTTGCTAGGGTGGTTCATACTAGTAATTGCTAGAGTGGTTCATACTAGTATTTGTAAGGGGATCCATACTAGTACTTGCTAGGGCGGTCCATACTAGTAATTGCTAGGGTGGTCCATACTAGTACTTGTCAGGGTGGTCCATACTAGTAATTGCTAGAGTGGTCCATACCAGTACATGCTAGGGTGGTCCATAATAGTAAATGCTAGATGGGTTCATACTAGTACTTGCTAGGGTGGTCCATATTAGCAATTGCTAGGGGGTCCATACTAGTACTTGTCAGGGTGGTCCATACTAGTACTTGCCAGGGTGGTCTATACTAGTACTTGCAAGGGTGGTCTATACTATAGTACTTGCTAGGGTGGTCCATACTAGTACTTGCCAGGGTGGTCTATACTAGTACTTGCTCGGTAGTCCGGTCCATGTAGAACTCTTACATAATTTGCTAGCGTATAGATGCTCACACATTCATAGGTTTAATCACGTAAAATCTTAAATCTTTTTACCCAAACATGTAGGTATTCTTTTATCATTTTAGGTTTTGCTTGCTACTTTTGTTGATCTGACTGCCAAAATGCTTTAATATTGAAATCGAAAAAACTTGAATGCAGCTAAAATTCTTAGAAGAAAACAGACAAAAAATGTGCTTATAATTATGTTAGTACAAATATTACAAATATTAGTTACTTGTATCAGTTTCTTGATACCTGCCGATAAAAATGATATTGTAACAATGTTTTGCGCATAGCGTTAAGTGTTGTAGTTAGCTGAATGAATATTTAGTTGCTTAGCTCTAACGATAATAGTTCATATTTTTCATTTACTTGTTTTGATCATGCATATATACCTATCTTGACTACAATAGAAACATGAACAACCATGATTTTTCTATTTGTACATTAATGAAAATTTTTAGTTGACTATATGGTAAAAGAACCATAAGAATTTTAACGTAAATATTCCACTAATAAACTACTCTTGGTTAAAATAGCAATGGCCATTAGTGAAAAAGGAAGAAATGACAACTGTAAAACAATCATTGAGACAACCTTGGCTGTAATAAGGAGGCATTTAGTGCCAACTTATATGATTACAGGGTAGTTGAATAACTCCTAAAGTAAAAGGGTCAAAAGCCTTCCTACAGCTATTAGCAAGTGTTCATTCAGATTTCTCTTATGCGTTGCACAAGGATACACGTGACAACGTTTTGAAGAAGTGTAGGTGATAGACTGAGTTCTGTGATAAGGATTCACTTAGTCCTGTCTATATCAAATTTGGAATTATTTTCTTTAAACCGCTGTCAGATAATTGTGTGACCAACACGCTAATTATCAACAATGAAAGAAATTTCAATCTTCAATGAAGGTGTTTGTTATAAAGCAAGCGTTCAGTTATAATTGTTGTCTGAAATATCATAATCTCTGCTAAAACTGTGTTCATCAGTAGCTACAGATAGAGGTTGGAAAAATTATTGCATCATACTAGATTTTACTTCACGACATTGTTAAGTATAATAATCCAAGACTCTTACACCTGAGCCAATCCTCTGTCTTCCAGTATCTCAAAAGAGTTGTGCGTATTTTGATTTTTGTGCTTTGTCTACATATCTGATGATCTCCTACGACACTCGAGAGTGACAAAGTACTAGTATGTCCGTGTATAAAGATCATGGGCTATGGTTTACAGTGACATATCGCCGTGCATGTTCTTATCAAAGGCCACACCGACCCTAAAATCGCCTGTCCACTTATCCAAAATTTATGGAAATGCTAACACCTCACTGTACCCAAGTGTATGTACTCAAACCATAAGAATCTATCAATCTATATATCTGACATCTATAATAGTCTACATATCACTCTATTTACTGGTATATTGGCACGGTTTATTACTGCAGATTGGCTGATTGTGACATGTCGAGATGCTATGTTTGAGTCGACACATACCGTAAAACCTTTAATCGAACGCCATGGCGCTCTATTTTTCAACACTTCCTCGATAAAGTCGGTCACTTGGAAATGGCATTCAATTAGAAATTTTTCAATGATCTTAATTATTTTTTAAGATTATCTTAGAAAGAGATTTTCTATTCCTAGACTCTTTGCTACTGTTCAATACGTATACTCTTATCAATGGCAGAATAAGATGCGCAGGAGAACTAACAAGACACTAACACACAGTTTCTTCACTTATTACATTTTAGCGGCTGCTAAAAAGTGGAAAACTACATCTTGCATTCTGTTGGATGCCAAAAATGGGTTCAACCTTTTGGAAGAAGGCATGGGGCCCACTAACCAAAGCTGCGAGTACAAAGGGCAAGCCTGGAGCAAGCTTTCAGGGAGTGCCAGTTTATTTTAGCCATGCTGTGAGTAGAAATAAGTCGTTATGTGAGAAACCATGAATTCTTTTCTAGGAATATGGAAAGTGCATGAAAGTGCAATGTAGCCTCATACAGAAAATTAGTGTGCATTTACCAAAGAACACCCAAACACACTGTTACCGTTTATATATCAGCTATACTGGAAAGGTTATCTCTAGAACTCAATGTCTCACGGTTCGCACGACCCATATACCATATATGAAAACGTACTTGCTCATCCCGGTTAAGCCAAATGGGTGGTAACGTCTACTCAAGATCGGGTTTTCTACCAGAGACCTGAAAGTTTATGCACTTGCTTCAAAATTTTAGTCATTCCAAACAACACACTTTTTGCAACTTGCTCATGTTTACTGTTGCCGGAATTCGGGCAAGCCACATTTGATGTGCAGGTGTTATTGTACACAATATTCAAAGACTGTTGGAATTACAGTAGTCCTTACACACCGTATGACTGTATGTGTGTAAATGTATAAACGTATATATGTCTGTGTATGTATATATTAATATGATATTGTTATTGCTTATATTTAATGTTAATGTTAGAAAGCATCCTAACGAAATTGTTGAATGCTTTAAAATTGATAACATCCATTTTTTATTCAAAAAAGTAATTTTAGAAGGCATTTAGGATAAATGGTTTAACTATTATTAGCTGTTACTATGAACTGATTTGAGCTTGTTTTGATACTACCGACCCCACCATGGTTCGAACTCACCATTTTTGTAGTTTACTGCATATTGTAAACTCCTACCAGACAGCCAATTACATAGAAAATGCATAAATTTTAATAGCGGTTTGAATCAAGTTTCTCTTTAATATGTAAAATATATTGAAGAAAAACTTGATACACCTGTTGTGACTTACTTTAGTACAGGTAAAATAGGTGACAACAAAGAACTATTTTTTTTGTACTGCAGCCTCATGCATGTAAAAATTAAAAGTTGTGATCTCAAATAACAAGTATTACATCCTGGTATCAATGACTATGTGTTGATCATAACGGGAAATCTGATCTCTAAAGTTCAATGTTACATATATTTTACATGCTACCATTGCCATTCTAAAGAAGATAGAAATTTTTTTTCTTTCAATGGCTCAATTGATCAATTTCTGTACACAATTCTATTAGAAAAATTTTTTAGTTCAATTGTGACTAAATCTTAGACACAATCGCTTAATTGGCCCATAAGTAAAAATTTAGTCGTTGGGAGTGCCACACATGCTTTACTATCTGGAAGCAAAAACAATAAAAGCAGAGCTATAACTGAAGAGATAACAGCCATCTTTGTTTATCTGCAGAATCCTGGGTACACAGTCTACAGTATAGCCAGGAGTCCATGGGACAGACTTGTCAGTGTCTACAGAGAGAAATGTGAAAAGAATAGGGGTGGGTGATGACTTTATGGTTGACTTGGAAAAGTCTTTGCTTTGATGTGACTGTTGCTCAATCAGTCGACGATTCTAGATAAATTTTCAATTTGTGTAACCAATGAAATCATTGTCACAGCAAATCACACATTTTCATTTAAACCTTGTTTTCACATTTGTGCAAGTTTTTGTCATAGCTTCAAGGACAAGTAATAACTCCGTTGATAGCATCTCAAAAAGGTTCTATAAACAAAATTATTGCTCTGGTTCAATTACTACAGCAGTGGCATGATAATTGAAGCATCTGCTTCAATTATTATACTGTTGCTATAATAATTGAGGCAGATCATGTTAGCAAAAGATCCCTATAGTTATTCATTATTAATGATGAGCTGGGCAGTGTCAAATTAATTGATAAACTAGCTAAAAACCGCCACAAGAAACTCCGACAAAACCTCAAACAAAATTTAAATCTTGACAAGCTTAAAATATATCAGCAAAAGTTATCTGATCCTGCAAATATAAAATGGCAAATTTGCCCACTCTTGGTCCAAACTTGTTCTGGTGTGAATGGGAAAAATAGGCTGATAATTTCCACAAAATTATTCAGATAATGGCCACAAAAAACCCTGTTTGCAAATCAGCTGGTGTGAATTCAGTTTACGACAGATTAACACTTCGAAGCTTCGGCCCAAGATACCTCTGAAATAAGTTTTTCCACCTGACCCTTCACACGAGTAAGCTCGAATTCGTAGTTTTGCTTTGATTTTACATGCAGTACTTATGGCTAACAAAAAATCACAAAATTTGGTGGCTTTATGTAGTAGAAGGTTTCAGAGTAATTCAAATGTTTTAAGTCAACCGAACTCTCAGTTTTTGAGATATAGCAAAATAACCGATTACACTTCTATCCAAATGTGAAATTAAAATGGCTACCGACAAAACACTAGTTCTTTTTGCACTATTGCACTTTAAGTTTACTTAGATTTATGAAACCTTGATTGATTTGTGCAAAATATATATTTTTAGCATAATTTAAAAGTTTTAGGTTTTTTGAGCCATTAGTTTAGAGATATTGTGATAATATGGAGGCCTCTTCCGACCGAGAAAAGATAAATGGTTGCCGACATAGCATTGGTTTTTGTTGTACTTCGGATTCATGTGAGGTTACCAAACTTTGATTGCTTTGAGTTCTATGTGTTTTCAGCATAGTTCAAAGATTTTAAGTTGGTTAGAGTATTAGTTCTGGAGATATCGACAGATATTATAGATGGCACTCCTAACTGACAAATAAATGATAGATGGGTACCGTCAGAAAATCATTTTCTAATATATATACTGATTAAATTTATTGTGATGAAAATAAAAAATACGCAAAACTAAAAATTTCCTTTTCTTCAACATTAAGAGATTTCCACTAACACGATTTGTTTTTCTGTTCATAGAAGTCTACACTATCAGCCTTAGTTTACATCAATCATTATGTTTCTTCAGTCAAATCTAAAACATGACATCTTTAAAAGATTGAAAAAAACTCTTACAAGGTTAGGCTTCAAAGTGGTAAACTGTTCCCTCTAAACACACAAATTATAAGTTTTCTTAGTAACAGACAAGCCAACCTGCAGTTAGCTACAGACATGTCAAACTGTTCTCATTAGATGCTTACAGGCTAAACTACAAACTAAGCAATCTACAGACCTGCCCACATGCAATCAACTACTGACATGCCAAACTGTTTTGTTTTTGTTAAAAGCACACAGGTTAAACTACCTCTATTATTGACAAATTGAGCAAATTGTCCCTAACATGTACAAGTAGAAACACACCTATTAAACTAAAACTACCTACAGACATGCCAAACTGTGGCTGTTAGCTACAGATATGCCAAACTTTATATTAGCAATGAATAGATGTAACCTTTCTTGCCAAAAGAGACAGAAGACCGGTATCTATCAACATTTGACTTATAGAAAACTTACACAAAATTGTGACACGCATATTGTAACTTTTTCATTGTGGTTACAGGCAGGAAGTGTCAACTCAAGTTTGGAAAGCGTTGTCATGTCTGTCCTACCTTCAAAAAATTTGTGCTCTGCATTGTGAGCTCAATGGAACGGGAATGGACAGAGTTTTATGGTCATGTAGACACGACCTATAACAGATGCGGAGTCTGTGACTTTCCCTATAGATACATAGGTATTTATTTGCGTATTTATTCCTATTGTATTTTACTTAATTCATGGAAAAACAAATTCAGTGAAACATAAAATGACATGAAACACTTGTTTTATCTGAACAACAATTTTTCTAGCAGCTTTGTTCAACTGACCAATTCATCAAATCATAATACTAGCTATATTCTGACTGAGACTGGACATTATTACTATCTAATGAACATAGATACATCTCATTTCATCAAATCAGGTGGTAAAATATCTTCAACTACCCAATCATATTGATAATCTCCTCTCAGAACCTTATGAGATCTTACATTGCTCAATAACCACGAAACCTGCTAACACAAATTCTGTTACAAGGTTTTATTTTAAGTTTCTAAAAAGTTCATCCTCACATGAACTAGGCTGCACCCAGTCTGATAGCAGGAAAATGGCTGAAGATCTGCTGACAATAGATATGGGCATTGTGATGATAGTGAAATCAGGCGGCATCACTAGTGTGTAAAATTCTAGGGTTTTATAAGCTGTCGGATGCACTAGCCAGCTGTTGGCTATGAAGTTAGATAAAAATGGGTTTTGGAGAAAGTACAGTAGATATCATATCGATAGCTTCTTGAACAGATTGCCAGGCACAGATGTTACTTTTAATCTAAAATAGCTCTTGTTTGTTCGGTTCTGTATAGGCTGGCTCACACTATATTGTTGTATCTCGGCATTGGTGCCACAATACTTCAGTACTTTTTGATAATAATAATGTTCACACTATCACAAACCTGTTTGTATATAGCAAATTATATTTATTTATATATAATATATATAATTTATATATATAATATTTAATATATAATATAATTTATATATTTATATATAAATATTTGCACCAGCAAATATACTCTGTGACGTAATGTTTTCATCTTTCTTTTTAATTTTTCGCTAAAAATCCTCTTCATTTGTGCTTGCTCAAATCAAATACTAATCCCGTGGCAACTATTATAAACGAAAATAAATAAATCTCGCTATCCGTGACCGCAAATTACTATCGCCGAAGTGATTCACATTCAAAAGATGGTCATTGATACTCGACGAGATATCAAGAAAACTTGACAGCTGCAAACTTTTCCGATGTAATAAAGCTGCGTCGTCAAAGCCATCAGTTTACCGTTCACATAATCCAAGATGTACGCTGAAAAGAAAACACCGACGTAGGGCGATATAGTGTGAACCGACCTTGTGAGTTACAAATAATAGTGAGCAGTATATAATAATGTAAGTAAAACTGATGTTTAAACATTGCTTGTCAACCTGCTTGTCAACTATAACACTGTGAACCACTACACAGTAGTTGGTGCAGTAATGGAGGTGATCTGAAAATTGGTGTCTCTGATGCTAAGTTTATGCATTTGTGAAAAGGAATGTGGAACAGAAAAATACATTTTACTCAATCATTTATTTTCATATGTTTATGATGACTAACTATTAGCCAAAGGACTAACTGTTAATTCTGACCAATGCCGGATGCACTAGGGCTGAATTTAAATTCTTTAGTAGGTTGTAGTCAATGGTCTATTGCTCTGCAGAGCTTTGACTGCGATTATAGTTTTTTAAATAAAAAAATAAACTGCTTCTAGCTGATCGAACCTATTAATATTGATAAAACTATTTGTAAAAAACATGGAATTTTATTTTTAGATAGGATAAAGTATGAGAACAGCGCGATTTCTAAAGACTAATTCATTCAGCCTTATACGTAGCCGAGAGATGTTTAATTGACACTTGAATGCGTCAATAAGTCGAGGAGAACAAATTCATTTTTGGTTTCTGTCTGAACCAAAAAATAAGTTGATTGTTGCAAAATTCTTTTTTCACACTGTTTTGAAGGTTGGAAGACTGAATGTACTGAAACTTTTTTGGTGCGGAAGCACCATCTTGCCTTTTTAAGAGGCTCTGCATACAAGCTTTGAGAATTTTCAATCTAAGCATAAAATGAACTTTTCGAGTCATTGAGTGTCCAACCTAGCTTATGATAATCTGTTCAAGGGTGGGTATGGTGGAAACTCTCCCTCTAATCCAATTGGATATTCATTATGTTCTGTAGTATTGATGGAGAACATGATAGATGAAACAAGTTTTCTATTGAAACAACATGGAGTAAGGCAGCCTCAAGTTGTAATGGAAACCGTGAGAAACAAGACAATCAGAGGAGTTGAAAAGCATAAAAGTAGCTTCTCATATACCAGTTACTGGAAAGGACTGCCAGAGAGACTGATTGATAGAGTCAGGTTTTTCTACAGGTATGAGCTGTACTTGTATGGCTACCCCGAGACTCCCTTCCATGTAACGCCTCCTATATGACAACTAATATATAGAATATGCCCTCTGTCATTAAATGTTCATTTTGGTCTAAAGAAGATATCTCAATAAAATGTGTGAAAGGTGATAGATATTGAGTTCATGTTTTCAGCTATCAGATCTGTATGCATAACCTCTCGTAATAGGCATTTTGCTGTAGGCGAACCACAAGTATAATTCTAAAAGGGTCAAGGATATGTTAAGGGCATGAAGTTGTTCTGATTGTAAATGTCAAGTGGTGTGTGTTGATAACCTTAACTTGTGTTATTTTGTAATAAGACAGCGCCAATCTTTACCCCATTTCTCCTGGCTAGTAGGAATTCCTATTTGGTCATGATTATGAATAACGATGGGACAATGTCTTTGACAAGAACTGCCTTACAAACTGAAAAACAATGCGCAGACATTTTTTCTTGCACGGCGTCACACCTCAGTGGTGTTTTAACTCGGAGCAAGCCAGATTATGACTTGTTCCAGCTGTATATGCTTCTGTCTATACCCTGTGAGACTTTACAGCTATTGCTTTGGTCTGCCTGTTCTGCCCTTTGAGACTGTTATAACTGATGTATTGGTTCTGTCACCCCCTCAGCCATACAAAAAATTGAAAGCTTGCTAGCTTAAAATTTTACAACAACCAGTGAGTTAGTTTTAAAACATGCTACAAAGAAAGCTATTGTTCCCTTAAACTGTAAGGTATTTTCTACCTGCTGGCTTACAGAGACAAATGGTCCACATAATAGTTACCTTTGAGATGATAATAAAATTTGTCAATAAATTCAATTACAACATTTATAGGTTTCACTGAACATTTCTGCTAGGTGATGAGTAGTCAATAAACCTATAAACCACAATTGAAATGACAAAATATGTTTTTCAATAATGAAGCATAGAGGTGTTAATCAACAAACCGTTCACAAGGTTTCTATGACTCAGCTATTGTGTGCCAGAGTGGATTCAAATCCTCACATCGACTGTCATCGTTCTTCTACAAAATAATCAGTGTGCAATTACACCACCATCTGTGTCTCTTTAAAGTGTTTGCAGCCTAAAACTCTCACAGTGTTACCCTCTCAGAAAATATCTTCACGTAAAACAAAAGGATTAAAAAACACATTCAAGTCAGTGCTATGATAAACAATGTCTACACCAGAAAGGACCATGCGTGACTGAACAACCTGGCTTAAAAAGTACCAAACTGAAAGCTATTGTTGTAATCCGGTATAATATAAAGTGGCAGCACCCAAACACATGTTAGTTATGGAAAACTATTATGAGCCTGTATTTTGTTAGCAAAACTAGAGGGCAGCAGGAGAGAGGCTCAGACTATTCAGTTCTCGTATCTACAGGAACGCCTTTTTAAACCAGCAATGTGATAAGTTTCGTCAGATTTCAGGAATTGATGCTCTGTCCAGTCAAACTCTGACATACAAAGTAAATCTGCTCTAACATTTGCTTATTATATCAAAATTGTCAGATCTTCAAATAAGTATTTTTGTATGATTATAATGTACCCTGTTCTAATATCAATAGGATTTTCTGCTAACTGTTAAAAACTTGGTGATTAATAAATCCCATAATTTTTACTAAAATAAGAGTAAAAATACTGTCCAAAGCCACTCTAATTCTGTCCAAAGCCACTCTAAGAGCATTAAGGAAAAAGACTACCTCACACAGTAATTGAAGCTAGAGCACACACTTCAATGAGCAAGTGTGCTACCATTACACTACTCATGCGCCTATGCAGTTTACTGAATAATTCTCCATATATCGATTACTCATGACGATCTCTCACAATGCACACGACTGGCATGCGTACTAGTTGCATATAACATTAAAGTGAATGCGTTATATAAAACTCTCAACATGAATACATTTAAGGAACTAACTAAAGTAATGAAATATCAAACAATGTTCTTATTGGCGCATCCTTTTATTAAAGAGGCAGTTGAGGTGTAACCTTAGCAATAAAAGAGACAAACAGTCTGTAAGTAAAAATGGTGATAGAGATACAGACCTTTTGCTTAGAATATGTAGGCCTATACATTTCGCTAAAAACATGCTTAGATTAGATGGCCTAATGCACCTGTCAAAGCATGCCAAGCTATTCTGGCGTACTTTTCTCAATTTTCATCAATTTTAATCTTGAAACATTCCGGCAGTCAGATCCCCCAAACATAAAAAGCAAACACAACTAATAGAAAATTTCTGACACTTTCAAATAAACTGTACTAAAAATCAATTTTGTGAAAGTTCATCTTTAAATAAGCTACATGCAGTTCTGCTAATAAACTTTTACAGCCAGGATTACAGGATATGAGCTTTTAAAGACAAATGACAGTTTCATTTAAAAATTTGTCAGAATTACTATTGCGTCAGTCTCACATGTATGTCCAAGTTATGAAAGATCACAAACTCTGTTCATCGCATTAAGAAGGAGCAGTAGCTGTTGAGCAAGGTTTGATTGATTCATTCAAATGCCTCACGTTCATTGAGCGTAACATGATTTCTATGCTGGAAGTGTGTCAAGACTAGCATGCTGTGAGTACTAACGCGGATAAAAGCTGCCCACAAGTAGGAGAGTGAAATCTGAGTGAACTTGGATATGTGATAGGTAAGATATTTTATCATCTATCACTAGTTGTGAAGCATGTGAATCTAACTGCTTTTTTATGTAATCATATGGTAGAAATTATAACTGAAGTGTAGTTTTATTGTCTGTCTGTTGTAAGTGTTTTGATCTGGTCGCGTTTGTTTGATATACCAGTAGTTTGTTTGCCAAATATTCCATGCTTGCACTCGCTTAGGGAAGACTGATTTGTGTAAAGATAAGAGTAGAGTGGGTCAGTCTTACACTCATGGGCACTGACTACAGGATTTACATGACTTGGCTATGTATTTTGAAGTTGCACTAATTCTACCTCACTGGTTATCTCTTTATAACCTAGATTAGTTGAGAAGAACGGCAGCATTGCGCATGCCGGCAGTGAGGTCTGAATCATTAATGAATGGTCTTATATACACATAGATGATTGTTTTCTTGCTCCTGTTTACCTAGGTGAGTGGTAATGTCTACTCAAGTTTGAATCTCCTTCCAGAGACCTGAGAATTTGAGCACTCACCTCAAGATCCCAGCCGTTTCCAATAGCATGCTTTTCTGCTGCTCACTTTTGTTGATTGTTGCCTACATCCAGCTAAACCACAGTTTACATGCGGTGTTACTGCCCTCAATGTTTCAATAACTACTGTAATTACAGTTTTATATGCGAACACTTTTCAATCTCCTTTCCGAGTAGGAAACTTCTCTACTTTCTATTTTTCTATGGAGGAAAACAATGTTCGTAATGTGGCCTGTCTCACAAACTTGCGGTTAAATGAACTTTTGCAAACATGGGCATGATATACAGCAGCCAATTCATGACACTGCTAAAATGCTATGCAAGCCCACTACATCATTTAAATAATGACTCGGACATGACTTTAAAGGTTGACTTAGAACAAAAACTGCTTTATAGTATCAAAAGGTTCACCGCGCTTCACTCTGCTGGTTTGCAGGTTCAAAATATGAAGAAATGTGTTTGCAAACTTTTAAAGCCAAAAATGAACAGTTAATCGCAACCATCACGAAAACGGCCATAGGTTGGAATCTCTCTTAAAACGGTTCAAATCTGACATAGCTGAACACAAATAGTCGAATATGTTATCAAAATAAGGAATTCTAACATACAGCCGTTTTCATGATATAAATCTTGTTTCAAGTCAAATTTTAACAATGGTTATGAATTATGACATAATTATCATGAAAAATGATTAAAACATTACTCGAACAATGATTATGAAATAATATAAATAATAACTATCACATAACATGAATAATGATCACAACAATGTAAAAAATTATTGTGAGATGATGTAAATAAGGGCTATGACAGAACAAGAATAATATTTATGATATGACATAAATAATAACAATAGCATATTATAAATAAAGAGTAATAGCGCTGTGTCACACTGTCCTTTACTGGTAAGGGAGATGGAAGACAAGTGGTCTTATTGCAGATAAAATTTTCAATGGAAGTACCTGTTAAAGATATCGGATGTGGATTTTGCTTACGAAGAAATGATGTGATAGTAGATGGGAAAGTGCTGCCGTGTGAGCACGTTCACTGCATGGAGTGTCTCACATCTTACTATGAACTCAACTACATGTTGGTGTGTGGTCAGTTGACATGCAGGTAAGCACAAACTATTGGCCCTCTTACGGACATCTGATGTTATGTTATTGACTACTGACCCTCTAATGAACATATTGTAAAGGATCTGACTCCGGTAGCTGAGTCAGCTTTACGTCCTAACAAGGGAGTCGCAACCTGGGCTACTGGCTGACCTTGTCCGAGGCCTGATTGACCTGCCTGTGGCGGTCAAGTCAGTCCAAGACAAGAATCTAGTAGTCAGGCTTGCTCTGAAACCAAACCCCCGGCCTGCCTCTGGATCTCTATCCCAGGCTAGTCTGGATCCACTAATGGCTGGTCTTAAGACTTGATCTCTAGTGCCATGGCACACCTGATCGAGTCTAGACAAGGCCGTGGATCGCCTCCTAGCCTTCTTAGAGTCACCCTGGCAGTTCCGTCTGTTGGTTGCACTGAGTCTGCTTATACAATCGGTGAGCCAACCAGGCAGGCGTCAATAGAAGCAGTTCGTATGAGTATATAGCAGTTTATTATCGATATCTTTAATACAAGTATGCACAAGTATGAGTGGAATCAAGCACACCTCTGCCTGCCTACCGCGCTGGCTTATATAGCCAGCGCCTATCGTTTAACTCCGCCTACTGATCTATTTATAGCACAAAGGAATTGCCAGATACAACATGATGGTTATGTAACAAAAAGGCAGTTCAGTAATACAAGGGCAGTTCAGTTATATAATAAAAAGGCAGTTCAGTAATACAAGGGCAGTTCAGTTATATAATAAAAGGGCAGTTCAGTAATACAAGGGCAGTTCAGTGATACAGTTATATAATAATAAAAAGGCAGTTCAAGCATGCAATAAGGGAAGTTCGAGAGGTTCGGTTAAATGATAGTGCGGATATATATGTGAGTGCAGTAATTAGTACACAGGCATGTCCCGGTCCTCCACAATATAATGTTATTTTATTGACTATTGGCCCTCTACCGGACATCTAATGTTAGGTTATTGACTATTGGCCCTCTACCGGACATATGATGTTATTTTATTGACTATTGGCCCTCTACCGGACATCTAATGTTATGTTATTGACTATTGGCCCTCTAACGGACATCTAATGTTATGTTATTGACTATTGGCCCTCTACCGGACATCTAATGTTATGTTATTGACTATTGGCCCTCTACCGGACATCTAATGTTATGTTATTGACTATTGGCCCTCTAACGGACATCTAATGTTATGTTATTGACTATTGGCCTTCTAACGGACATCTGATGTTATGTTATTGACTATATTGGCTTTCTAATGAACATCTGATGCTGGGTTATTGTCAGGTTATTGTACGTCACGTGGTTAGGCAGCGTTGTCAGATACGAAGCTTATTGATGGCAAGTTGTTGGATCGGCACAGGTTTTTCTCAAATATACTTTTTTTAGCCTAGGTAACTCATAAACTCCTTTGTTCTGTTGTAAAGGCTGTTGGGGCTGAATGAGTAGTGTTATATTTAGCATTAGAATAAACTAGAAACTGAAACTAGAAATATACTACAAAGATTGACTAAAAATGGCTACAAAAACAGATAAAATTAAATAGCTGTATTAAAACTTTTTGATAAAAAAAATTGTAAATATAATTATGTTTTCATATATATTTTTTCACTGGGGTTTTAGGGAAAAGGTTTGTAAACCACGTTTCAATGCCTAAATATTATTTCATATTCATTTATATCAGAGTAGAAATATAGATTTGTACATCTTGTGTTAGAGTTTTGCAAAAAGGTTTGGAAACAATTTCATTTTGGTCTATAATGTTTACCTGGCGTACTACATTACCATTGAGAAGGTAAATGCAAAACAACTATAGCATTAGCTGGAAAACTTCACAAGTACCATACGCACAAAGGCACATGCACCTACCTACTGACAAAGTGTGGTTTATTAATATAGGCTATGGAATCCTGTTTTTATTGATCTATCAGTGACAACCGATTGCTCATAGCAGGTTCTTTATCGTACGGCACAGTTAAATATGCATGAATATATCTTTCAATGGGAAAATGAAAAAATCACCTGCCTTTCACTAGACCTCATGTAGCATCACACACTTTGATTCGTAAGCTTGTCAACTTTTGTTCATATATATTAGCCTTCATCTCCTTACTAATTAAAATAATTCATGAAGTTTTCTATGGCTCAGGCAGGTAGTTGAACAGCCACCTGATGCTCTTCCTTCATTAAACGCAACGTGCTATGTCTGCGTGGAAAAAGACATTGCTGAGGAAGAGGTGTCTGACTACTGTGTGGAGTGTGCAAGAGCATTTTGCACAACGCACCTGAAGGTAGGCCACTCTTGCACTATTATGGAGTATTAGTACGGTAGAAATCGCGTGTGTCGTGGAAGACCGACATATGTAATAACTATGTACACAGTTATTCCTCACTTCATCAAGGTGATTGAGTGGCACAGTTGGTAGTATGCCTTGCTGTAAACCAAAATTAAATTGACAAGCAAAGCAATCTTTCCTCCTAATGCTCTTATTGTGGTTACAGACTTGGCTTTTATTTTAGAAGTGTTGCTGTGCATGTAGTCAGTGTAATTGGAAGTTAAGCAGGTAATTCTACACACAATAGTTTCAAAATTCGCAAATGATAGGCGACAACATGAAAATAGTTTTAGCTTACCATTTTAAATTCTTCTAGCTGGTTAGCAAAGTGTCAGGATATTCACAACAATGAGACAGACTTTCTAACATCATTTGAAGAGAGCGAAGAGCTTTCAATTTTATATTTCATATAAAGATTAAATGACTAGAAAACACCCGTCTAATGCAAATATTTTGTTCCATTTATTATTTGCAATAAATGGTCATGCATAAGTTGCTCTATTTATAAAAATCTTTTCACTCAATGTAAAGATATTTCACCTATTGCATTAACATTCTGCAAAATACTTGAATTAAAATTAGTAAAATAAAAGTTAGGTAACCCAATCAAACCCTTGTCAGAAAATGTTCCCTGTCTGAGATTGCTATGGGGCACTCTGATATGTTGCACTAATGACCACTAAAGTATTCACTCCGCTTTTGTAAGGATTTGTCATAAAACCTTTACTTGAACACCATTGCGCTCCATTTTTTTTACCTTTTTAAAAATGATGCTTTATTCTAAGTGAAATTCCAATAATGGATGGCGTTGTATTTTTCAAACACCTCGTCAGAATGCTGAGAAGATAAATTTAACCTTTTCACGAGCAAACCGAATGTCACTTATATTTTGTGCTCTTCTTGAGGCGGTGTGATGTTAACTTTTTTGGGCTCAAGAAATTTGCTGACTTACTTCCAACTTGTTGTAGACCTTTATATAAATACACACTAAGAAGCTGACACATGTCTCTACCAGTTGATGTCTACTGCTTACATTTAACCTACGATGATCTTATATATAGCCTGCATTACAATTTGTAGGAGCTTTAAAGCTTTTTATTTCATTTTAAAATTGAAGGTATATTTTTATTGTATAACTATATTTAACAAGGTTGCATAAAAACCCAATGTACTCATTGATATGTTTGCTAATTTGCAGCCAAAACTGGCTTTTTATGTACAATAGAAGTGGAGTTATAAGAGTGAATCTATTGTAAGCTGAGTTCAGATTACTGCAATCATTTTATTAAATAATATGCTATAAACCTGCAAATTTTATAAGTTTTATAATAATAATAATTTATCAAATGCTACTAATATATATATCCAAAAAAAAGGGACATAAACAAACTATAACTATAATACATACAGCAACACAAAATAACATTGTACAACAAATATTAACATTTAAAACAAAAGTACTGTCATCATTTGCTCGACCAGTCGAGTTTCGATTGTTGCTTCTGTTTAAGACCAGTTCATGTTTTTCTGCCAGTTCAATACCCTCCACAGTGTCTTTTGATCTCAACCCATCATCTGCACAGCCGAGCTAGTTGATACTAGCATCCAAACAATTTTGTATCAGAACAAAACTTTTACACGATGTCATTTTAAATAGAAGCTTCTAGCACAAACAAAGAGAAACAAAGCGTAATCAAAAGAGCCTCAAAATACGTAGCAGTCTCTTTTCTAGTATAAATGCAAAAAACTTTTTTCCATATGCGTCAAGGTAATAGGACTGCGTTGAAAATGAACTACTATTTGTTCGTCGCTAACAGTACTAGTACTAACAGTTACTGATTATTTCTATTGTGTTGCAACCAAAGTTTTGAACCGAAAAACCTAAAGACTTGAAGTTAAAAAATGGACTTCGATGCGAACAAAACAACAAACGAGTGAATAGTTATTGATGTGATCGAGTCATCATTGGTAAGGTTTTGTGGACACTTTTCTACTGATTACTTGCTATTATGGGTTCGGAAAGATTAAAAATGTCAAGTAGTATCGGTCAAATAGAAGTGATATTCAAATAGAAGAGGCGTTCAATTAAAGGGTGGCGCTCTATTTCCAATTGTTCTTCCAGTGACACTCAAATAGTGATGGCGTTCAAATAAACCTGGCATTCAAATACAGGTTTTATGGTATATATCGTATTTTACAATGCCTTCTTTTGAATGTATCTTTCTGAACCCGTTCATTTTTTGAATAGCAGATGTAATGCTTTGACCAAGGAAATTCCTCTAAGTAAAACATTCTGAATATGTACTTACCCATAATCATAAGGTCATGATAACAATTATTGTCTCCGATCAAATCTACTGAAACTTGTTTCTAAATATTATAAAAGGTTTGCATCTTTGGTTCGTTCATGTTTTCTTCAGCTGTGGAATATAAAGATGCCATGCTCATTATGTGACCTTACTGTAGATCAATAAGGCAGCTGATATATCTATCAAATATTGTATTTTCTACAGTCTCACACCAGCTCACCTGATCTTCACAAAACTGTTAAAGTAAAAGATACAAGCAGATTGCAAAAAGAACTGGAAACAAGATACTGCAATAAGCATGCTGATCAGACCATTGACCTGGGATGTCTGAAATGTCTCCGCCTCTTCTGTTATAAATGCATGATTGGAAGAGGTGACTGCAATGATGGTAGGCGCTGAAATGTATAGAGTTTGTCATAAGTTTCTTTATTGCAAGTTTTGAAGTTATATAGAGCAGTTTGAGGATGTCTGTTCTCACATTTAATACTTTGAAGTCTATAACCTCATTTATCACTTTAAAGTTAACCTCATATACACAAGCAGGTCCCCTAATCTTAGACCGTAGTAACAACATTCCGTAGACTGTGAAAGCATTTATAATAGCACAATTCCTGTTGAATTGAATACCATTTTGAAACCTCTAGCTTGTAGAACTAAAAAAGCAGATATCAAATCAGGAAATATTGCCTTAACCCTTTCGCAAGTATATTAATTTATTAAACCTTTGTGTACAGAGTGAATTTATTTGCAAAACGACTAACAATTTGTACATAGGTATACATAAAACGTCATAACTTTTTTATTTACAGGAATAACTACACGAAATTTAAAATACATGTGACTAACACATATAGAAGTCACTACATGTAATATTTCTTGAAGCAGTCACCTCTGCATAACCCCACCCCACAGTCCTTGCACCATGTCGTAATTCAGGTGCCTTTGTAGTTTCCATCACCTTGGTTGCTAGCACATACTTCACATTTTTTCAACAAGATTCATCAGTTTCAATCACATAATCAGCAATATCTTCCTCGTAGATGGTTCTAGAAACAATTTTTCGACGCGGTCGTTTCGTTTGACTTGCCATTTTTCGTTTTGATAGTAGTTTTAGGCGTAGTAGTAGTTCGCGATAGAAGATGTTTCGGTGGTAGTGGATCGCCGTAGTAGTAACCATAGTAGCTTTGTTCTTTTGTTAGGTTTGACTGACTATGGCAGCGAACACAATAAGATTATGTTTAATAATATAAAGTTAAAAGAATATTTGATGAACTAAACAAAAATAGCCAATAACAAAACGGCTGACGAATAACGGCTTTTGGGATTTCCCAAACGACATAAATGTCTGTTTGCTCAAAACTCCGGAGGACATTAATGCCGCTTCACTTACGAAAGGGTTAAAAAGCTGATAGGCTTAGTGTAAAGCTTTTGTTGCTGAGACAATCCTTTTTAGCTTTTTCTATGCTTGATCCTTTATTGTTAAAAGTTTCAATTGGTGTGCCACTGGAATTTATTGTTCTGTCAGCAGCCATTTTTTTCCTTTTCGGTTGGTTAGAAGTGCTCTTAGTAGTTTATAGAGATCTCAAGAACTTTAAATAAAATAAAACTTATAAATTATAATGAAAACCTATTCTGCATGAATTGACTAAATTTTTAATCTTACTTAAAATGAAAGTTTAGACAAAAACAAAATGAAACTACACAGCCAAGTTTACTCGGCGTCGATTCAGGTGGAAGAACAGTTTCTCAAATAATCTCGGACCCAGGCTTTAAAGTTATAAGGCAGCGTATCGAGAATTTAATTTTTAGGCGATGCCAAAAATCTTTTAAAGCTTATGAAATTTTTCACACCAAGTGAAGGCTAGAGTAAGCCGTAAATGTTGCAGTTTGTCACATGATCAGAGCATATAGTTCTCAGGCTACTGTTCACTTAATTTACTCACTCATATCTTTTTTCTTTAAATTTAGCACAACTAATTACTGCAGGCATTCATGTTACGATAATATTATAAAATTCTAAAAGGCTTTTTATTGTAAATACTGAGCACATAATTTACACAGAAAAATTATTTTTAATTTGGAGTAATGTCCTCATGAATTATTTCAGTTTTCATAAATATTAAGTTAGTCAAAGGCCAAACTACTCACAGCTTTGCTACCAAGCCTGACACCATCATCCGCTTATTGCTAAGAAATGCGGACTATGTTAGTCAAGATCACTTAAAGTTATCATGTATTGCTAGTATGTACTGAATACTGTAGGTCTGGAAAGCTTGGACCGTTAACTATTTTTCAAAGTACATGTGTGATTAGTAGGCAGAGCAAGCCGTGAACCTTTTATTATGGTTGACCTAGAAATATGAAAAGACTTGCTAGCTCTCACTTGTTTATGGAGAACAAGTTACGCATATAATTGTAAAATATATTATGTTGTCTGTCATACAAATGGCCTGTTAAGAACACTAAGGTATTTTAAATGCTACAAGTCATTTGTTTTATAAAAGTCATTTAAAGTGTTTATTATATTTTTTAATTAATTTTTGACATTTATAATATCTTTCTTTATTTCTTTGCTGCATAATCCTTACTGTTGAGAAAAAGTGCTAAAAATAGATTTAAATTGACCTTGAAAGTGTGTGCTCCTTTTAACTTAACATAAAATTTTTGTTATCATGGGCCTTGAACCAAGTGTAAGTGATAAGGAAAAAAGAGAAAAGTTGTTGACATAAACCTAAAATACGATTGTTACTGTACAATAATTAAAATAGAAAGTTAAATTAAGTTTAGTTTTTGTTTTTGTTTGAATGGCCAAAGGAGTGAGTTTAGAAAGGTTTTTGGACAATGTAACATTCTCCCACTAGCCTTCTTACACTAGCTAGCTTCATTTGTTTACTTAAGTAATTAAAAGTCAGCACGCTCAGCGTGAAAATTGTGCATTATTATGTAACCGTTTCGCGGGCCTGCTGGGGGGTCATGTTGGTGCTGTCGCTAGTGATTGGTCAGCGGAAATAGGGCAATCCTGTGTCCACCAATGGGGTCCAAAGTGACTCAATATTCTCTCTTGGCAGCGGTTTGTTCGGTCTTGGCTGTCAGTAGGTTTTAAGCCACATATAGCTGTACTTCGCATTTTACATTTTTCTAAGTAGGCTTTAATATTTCACTTTATATACCTACCTACAACATGATATTGTTCATGCAATTTACTGGAGCAGCAAAGGTAAATATTTTGCACCTTTATTTAGCAATTATCTTTGCATACATTATTCTCACTTCATATGTACGCTCTGTATATTTCTTTTCTTTATTTATCATGTATTATATTTTACATGTGATGTCATCATTTATTATGTGATTATATTATTTATTATACTATATTAGTTATAATATTGTAATCTTGTGAAATCTTATTTTAGATTTCACGGTGGTATTGGTGACTAACAAATACATTGCATTCATCACTACCAGCAGTGACTTCGATTTGCATCCTCGTAAATTCGCAACATATACCAGATAGCATAATGCAATTTGCTACAGGCAAAAATAGGCTCTTTACATGTCTCGTATTTTACACTTTGTACAACGTACATTTCGCTACCCTATCACATATCTACTGTATCTATCTGTAACGTATCTACTTTTTATGAAAGCTCTGCAAACATCAATAGAGTATATTTTTTAGTATATAGATTTTTATAGCATTAGTTAACTTGGTAGGAGAGATATACTTATTGATTTGTGTTTTGCAGCCAATAATTCTCTCGTTTTTGTCATATGTTCATGATCACCAAGCTACTACTGTAGTTCACTGAATGCTCATTTGCCAGTCTTCAATGAACGTGTCATGAATTTCCTAACCTAAAAATCTTTGTAAGAATTGTCTCAGCTTGTCTAATCTATGTATATGAATCTCAGTGTTTGTCATTTTGTTAAGCCCTCTGTTTAGTTATAGCAATTAAAATCTAGAAATTAAAAGTCTGCACTGCCCTTGATTTCATCACGGGATCTCCAGATCTAGAGACAGCGAACTTAATCATTAAGGTACACGGAATACGATAAATTCATGAAGAAATAGTCATTAAATTGGTTAAAATACTCTCACCTAAAGAGTTACTTAGGGTTAATAACTCGCACTGCTGACCGTTACGCGTAACGATCGTTAAGCTGGCCCAAAACGCAGGTATTGTTTTAGTAAAGATCTACCTTTTTAGGTAAGTTACTCAAATTTGTTAGGTAATTGTTCTATTACTCGTGCAATGCCGGGCATTCAGTTAGTCTTTACTATAAAAAGAGCCATGTCCGTCTGTCCGTCTGTAGCCACAGTTGTAAGTTCGACAAAAAATTCCCTTGCATGGGATTTGATCTCACGGCTTTTGGCCTGGCGGAGCAATACCCTAACGACTGTACCAATTTATTTTATTATAATCAGTCATGATAACTGTAAGACCCAACCTTTACTCGCAGCTCTTCTTGTAAATATTAAGTTCAAATGGTTATCTTATCCATCCAACACTGTTGGCTGGTATTGTTACAGGTTCCAACCACTCAGTTCTCATGCCTAAAACTGTTGTGGACTATTTGTGGGCTTGTGACATCAATACAACTATGATGAGAAAAGAGATGGAGTATGAAGAGTTGTTCAAACAGTGCTCAAAGCTCCACGCCGACTATGAGCTCGAGACTGAAGCAATGGTCGCTATGATTCATTCAAAAAAAAATCAGGTCAACGACTCAAAGTTTAGACATAGTTGCGTGTAGGAGTTATTATCTACAAGTTGAGGGAGCTGTTACAAGCCATCTACTTGAGTTACTAAAGTAAACCCTTAGTCTACATTTTGTATTTTAGAATTCCTCACTAAACAACACTTACGGAGACCTGGAGAAGACCACTTTGAAGAGAAGACACGCTTCTTTAATAGAGATACAGGACTTTATAGACAGACTCCTCAAACAGTGGGTTCAGTTCAGAAACCTAAGGCATGTCTTTGAGTCCAAGTTCAAGAGATCACCACCTGTAAGTTTTCTACTGATTATCAGTACCAAACTTTTAACTACGTTAGTAAGACTGAATTGGGTAGGTCCAGACAACACGCACTTTCCTATTTAATGATTTACAAGGCCAATCAATACGGCGCAGTTATATATATAAATCTTAAAGTTTTTGTTTCTGTGATTTCGTGTGTTTAGCTATAGCTATTAAAATCTTGGAATAAAAAATCCGTATTGCAGAAGATTTTCTCTCTGAACCTCCCATTTCTCAGGCATGCTAACACATTGAGATTCGCTAGATTGATTTATTGCATAATATGAGTCGTTAGGTCAATAAGAGTATGCATAGGAAACCTGCATTACATTACAACACCATGTCAGTAAAGCTTGCTATCACAGCTCTTATTAGTACGTTTAACAACAGGGATACGAGCTTAATCAAATTAGCCATTGGCAATGTGCCAGATGAATGGCAAGTGGTAGGTAACTACATTACCTGCAACTGTTTATAAGCTGTTTTAATACCCATGCAATGCTGAGCATTCAACTGGTTTTTTCTAAAAAAGATATAAATTATAAGTAAAGTCTGATTTTTTAAAAATGTATATTACACTGCTATAAATTGTTATTATTATTATATCTGCTACAGTAAACTCATATAAATTCACTTAGAGATCATGTGGTTATGTGATCTTTTTGTTGAGGTTTTTCAAAATGGCTGACATAGACACATGCTCCAAAATTGAGCAAAGATCCCCTTCATTTTTGGTAGCTGAAAGGTGTATATTATATCTTCTTGATCAACTGCCACGTTCTTCCGCCTTTCGTTTTCTCATCAGAGGTTGTCCCTACGACAAACTTTATCAGGCATATTTATTAATTCTGCATTGTTCTTTTGTGACTTATTCTCTTTGCTACTTCCAATAGTTTTTTCTAAAACTACACAAATTCGATTACCAGGTTTTATGTACTCTGATTTAACTATTCGTAATCTAAAACACAATCGAATCTGAGCCACTTGTAAAAATCTCAACCATTTTGAAACAAAAAAAAGTAACAGCAATTTTTTTAATACTGAAAAAAAATATTGTCAACAGATTTTATTTTGCACTATTTAACCATGAGTAGATGCTGATTCTAACTTAAAATGGAGAAAAAAACTACTATACTAAATGCTAGTTTGTTACTTAAAAACTGTCTTTTTTAATGGAATGATGTAGAGGTATGCTTAGCCACTTTATAATATGCGTATTGAGACAACTCTCTGTCTAGCCACTTTTATACTTAATCTGCACAGCTCTATTCGCTTCAGGGCCGTAGTGATCTATTGACTTGAACACCGCACATGGGCAAAGAGGGTTGGTATTAAATTTAGGGCACCTTGAAGTGCTCTAGACAACTTGGAACATCACTGATTGTTGAGGTTGTATTTTCAATGGGCTCAGACACGCCTAACCGCCATCTTTCTGCCGATGATCGTGTGTCAAATCAAAGCAGATATTATACTCAGTTTTTGAGCGATTGTTTACAGCAACGTCTGTGTTTTTGTTAAGCTACTTCTCTGAATATCAGTTCTTTGGTTATCAGGCATACTCTGTTGTATGCCCAGGCAGATATAGTGAATGACTTCAAGAGTCTCAAGCAAGAGATGGACAAACATGTTGAAGATGAATTGCCTAGGCTGCGTCTCACTGATGAATTCTCTCTTGAAGAAAGAGGTATATTAATAACAATCTTATTTTTAAGTCATACACCAATGCTGATATGTTATAGTCTAACAGAAAAACAGCTTGTTACGTTGCATTTGCAAAGGTTTATAAAGTGTAAGGTTTTGCTTAGATAACGCAAACAAGGGGCAATCTCGTGGACCATTAATAGTCCTGGCAATGAAGATAATTTATGTGCATCTAAAAAAGCCTTAACCAAAAACTAACTAGTAACGAAACAATTATTGGTTATGGTTGTGAAACAGTTACTGGTTATGATTACGAAATAGTAAGTTGTTATGGTTATAAAACAGTAACTGGTTACAATTTTGAAACAGTAACCGAAAGCCAATCTATACCGACCAGACAAAAATCTAGACCAACACCTGAGACCTCTGGGAATGTCCAACAGGTGAGACTCGTAAGTAAGATCTACAGGTGTAGCCTGCCAGGATGGCCTACCGGGGTAGTCTACCACGTGGCCTCCCACTGTGGCTTCTGGTTGAGATCTAAATATAAGATCTACATGTGTGGCCAATTAATGTAGTCTACTGAGTGCCGTACAATTGGCATTTGTTGGTGGGATCTACCGGGAAGATCTGTTCAAATCAACTTTGGGAAAGCAGGGCTAAACAATTTGTCAAGTTAAGAAAAGGGTTCTGCTTCTTGTGAATAATTTAACAGAAGTCAGTCTATTGTTCTCACAATCTAGCTTTATTAGCATAAAATATTCTTTGAATGCTTCAATGTCCATCACACAAATGACTCAGATGAGGTGGTAACTACTGTACATTTTATGTGGGTGCTTACTAATCATGATTTGTCCTTGACAGAATCAAATAAAGGAGTTATATTGGAGATGGTTCCATCAACAAACCTGACTGTTGAGCTACTTACTCTGTCACTTCCTGTTCTCCCTACTTCCCTCAAACTTCTCAACTCTTTCCAGCTACCATCCTGCCCTCTCTCTATTAGTAATTATGAAGGAAATACATACGTCGGCTTAGAGAACCAAACAGTCACTAAAATCGACGATGACTACGAGCTGCACAATTCTTTCATCACTTGTCCAGGTCCGGTGCAATCGCTGGCTGCTTGTAAAAGCAAGATTTACACTTTGTCACTTGCTGACACACTAACAGTTTCTGTCTACAATTTGTTGGGTGACCTGCTAACAACATGGAAGCATCCCCATCATGCTGCTTATTGCGATATGCTGATTGTGGTAGCCAACCAAGTTCTTGTCTCAAATCCGCGGAATCAAACGATTATTGTATATTCCCTTGATGGTCAAATCCTTCGTCAGCTCTCCTGTCCTCTTCTTGGGCAGGGACACACAGTGTTACGCTCATTTGGAAACTCATCTGTTATTGTGTCTAACAGTAGTTCAAACGACGTCTTCCGACTGGATGTCGCCACTGGTGAGATCATTTGGCAGCCAAAATGTGTCAACTTTCTCAAGGCTTTGCCCGCTGGAGAGAATGCATCCTTCAGATGACACATAATCCTAACAGTGTCTCTGTCATCAGCGCTGCAGCAGGTTAGTTGTCAGTTTTTAGTTTGTTCTTCAGTTGGGGCCGCGTAAAGGCCATTTTAGTTACTGAATCCATGAAAGAATTCATGAAAAGAATTCATGAAAGAATCCATAGCATTATGTGCTTGTGAATTCTAATTTTGACATAAATACTATAAATGCTATGTTGTGACCTTAGCATGATTCTCTACTTATGATAACTAGTATGTATGTCATCTAAGTTATAGTATGATATTATAAATTTGATTACTAGTATGTATGTCATCTCCATGTAAGCTACAGTATGATACTATACATATGATTACCAGTATGTACATAGTCTAAGTTATAATATGATACTGTACCTATGATTACTAGTATGTATATCATCTAAGTTATAGTATGATACTCTACCTATGATTACTAGTATGTATATCATCTAAGTTACAGTATGATACTCTACCTATGATTACTAGTATATATATCATCTAAGGTATGGTATAATACTCTATCTATGATTACTATTATATACATCATTCAACTTAGAGTATGGTATTTATAACGTTCAGTATACATCTGTACTCATATTTTTTTCTTTTATCCAGGGAAACTAGAAAGTACTCTATCTGACGCTGCCCTACCCGCCGCTGTCTTTTCTCTAGATGTATCAGACTCAATGTTGTTTGTACCAACCTACTGGGAGCAGCAACTGCTTATCTACCAGATTGAGTGTGACTGACGTTCTTACATGCGTGGTCGAATCCGCAGATTATCACACCAATGCTCCTTTGAAGGCTGCTTGATGCTACTTACTGACTTTTAAATATCACTAAAAGACAATGTCTTAGGAGCATGAATTGAGTAAAGGTTTCATTTATCGATTACTGGAAAAGCTATAGTTTAGTGTCAGGGGTATAGCATACATCAGCATCTAAACCTTTACTGTCAGGGGTATAGCATTCATAGACATCTAAACCTATATTGTCAGGGGTATAGCATACATAGTCATCTAGACCTTTAATGTCAGGGGTATAGCATACATCAGCGTCTAAACCTATATTGTCAGGGGTATAGCATACATAGGCATCTAGACCTATACTGTCAGGGGTATAGCATACACGGACATCTAAACCTTTAATGTCAGGGGTATAGCATACACGGACATCTAAACCTTTAGTGTCAGGGGTATAGCATACACGGACATCTAAACCTTTAATGTCAGGAGTATAGCATACATAGGCATCTAGACCTCTAGTACTAGGGAGATAGTATACATAAACATCTAACCCTCTTACGTATGTCAGGGGTATAGCATATATATGTAGGCATCTAAATCTCTAGTACTAAGGAGATAGTATACATAGACATGTAAACCGCTAGTATCAGAGATATAGAATACCTAAGCATCTAAACCTTTAGTGCCAGGAGTGTAGCATACATAGACATCTAATTTAACCTCTAGTGCTAGGGGTAGAGGATACATAAACATCTAGTTGACAAAGTTTCTTTTGATGCGACTCAAAAGTTGTCACCGCTGAGTACGGCGAGAAGATGCATTATTTTCCCTAAAAACTTGTAGGTGCTTGGCTTGAGTGGTTGGGTGAGAGTGGGGAGTGTGTGTCTTTTAAAAATTTATGGTAGCGTCTGTTGATAGTTGGTGCCAGCACCAAGTCTGTTACTCAATGTGACCTGGCTAATAAATGCACTGATACAGTTATAAAATAAAATTGATTGCTAGACACATCATTACTCTTTCGGCTGCCTGTTGATGGAATCAATTTAGGTTCGATGATAGTACTCTTGCGAGGTTGTGAAAGAAACCAAGGGTATTTCTCTCAAAACTTCGTAAAATTGTAATTCTAAAATGGTTTCATTCATTAGTTTGTAATTACCTGGTTATGTCACTACTCATCAGTTTCTCCAATGAATGGAGATTAAATCTACTCCATATGCCTTGGTACATGTGCCCTGGTCACCCAAAGCAGAGTAGACAGCGGCATCCTTTAGATCCATATTACAGGTGTGGCCTCCCAAACCCTATCTGGTGTCCTAAGCCCAAGTTCTTACACGAGAGTAAGACATGTGAGAAGCGCCTGCATACACAACAACACCATCTGCTCAAACTTAGCAAAGTCTGAGCTAGCTGAAATTAGTTAAATCTGTCTATTTTCTGTCCGACTCCTTAGCAACTTCCAATCCTCTGCAAGGTCCTTTGAAATCTTTGCTCAGTTAAAGGCCAGTCAGCGCTTTCAACTCCAAAATAAGAATTTCAGACTATTCCTCTCGATTTCATATTCTCCCTATTATCTAACTCACACCACCTCTAAGCAGCTAGCCATGTTGTTTTCATGCGACATCTACAGACAAGAATGCTCTCGATTTTGGAATCTATAAAGAAACCCCAGAGTGCACACAAAGTTTTCTGCAACAGACGCAGTTTTTCTAACAAGAAGCGTTAGTGAACCTCATAACACCCTGTTTTGTGTACGAGCAAAGTAAATGGAATAGAATAATCGACTGGAATGACATTCAAACCCAGACAGACGGACTAACTTCTCTCCCATATCTCTTTGGAAAGCAGCCTGTACTAGTCAAGTGTTACTGAACGTGTTCTTCCTCACAGGTTCATACAAATGGTGATGACAAGAAATCTCATATTTAAATAAGCTATAAAACACCGAGTATTGATCTATTTTGTTTAGATGGTGTTCATATTATATTAACCGGCACCTTCAACATCTGTTAGGAAGGTAAACTGTACCTGCCATGCAAGTGAGTTCACAAGGTAAGAGCCAAACAGCACGTAGGGATTTGCTTTTTCGGCTGCTGTGGTAAAGCTGAGCCTTGGTAAAAGCCTTTGAATATACCTATTTTTATGACAATGACTTCTTCAAGTGTGTTTGATGAAGTAGCCTAGTATTAGATCACTAGAGATCAGATCAGTGCGCTTCTCTAAATTACATCAAAATACAGAGGAGATAATCAGCTCATTTTACATGTTTATTTAAATATCAACATAAACATAATAATGTATCAAAATTGGAATGTTGAGAGATTAGTAAAAACAATAAAATAAATTTAATTCTACTTGGTACGAGACAAAGAAACTTACATTTATAATCTATAAGTTTGTAATGGAAAACTCGTCTGTAAAGAAAGATGATTTTTAACAAACAACAGATAGAGAAGAGGCTCGTAGACAAATAACTCTATGGTTCATAGAGCAGCAGATAGATAAAAACCAACAGATAGAGAAGAGGTTCGTAGACAAATAACTCTATGGTTCATAGAGCAACAGATAGATAAAAACCAACAAATAGAGAAGAGGTTCGTAGACAAATAACTCTATGGTTCATAGAGCGGACATTTAAAATGATGAAATAAATTTTTCCAGATCTGTAATCAATTGATCTTTTATAGTATACCTGCTGCGACCTTTAGACGGCTTAGCGCACTCGTCTGCTAAGGAACTTATAGACTGGCTCAAAGGATAGCTGCTTGGAAGAGAGTGCAGTAATCCACCATTCATTCCTAAAATAGAAATGCCGCTACAACTTTGACAGACTGTCTCATATGTTCACGCATAACAAATAGTTCTCACTTAACGACCACCAGTTAGAAAGGCACATCAAAAATTATGAAAATTGTCAGAAATATGCTTAAACAAGCTAAATGAAAATACAAAGAAAAACATACTTCTTAAAACCATTAAAGAAATTGTGAATGGATAGACATTGCACAAGTACGCTAGCTACGACGCTGTTTTTATGCAAAAATGGTATACGGTGTTAGGTTGATATCTTCCATTTAGACACAAATGGTACCAGATGTTAGGCTAATATCTGCCACAATTGAAGCATTATAAAAAGACCTATGGTACATAAAACTATTAAATGAAAAGAGAAGTACCAAGTAAGTGAACAAAGAATAATTGAAATATGTAACATCTACCACCATGTACTCTGTGGTAGCCAAACATTTATTTACATGCTCGTGTACACACACAAGATGAAAAGTTAAATTTTAATGTACTTGTTTATACTTATCAGAAAATGCCGATAGAAAGACGAGAAAGAAAAAAGGTAAAGAAGTACAGTATAGTTTAAATAGCCAATATGCATGCAACAGAGGTTTAATAGGTGGGTATGTTTAATGATGGAATCACAAAACTTGATCGCGGTTAAAACGCACAGAAGAAAATATGTGTGAAATGGCGTCACTAGTTGGTATCATCGTTATAGGTGATATCGGCTATTGTGTTCAAGAGGAAGAGTAACAGGCCTTTATTTTGTCGACCTCTTTGCAGCCACAGATGTCATAACCACATTGTTGCTTAATCTGAGCCTTTTAACCATGTTAAAGATTTGTGGATTTTAATCTTGAAACATCTTGGCAGTCAGACCACTTCAAACATAATAAACAATTTCAACTGATAGAAAAATACATATACTTTCTGATCAAATCTAGTAAAATTGCTACTACCTGCGCTGATACCTTCAGACAGACAGATGTTCTAATGGCATTAATAAGCAACCGACAAAAAATGTGCTAGTTGTAAGAGCGAGAACCAGCCGGTCTGAACAACTTAAACAAATAGAAAGGGTAGTCTCCCCTACCTTCCTCATCCTGAGCATAGCTGGAAAGAAGGCTTCGACACACAGCATAAAAATTGAAGTCAGCAGTGGTGGCGCTGCAGAGCCCATCCATGTCTACGGACAGGCAGTTGGCGCCGGGTTCACACGTATCAAACTCGCTGACATGAGGTTTGTCAAATCCTGGTGCGGCAGCTACATGATAGAAGAACAAAGTGCAGTAACAAGAAAAGTCCAAACGCTATCCATACCTTAACAACTATGCAGACAATCACTACGGTTCAAAAAAATCCGTTGAACGAGTTATTATTCCTACAGAAACATGACTGCAGACCGGTTTGTATTTAGTCGGTGGTAGTCTGTAAATTAATTTCTTAAATACAAGCTGATCCTCGTGTTAAACATATCAAGTATTTAGAACGTAATTTACCCTATTTCACATTAGTGAGTATTTCACCTGCATTTCATGAACCAGTAACTTCTATACATTTCATGGGCAGGTAAGTATTCCACTTACATTTTATGAGCTGGCAAGTATTTCACCTACATTTCATGAGCAGGTAAGTATTTCACTTACATTTTATGAGCAAGTAAGTATTTCACCCACAATTAATGGGCAGATAAGTATTTCACTTACATTTTATGAGCAAGTATACATTTCACCGACATTTCATGGGCAGGTAAGTATTTCACTTACATTTTATGAGCAAGTAAGTATTTCACCCACAATTCATGGGCAGATAAGTATTTCCCTTACATTTTATGAGCAAGTATTTCACCCACATTTCATGGGCAGGTAAGTATTTCACTCACATTTTGTGAGCAAGTAAGTATTTCACCCACATTTCATGGGCAGATAAGTATTTCACTTAAATTTCATGAGCCGGTAAGTATCCTACCTCCATTTGATGAGTCAGCAGGTATTTCACTTACACTTACTACAGACAGTATGAGCTATTACTTTACTAGTAAACGTGCCGATAAAAACTCTCCTTTGGCACGCTGACCACATGATTTCACGTTAATTATGGCCAAGAAAACATAGAACAAAATTATCAAAAAAAGATAATTACGCATATAAAATCAACGACATCAACAACTGAGACACCAACCTCGCTCTAACTCCATTTCATCTACAACAAGTACATTTTCTGCATCAGCTATGGAGACCTTCAAGTTCTCATCAACCACATAGTTGTCAAGACTGATGTCACTGAAGTATATCTTAAAGCCTATCGTGTTATCCGTCAGCAGGTCAGCAATATGCAGCAGCTGCAGGCTCAGCTTGACCTGCAGAGTAAAACTAGTAGTGAAAGAATACTATGGCGATGAACTATCTCGTTGGCGATGTTAGACTATAGGACCTACATATCTGCCTGGCCAACTGCAAATAATTAAGCGGAAAGAGAAGACATGGGAAAAGAATATATGCACCGATATATAAGCCTAGCGTGGTGTAAATGAATTCTGAAGATAATCATGACATAGGCATTTTCAAAGTGGTTGAAAAACTCAAAGATAGTGCGAGAAGACGACACTTAAAAGCATTGAGTGTTGACAATCTTTGATTTGGTGACTGCAATACAAACCATCACACGCGCACGCACACACACACACACCCCCCCCCCATAGAATATACCTCATAGACCCTAAAAGGTAGTAGTAGCATTATGCAGCGGAATACTGCTAATTAGCCTACCATATCATACTCACCTTCACCTTCAATATAATGTAGTTGAGAGGATCGACTAGAGACAATAGCTTTACACGATAAGAGCTGGCAGCCATATGACATACCAACATCTTACAGGTTTAGTGTTACACTAAAAACAAATGCTTACATATCCAACTTGAGCACCGGAGAGAAATGTAAAGCTGCTTGTTTAGGGTACAACAGAAAATGGAGGTGCTTGATGAAATAGCTCATATCTACATGTATATGGTGAACAGCACACAGCTGGTGGAACACAACTCCCACATATATAACATATCTCACAGAATGATTAGAGTCTGATGCCAGTGTGAAAAAGCGACCTGACAATTTTTTGAGCTTCATCAACAGACTTTAAACTGAAGTAATACAGGAGCAATTGTGATTGTATGGTCTTCCTAATGCCACCAATAATCCTTGTGTGATTCGCACCACTGACCAACTAATCGTAGATCAGTGCCCCACCTGCTCAAGCACGGATACTCCTCAGAGACAAACCTTATATACTTATCAAAATTATATGACTCTACTCAACTTATTAAATGTCTAGAGAAGTTCTCACAATCTACGTTTTGTATTTAGACGTTTTGTAATTTGTATTTATTTTTCTATTTATATTTAGATTGTTGGTGTTAGACCGGGCTCACACTGCACTGCATGCTCACCAAACCTGATACTAAAAGTAAACTAACTTAATAAACTAATAGACTTGATACATGTTAATATAGTGAATATGGTCCAGTTAAAATTTTCTGAAGCTTTCAACCACACTGACATCAAATTTAATTATTTAAAACAAATTTAAGCAAGGAAATTATTAAAAACTCTATAAAGTCACGAACATTTTAGTAATTTCAAACTTCTTGTATTTCACCGTAAATGAATCTAAACAGGTTTTAAAAACAAAAAGGAGTGTGTCTTACCAACTAATATTCCAGAAGATGTTACAACTACACCTACAAAAATAATACAACAGCTACATACATATATATATACATGTAAATTTGTCTTTTTGCCATAATGGCCACATCCATATAATGGTTAAATTCCAATAACGGACTCCCCTCCCCTTAGCAAAGACCACACACTGATCTACGAAATGTAGCTGCAAGTTTAGACCATGAAAATTGAGCAAGCAAAACGGTGCATTGTAGTGACCTTGAAACACCGAAATTTGGCTACAAGTTATAGGGAAAGTCTAGACTATTGCTAAATTAAACAGCTGTGCTAAAACTAGACCTGATGTCCTTGATGTGAACTGCATTCGAATAGAGTACAGGATGAAATATGTTTAAAAATACTACGCTGTTCAAACCTATAACCTGACAAGTACTAGTGGCTAGTGGCAAGTACTAGTGACAAGTATTAGTGACAAGTACTAGTCACAAGTACTAGTTACAAGTTAATAAAACAATAGATACCCAATTAAAGGTTTAACTGGGACAGCTGGTGCTTCCACGTACCCTCACTTTCCAGTCAGCAGCAAAATAATTTCTAAGAGGAAGTCCTCCATTTTGTTCAGCTATCATCCTCCCACAGGCTCCAATATATTTGATGAATGGCCATCCTTCATCATATGGAAATAACTGCAACACATGAACCAGTTGCTTTCAGGAACACTTTTGGCTATGGGGAATACGGAGCGGGTTTGACAAAACTAGAAACAGTAATACCATGACATACAAGTGTAGCGACATGTGAGAAATTTGAGATACGAGGAACATCGAGGGTAAAATTTAAAGATGCGAGCATGTGAGACAGTTGCCGTTGCAGTCGCTAGGAGGAGTATATAAGAGGCCGCTTATGAGAGCAACATCACTCAGTCTTTCTCGTCGAATCAAAAATAATTTGAAGTGAAGGTGAAAGCGAGGCAAAAAGAGTTAAACTGGAGGAAAACAAATCAAGAGAAAAAAAATTAGAATTGAGTTTAGTGTGAGATTAAAATATAATTTTAAGAGGGTGAATGATAAGCTAAACTCATTCAAGTTAAACTTAAGGTTTATGTTATGTTGTGTTATAAAGGTTAAGCGTACTGAAGTGTTGCAGTCAAGTCTTTCTCAAACCGCCATTGGCCGCTACCGTCTGTCTCGACGGTATGAACTCCATTCAGTACTGTACATAATACTGCCACATCTTATTATATATCATAACCGATAGATAAGTACTTGTTACTTTGTGAGCGTATGTAGTAAATTAGAACAATTAAAACCTGTTTTTCATTGTAATATCCGATTTTTATGCGTTGTTTTTTCCCAGAGTGAGAACGAATTAATTTGTATATAGTTTACTTTATACAGAAAAACTCTATTTGAGATATGAACGGATTGACATACGAACTCGGTTCCAGAACACATTATGTTCAATTTTAATGGTATTACTGTACAACCAGCATAGCAGTAAATGACACTCACTTGCTGTATAATTGGCTCTGGATTCACTGACAGAGTGTAGAGCATCATCATCTTTTCCTCCTTAGATAGACCACCATCAGCCACCTCCTTTCCAAACTCTTGATATCTAATATCATACACCATAGTGTTGTCAGAGACTGGCCAATACTTGCGGCTTCACCTAACAGCACACTGGAGGGTACAGCACACTGGAGAGTACAGCACACTGGAGGGTACAGCACACTGGAGGGTACAGCACACTGGAGGGTACAACACACTGGAGGGTACAGCACACTGGAGGGTACAGCACACTGGAGGGTACAGCACACTGGAGCGTAAAACACAATGGAGGGTACAGCACACTAGAGGGTACAGCGCACTGGAGGGTACAGCGCACTGGAGGGTACAGCACACTAGAGGGGACAGCGCACTGGAGGGTACAGCACACTGGAGGGTACAGCACACTGGAGGGTACAGCACACTGGAGGGTACAGCACACTAGAGGGTACAGCACACTGGAAGGTACAGCACACTAGAGGGTACAGCACACTGGAGGGTACAGCACACTAGAGGGTACAGCGCACTGGAGGGTACAGCGCACTGGATGGTACAGCACACTAGAGGGGACAGCGCACTGGAGGGTACAGCACACTGGAGGGTACAGCACACTGGAGGGTACAGCACACTGGAGGGTACAGCACACGGGAGGGTACAGCACACTGGAGGGTACAGCACACTAGAGGGTACAGCACACTGGAAGGTACAGCACACTAGAGGGTACAGCAACAGATGGAATAAGCGCAAGTAAACTCAACAGTTCGAAGAAACTTTTAGAGTGTTAAAGTTATTGTAAAAAGTAAACGGCTTGTTACGGATTAACAAGATTGGATCTATTGATACAAAAAAAAATAGAAAAAAATTCATAAAATTTCTGGTAAAAAATGGAGTTAGATAATTTTGTTTCATCATTTTTAAATCTGATCACCTCTTTACAACTAGGTATACTTAACATATATAATAGACAAGGTACAGATTTACCATATACGGTGGACATGGTACAGATCAATTATATTGATAAGGCATGGCTTGAATCCAACATATCAAGCCGAGCAGAGAAATAGGCCCCACCTAAAAATCATGCGCTGAACCAATCTTGATGAAGGGCAGTACATAGCATCTCCTAATCCTTTCACGTCTTCAACAACTAGAGGGCCAGTCAGTTTAGCAGCTATCTTGTGAACTGCTTTCTGAACATCGCATCTGCAATTCAAACTTCAATGCTGAAGTGATACCATCGCTGCAGTGATGTGCTACAGTATTACACAGTGGTGATGTCATGATTACGCTTATGTGATTACATCATGCAAATGAGATGCAATGAATACTGTGGAGATGTGATGTCATGAGTGTCGAGATGCTGAGTAGTGGGTACTTGTAATGGATTGTAGAAGGATTCTAACAACAATATCCTTCAACACATTTCTAATAACTAAACTAACCGCAACAAAACAACCTTCTACTGCAAAATATTGAAAAACATGATTGTGTGCGTAGAAAGGCAGGTATGTTTTAGGGTTGTGGTGTGTTACAACCCTGGAATTGTGGTGATATTCTGGTAGTATTTTGGTTTCCAGGGGTTGATGTACCGCGCCAATGCAGCACAGTACGCAGTAACTTTGCATTACATTACAATTTTCTAATGCTTAGTTACAATTTACAGCTACAGCAACTGCGTTCCTACTGCAAATTGCTAACTGTGAGTTACTGCGCCTTCACTTTCATAATGCATAACCTGAAACACGGCATTACATGCATGCTGAGGATGCGCATTCTTCAAAATTTCAAACTGCATTTGTACTGCAATTAGGCATTAGTATAGAGTTGACTAATACTGGCCCGAATGGCTTCCAAAGCGTCTGTACTGCATTATATACAATTGTGAGATGCTATGTTTAGCAAGCTCATGAACTTGCACTCAAACTTCCATATCATTTCAAGATATGGAGTCCGGTATTATCACCATTCTGATGAAATTTGAATCCTTGCATTGCATTCTCATTAAAATTATATATGAAAACCAAAATAGATCTTCATGCCAACCATATTCAACATATATCGTTGGCCGACTCATACTCAAGTTTGAACAGCATAAATATCTTGCAATTGTGTTGTGACTGCGTCAAAGTCAGCTGAATACTCGATTTTGCGATGATTTTTCATGGAAATGTGTTGTGCGTATGAATAATGTAATGCGAAAGCTCCTACTGCATGTAGCACTGCAAAATGTGCAGTAGGTGATACCAACACCGGCATGCATACTAATTAATGGGCATTGGACCATATAGTTGTACCACAGTATACATGCGTTACGTTACGTGCTGTAGTGAAAGTATGTAATGCAATCATACTGTGTGGATGTGACATGCTTACTACTGTTACTGCACTGCTAATGCAACTGCATAGCCATCAAGGCAACAAAATTTACTGCAAATACATTGCATTTTACATCTGGGCATCAGTTAGTACTATCAATGTGCAATTATGATTTTTTCGTAATGGTCACAACCATGGTAGTTTCAGCTGGTGTTTATACAGAAGAAAAGCTGTAGCAGCGATCAAAAGTTAACAGACTTTAAAGTCTGTTTTAAAGTTTTAAAGACTTTAAAGTCAGAATTTAAAGCCTTCTTAAATTAACAGTACAGATAACATTAAAAAAATTGGAGTTTGAATAATATTACAACGCAACAATGACCGAAGGGCAGGTTTTATCAACACTAGTACGCTGGAAGTCCCGCTTGGCTGCAGAACTTGGATACCTGAGTTCAACACCCCTGCGGCGCAATCTTTTTTCACCTAATGCTCTCAGCGTGGCTTTAGACAGCCGGACACGGCATTTATTACAGTAAAGATTTTCAAGTCATAAAAATGGATGGAAAGACTCGTGATCTTTGCAAAATTTTGACTAGCAACAGCTACTACGCTAAGTAATTATATTAAAATCGCTAATTCTTTTTAACTATATTATTTAAAAACTGTCTGTTCAAATCCTGATACATGAAAGCAGAGCCTAAGTTGATAGGTTTAAATCAGATGTCTGCCGAGAATATCTAACTCTTATGGACAATATTTTTAATTTTTGATATATTACGTAGGGAGGATTATTTTGCTAGCGCACTCTACAAGATATACGAACAAGCTAATTGGTGTAATTCTATAGCCGCTGATATATAAATAGGGAAAAGACTTTGTGGTATTTGCGAAATCCAAGCTTCAACTTTGCATTATGACCATCTGCTATGTTGGACAAACAAAGCCTGTAGCATGATGGACTAGCTGGGGCAAATGTATTAGAATGACGACCACCATAAGCAGTTTTGTCTCACATTCACACATCAATTGGCTAATCGTCGGCATTGACATAGCGTATCATAAGCCTGTGTTTTGTCAAAAACATGTCACACCTTGGAGCTTGGATCGAGAGAATTTTTGTTGCCAAAAAAGATTTTTTGCTCTTCTGCTAGAAAGGAAATATCATGATTATAAATAGTATAACATACAAAATTTTAAAATGCTGGTAGTTGACCCTTAAACAAATAGAATAATGTGCAAAAACATTCAAATGTTATAGATATTGAACAAACACTGAGAGTAGATACAATCAAGGAACAACTACCATGTTTATTTTGTTATCGGATAAATTTAGCCTGAGATGCAAAACTAACAAATGAACTTAGACAGAATTTTAGAATATTTCATCAGAAAGTATTGGCATTTTTTATCATTTGTGATTGTTTTTGATGTTTGAGGTCATCTGACTGGCAGGATGTTTCAAGACTAAAATAAAAACAACTTGATCGCGGTTAAAACGCTCAGATCGACGGAAAAGTGCGATGATGCCGTCTTTAGTTGCAAAGAGACAGACGGAATAAAGACTCATAAGGATCTAACTTGAACGCAATAGCCGATATCAACTATAGCAATGATTGCTACTAATGACATCATTTCACGCTAACAAATAATGTTGTCAGCTGCGTAATGAGCCTCATGAAATGCATTGCTGATGTCATACCTCCCATGAAGAATGCCTAACAACTAGAAAAGTGTTGACACAGCCAAAGGTCGCCGCCTTACACAGACCATGAGAATTGGAAATGAGAACCAATAAAGAAAAACCATAAGTAAGATCCTGTGAAGTAATATAAGGCGTTAACAAATCTAAACAAACAGCCGAACCTGAAAAAGCGTTTACTCACTGTTGGTTTAATGAGGGAGCTTCAGACAGACAAAACCTATGATTGTTTGCTGAATGCGTGGAACACAAGCTAAGGCCTCCTCCACATATGTAGCTGTCAATGGTTGCAAGCTCGTCATTATGAGCGAGCTTTTTAAAGACGAGTTCTTCGCCCGCAAGTCTGGCGAAGTATACATTCTTTACGTTAGTCATGTGATTTATATGGTGCCAGCCTTCCTTCCTGGAAATAGAAACACATGGAAAGGACTCTCTGATACACTCACTAATCTTGTACACTATGATAGACTTATCGATCTTGTACTCTCTGATACACTCACTAATCTTGTACACTTTTATATACTCGTTGATGTTGTACACTCTGATACACTCAATAATCTTGTACATTCTGATACAGTCACTAATCACGTACACTTTTATACACTCCCCCATCTTGTACAATCTTATATACTCACTAATCTTTATACAATCTTATCTACTCACTAATCTTGTACACTCTGATACACTCAATAACCTTGTACACTCTTATAAACTCAATAATCATGTACACTTTCATATATCACTAATCTTGTACAATCTTACATACTCACTAATCCTGTACATTCGGATACACTCACTAGTCATGTACTCTGATATACTCACTATCTCTATTCTATCTACCATACTCATTGTATCTTCTTATATACTTACTAATTGCACACACTATATACATTCACAAATTTTGTCTACTTTTATATACCAACTAACCCATCCAACCTTGTACATTGACACTGTATACTATATACTGTAAATAGTAAACTACTTAATAATGTGTAATCTTGTACCCTATACCCACCCATGAACAGAGCTTTCGTGTATCCTCCAACACATACGACTGCCATAGCAGGCTGGGCAAGACCTCCACTCTGTGAAATAGGAAATTTTAACAGAACTTGAGAAAAGATGAAAAACAGTAAATAATATTAAGACAATTTGATTGATTTAACTGTTATTAAATAATTAAATAAGGAATTACAACAAAAAGAGTAACCAGTTAACTTCAAACTCTATGGCGACGTAATGAGCGACATAGCCTACCATCTAATGCACGAGAGTTGGTCAATGTAACATATACAGTATAATATATGTGATTGAAGGGGCTGCTAAACATGAGCTGACACATACTATTTAGCAATTAACAATTACCATGCTGTCTCTAGTATAGCCCATACTATACATGCAGATGAAACATGTCACACTGATAGGCGACACATGTCACACTATCAGGTGACACATGTCACACTATCAGGTGATACTTTCAACTCTCTAGTTGACTCATGCCACTCTACCGCTGACACCTGCCAATCTATAGCTGACACAAGCCAATCTATAGCTGACACATACTACCCTATAGTTGACACATGCCACTCTAAGGGCAGACACATACTATTATATTGCTGGCAAATACCAGACTATCACTGACATGGCTGCACAATTACTAACACAGCAAATTGCAAATGACCTAGTCAACTTGAAACTACTAGCCTGCAGAAGCCGTACTGTAAAAACAATGTGGCAAATCATGTTATAGCCAATGAATGCTACAGTTTTGTAAAGCAACTAGACTCTTATTATTAGTTGAGTCATGAATTACATGACACCACCAGCTTTATTATTATGCCATTAAACCGATATGTACAATATTTTAAACCATTTCTATAAAGAATAACAAATCTCAAATGTTTCAAAACTGAAATGGTATTTCTCTAAATTTATTCATTTATGAAGCTGATTCACTTTGTTTTAAAACAAGAGGATACAAGCATATGCTATACAAATTAACTAACACATATCTTGTTATAATTACAAAATATTAAGCGATCAAGTATTAATACTATACTGAAAAGACATAGTAAAGCCAGCAAATATTCTGATATAACCTGTGCGGGTAAAATCCAACAAAGATTACGCCAAAGGAACCACATTTTACTAAAGGAAAGCTATAATCTTCGGATACCTGTGTGATAGCTGAGATCTGTTACCAGAAAATACACTGATATTCTGTAGAAGAAAAACCCAGCAGCGAAGAGAGAGAGAACAGTCAAAGTACGGCTACTCATGGACCAATTTCGAAATTGCAATCTAACTTTAAGGATAGTACTTTGCATGTTTAGTAGGCTAAATGTGCTCCCTGACTTCATCATTCCAGCTGTTTAGGCATGTCATTCTACAAATTAGGTTACAACAATACTAAAATTATGAAATGTACAGGAAGGAGATCTAGTTGTAAAAATATACAGTGATAATATAGCACAGTAGGAGTGAGATTAGCTATGGACCATCTGACATAGTCACAAAAACTGTGTTTTGCATCTACTCAATTAACCCTTTAAATAAATTGGTAAACACGTTGCTTTTTATAGATGTTACATCTCTATGGTTGTATAGGGCTTAGAGGATTGCTTATCTTGTTACTGTATACTTCTGTGAGTGCCAGATATGTGCACAAAACATACGTCAATTTGTGGTAGGAGTACATATAGCTGTTTATCTTGCTAGGTGTGGACTTAAAACCTTGTAGGTTGCACTTACAGGACGTCTCCCCCTTTGTAGGGAGAATACTTATAACTCTATACTTCACTATGTGGCATAAGTCTACTGTGCTAATAGGAAATATTCATCTTTGTATAAGGCATGCTTCTAACTGTATCCCTCAGTAAGTGTGGCATTTCTGCTTACACGACGTGTTCATCTTTGTAGGGAAAATACTTATAAATGTATCCTTCAACTAGTGAGGTATCTCTAGCTTACAGGAATTAAGTATCTCTTTTTGTAAGTATACTATAGCTGTAAATTCCAGTAAGTGGGGCATTTTAATCGTTGCACTAAACTGACCTTGCCACAAACCATAAGCTGTGATAAATTCCACTTGACTATTTCATGACTATTTGGAAAGCCAAGAGGTTTTAGGGTGTCAAGGATATCAACCAGAAATGATAACAATAAGAAAAATTTCCATAATTCTTCATTTATCATGATAAAATTCATGATGTTGTCATTTTTTGACTAATTTTGAAAACCTCATTACAAGGACCACGCTGACAATCACACATACTTTGGAATTTAATAAATGTAAACTAATAAACAGCTACACTAAAAAAACTGATATCCAGCTATGAGCTGTACGCTAATACTAGTTAAGTCCATACTTGGCACCCATCCATCCTAAGAAAAGCTCTTTAATGGTGGTTAAACTGCAGCAGCAATTAAAAATAGTCAGCAGCCTCACACTGGTTAATATGTAGTTCATCATGCTCACGGACGTTTTGTCAGATATTCTGAAACAAAATGCTAGAAGGCAATTCTGAAATCAATATTTATTTTACATGGCAAGGAACTCTGTCCGGAGATTCTCTTTGAAACATTAGCGTAAGCGACATTAATGCTATTAGCCTCAACATTTCTAATAGACTGCTTTTCAGATATACTGAAGCATGAAACCGAGTTAAACAAGAGTTAAACAAGTTACTGTTATTAATTATTTTGATGGGGCCACTTTTTAAGTTTAAAACTTAGGGGTTGGAAAACAGACTTTGATATGCCATAACAATGGCTGCATATTCTTCATATGGTGTTCCTAAAGAGTATTTTCATCATTCACCAAAACCTTTTAAAATCTTTAGGTGAGATTGTAAACTACATTAGGGACGAATCTGAAAACAATGGATCGAAGTTAGACCTTGGTGACTTCGAATCAAAATGTAGTTCTAATGATTGTGACTATCAATCTTCTTAGGTATATGTCACTAAAACCATGGCAACCATTATGGGTTATGGGTAGCATCGAAGTGTGTTTGTGGGTGTGTGTTCTTGAATGTGTGTATTTACTTATATTGAAGTTCGGTAGCCAGTCACTGGCACACTATTCTATTGTTTAATTGATCTTGCAGAGTAATGCTGTTGGACTGACAAGTGATTGGTGGATGAACAATTGCATCATCTGTAAAAAGTTTTATGCTGGTATTTTTACAACTAATATACAGTGAGAGGTAATTAATTTTTAGTTATGCATAAAAGTAAGGAGCTGCCGGGTAATTTCCATATCGTTTATAGGTTTGAACTTTAGGACTTAATAAGCCCAATGTAATCAACTAAAATATAATAAACTTTCATATCATTTTAATCTTATAAAGTACTCCTTTTGTTATGGTGTGTGAGTTTGCGAATTAAAGCGTTCATCCTCCTAATTGCATACTACTCTCGCTTACTGAGATCTGCTCTTTAATAATGAAACATCAGCAAAAGTTAATTGGTGTTAATTTTTTCTTTCAAGTCATTATGCTAAATTCTTTCAATTTAAAATAAATCCAGTCATTTTTTATATTTAAAGTATTTCATTCTTAAAAGAATGAATTGCTTTGAGATTTTATTCAAACCTCAAACCATATCATTCAATGGAAAAACATTTACATTTAACACTGCTTAACAACTTAACAGAAAGAGTTTTGTTTTTAAAGACCAGTAAATAAGAAAATAGATAGAGGAGATTCTGAGCGTTAAAGTACCAAGTTTTTATATTTTCTTTTCTTTTAAGACAAATTACAACTTGTTATATATATTTTTAAAAAGCTACATTATAGCCGGTGGCTCCAAACTTTGCGCATGACTATACAATTGAAACAGCAAAGGCTTCAGCTCAAAACCCTCTGAAATGCCTGACATTACCAGAGTGGGCAAGGAGTAAAAGTCATTTATAGATACTTCTGAAGCGTTCTATTAGAGAGCTAGTGTTTGCAATTTATTTACCGATTCCCCATGAGGAACTGTATCAAAGTTTTTACTAAAATTGTGTACAATAAAGCCAACTTATTTTCCGCAGTTGTTAAAATGTGCCAGGTCCACCAGAATGTGTATCAACTGTGACTCACAGCTATGATTTTTCCAGAACCAATGCTGGCACTCAGTCAGCATTATCGTCAACAAATGAGCAAATATATGCTCGATTACTTTAGATGTAATACAAGAGATACTTACAGTCACCTTTGTCAAAATAGGTACCATATAAGGTAGGTACCCATTGGGCTACAGAATCTAGAAGAACTGAGAGGGATAGAAACTTAATAAAAACATCAGGAAAAGACAGTTGGAGTTTTAGGCCAAATAATGTGAAAGGAGGATCCAGAGAACTTGACGGTAACAGGAAGAACTGGAAGTAAACAAAGCAGGAGCAGACAGCGGGTGACCTGCTTAAGACAACTAAGCAAATGAATGGCAATCAACTACCAGTAAGAGAGAGCACAGGTATTAGAAGAAACATTGTTGAAAAGAACAAGGGATAAAAAGTGGCAGAGAACCATGATCATCCACATCCTCATACAGCAAGGTACTTAGAGAGACCACATTGGCTTGTCTCCAGTTTAACATGACTCAGCCAGTGTTCAACGAATATGAAAAATCAGAGAAAGGTTGATACAATGTACTGTGTCAGTGACTTTAAAAAGGCCGCACTGAGCTGGTCAGAACCGGACTTTTTTCTGTGGTCCAATTCCCGCACAAGTTTTCTAACTCTATCATTTAATATAGTAATGTCAGTATGAGCATTATTACTAGTCAAGCAAGTAACAGCAATAAGGATGCGGTTTTTATCTATAGTAAAAACTGATTTAAAAATTGGAGCAAATGATTGGGCTATGTTTGCGTTTGTTATAAATTTATACAGTTGAGAAACACCATTAGTAGAATCTCACCTAGCACAAAAAATTAGCTTGAGAAGTTGTAGGAATCGCAAGATTGAATTGAGCCAAATATTTAAGTGTACATAGACCTTCTATAGTCTCTCTTGATCAACTTCCTAGCTAAACCTGAAACGAATTTCAGTGAGTATTGGTTGTACACTATTGAATAAAGCTTGTATATCTAAAAATATCATGTGTTTCAGCTATAATGGATTTAGCGCTTCAGGAGAGCCAGAAGTTTTTGGTTCGTAATTTGATCACTATTACATTGTTTAATATTATCTGGAGTATGTTTCCTTTAAAAGAATTCCACAATTGGTCTGATGACATACTAGATTTACTAGGTTTATATGTAGTTCTTTTGTAGATACTGCTATCTTTGGCTATTTAGCCTCGCTAAATTTATACATACATCTTGGAGAGCGTAAAACATTAGCAATACTCAAATGTGTAAGATTTTTTAGTTTGAAAACAAGAGCTGTATGGCCAGGGAAATCAAACTCTTCATATTTGAAAATAGGTACCAGGTCAAAATTAAAGAGAATGAGATTAAGGATATCTCCTTTCACAGGTGCTGTATTCGCCGAGCTGAAATAGGTTGTAGGCTTGGGATGAAAATAAAAAAAACTTTTGTTATCTCTATTTAAAGCACATAAATTACATAATTTTTTTATTGTATATTTCAATACATCAGAGTCTTGGCTTTCGAATGAGCTATTGTTTGCCATGGTGAGACAGACATTGGTTGATGTTTATAGAATTTCTCCAGAGCTTTATCGCGAAAAAGTTTACTGGCATAATCTCGAAAATTGTGATGTCACAATTCGCATATTCGTTGTTGTGTGCTCTTACCGCCTATTTATCAACTACAATAATGACGCTAATAGCAGGCAAAGGTAGGACAACTCCAGAGAACGAATGAAGATGACAAAGGAATCAGTGTCATTAGTGCTCCATGTACATATTATTTCTATGATAAGTACCTCAGACTCCAAGAACCATACTATATTTTCCAGATGATATTATGCACTAGCTCTTTATTTTTAATGTGATGTTGAGGCGCCTGACTGAGACTAATTAATTTCAAGCACTGCGTGATCTCGCGAAAGTACGATTGACATTTAGTCCTAGGGCCACCAACCGCAGGTCATAATTTAATCGATGTGATTTCATTACCTTTATCAACGGCAGTACATTTATTGAAGCCTAATTAATTAACCCAGAACATGTGTTTGTATTGGTCGGGCGTTAGCACGATCGCGGGCATTGTTGATTATCTAGAATCTTAGTTTATTATTAGTGCTCTCCGAGTTTAACAGCACCGATTGTCACAGAAAAACACAGCCTCAATGGCAGCGAAAGGAATCGACGACCTAAGGCTAAATGAGAATTAAGACGTCACATTTTGAGTACCTGAACCAAGTGTTGTTTTTTTTGCAGGACGTACTTTTGACACCCCGTTTTTCATAGTTCCATTATTCTTTGTGTATTGAATATAGGCTCATTCGAAAGCCAAGACTCGGATGTATTGAAATATATAATAAAAACATTATGTAATTTATGTGCTTTAATCTTATGTGCTTCATCTTATTGTTCCAGTAATTCTAGAAAATTAAAGTCATTCAGCCAAAAAAGTTAAGGCTGGAACGGTGCTCGAATAGATCATATAGTTCATCTAGCTGTGAAGACGTCGGTGTGTGGTTGTTGTATGGAACTATCACCAACACAAGAAACAAACAGGGAGTGAAACTAGCTCGCAAGATATACAGACAATACACAGAGACAATGTAACATCCAATATATCAAAAGATACAATAACTAAAAATGCCACAACAAGCAAACTAAATACTCCAAAATGGAAGGAATCCATAACAGAAAATGAGACAAATTGCACTGCCAGAAAACCACCAAAGGGACATAGGGAATGAATCAGATAATTACACATATAAAAGACTGCCGTTCTCTGCCAGGCACGACCTACATACCAGTACTAAGTCACGAGCTCCACATTTCATGTCAACATGTTCATCAGTTAGAGACTTACACAAACAAGATACCTTTGCCCATCTGACAGAAAGCATTGAACTTTAACATTCAACTTACTCCCCACAGGCTACACTTCCCACATGCTAGACAAATATGAAAAAGAACAGCTCCGATGACTCCGTATCTCTCTTTCCTGAGGGCTTGCTTAGATGTTCTACCCTCTGCTTGTTGAGGAGCCTCTATCTCTTCCCTGTCGATGGAGCCACATTTTCCATCAACTGAGCCCTTTCTACCTCACCATCTCAACTGCTGAGCCTCTCTACCTATGGACTGTCACAACTTTCAGTGGGCTGTTGAGACTCACAGCCATACAGAACTGAGCAAAAAACATGAACGAACGTTCGAGTACAGGTGTAACATTAATTAGCTATTTTAACTTTTTGTCATGAATATTGTTGATTAGTTTTGGTAGTTGTGTATTTCCATTGTTGGACTTATAGAATAAAGAAGTATCTTTGACTGGTAAATATCAGTATTTCTTACGGCAGCTTAACGTTTCTATTAGTACCTTGATGTAGACTGGTTTAAACAATAAACTGTACATACCCTTAATTATTCTTTTTGTGGGCACATATGTATAATAGGACTAGCCATTATATACCTAATCATGTGTTGAGGGTAGCGCCTGATTGCTGCTAACTACAGATCATTGTAACTCATAATTAGCCATCTTCTTTACCCTCTTGAACCTTCTAAAGCCCACTCTCTAAGACATAAATACCGCTGCATGTATAGCTATATTCATTATTGTGCACAATACAAAACAGACTACAACCTTCACTAGATTTTTCTATAAGCATCACATCGACTAACTAGAAGTTGTCTGCATTGCATCAGCTTCACAGTGCCCCAGCAAATATCATTGCCAGCAAGTGACTAGGTTGGCAATCTTCTAGATTACACTAGCAACACAATGCACCAGCAAGCATAATCTTTAATAGGTAACCATGCTGCAATTTTCTAAATTGACTTAGTGTCATAGTGCACTAACAAGACAGTTTTATCTCCCTGGTCATTTCCACTTGTCAGGACGCAGAGAAAGTGGTATTTTTCCTCCAAAAAACAGCAGAACGTTTGGAGTTGGGATTCTATGGAGTTGGGAAGATCAGGGATCAGACAACCTCCGTTAGCCTGCTAACCAATATCAACGTCAACCAGAAACAGTAATAATCAATTCAGTTTTCACAGGCCAAGCAAAAATGCACAAACTGAACATGGGCAAAATATAATAAACTGCCAAAAGCAAATTCAACATCAATGTTGTGTGCGCCAATACGGATTAGAAATGCATAACATAATTTCTCCATAACCACTCATAACACGGTATTACGCAATCAGACAGACTGAAAACAGCTTTTAAAACAAGGATGCCATAAAACTAATCTACGGCCGAAATGTATGACGTATAACCGCATAGGTTTTTGTCATAGTTGCGATACAGTTTAATCGTTTATCTGACCAGAACGAAGTTTGACTGGGTATTCACAAAATTCACAAAAACTCTGACGCCGACTCGCTGTAGGATCAGTGTTCGACCTCACTTTCTAGGGTCTGTGAAAGGCTTCGCCAAACCAGCCGAAGCTGAAGAAGGCATGTTCGACATCTGGGCTAGTATTCTATCATACCGGGTGTTTCCGGTACACTATGTAAGGATTTGTTGCTAGTACACGGCCATATAACGAATTCCATCGTAGAGACGCAAACGTGTTGGGCAAATATGATTGCCGAGTTTTTGCAAAGACTGAATCCAGTAATAAGATATGGATTAGGTGCCAGACATCTCGAGATAGCCAAAAATTGGTAAGCTATGGTAATGCCTTATTTGCTTACGAATATCAAGGTAAACTTAGCTTTTCGATTGAGCTACGGATTTTTATTGCTGCTATAGTGGGTGGTTATTTAGTTCTTAACTTCTTACTAGTAAGACTTCTACTCGTGACAATCGGTTATATGGTACGGTGGGTGCGTCTTACTAGCAAACAAGTAACCTTTATCCATTTAACACCAAACAATACGAGTACCAGTTTATCGCCTAAATTAATATCTTGAAAGTTTGTGCGCAACATCTTGATTGTTGTTTTCACAGGCGCGGTGTTATCTTTTTTTCTTTTACTGGTTTCACTTTTCTTAAAACGATCCAAATTGAATTTTGCCATATTTCTTCCTCATTAGATCCTTGTAAACTCCGTCATTACTTACTCAAGGCTAGCCAAAGCTGCCAAACTCTAGAGTGGGTTGACTATCAATTGTAGATAAGATCAGATCAAAAATTTTCCCTCTAAAATCCTCAAAATGGTGCAACAGCGTGGGAACTCTTTGCAAAGAATTCTGCACAATGTTTTAATTTTGCTTTTTTAGTGGTAAATGTATATATATATATGTACATGAACAAATTTTCAACTACATCTTTTGTGCATTGTAACTGCTTTTCAATGTACAGTCATACTTCGATTTACGAGCTTAATGCGTTCCGAGACTGAGCTCGTATGTCAATTTACTCGCATGTTGGTGCAATTTATTTATATGTAGAACCATTAAATATATATTGATTGGTTCCCATACTCTAAAAATCCAAATGAAACCCTCAAAACAAGATATTGTAACAGAAAAAAATGTTGGTTATTGTCCTAATTTACCAAATGCTTTCAAAAAGCAACAATTAAAAAATAATGCAAAGAAATGTGATTAATTAAAATGTAAAATTAAATACATGCAATAGCAGCTAACGCTAGCATTTGCCAGAGAGGGAGATATAAATTAACCTTCATTACAACAGTTGACTTTGATAAATTTGGATTTTATCAATGTCTTAAAAGACAAACGTAGAATCAAACCTAAAAGCAAACTTTCATTTTTAACTTAACGTAATTAAAAGTTCTTCGGCGTTCGTAGTTTGAAGTTTCTCGCTGGTGAGCTAATTTCTCCTTTGTTTCGCTTTCACGACTAGCCGGCCATTTTAAGATAATCCCATATAAAGACGTTTGCTTTTGTCTCCCTTTCAACATGTTGCGATTAGGGCGAACGCGGGTGTCGTCACAAAAGGTTAATGCACGACCACTAGCCAACTTGTCCGAATGTCTATTTTTATAGTTTTGCTAGATAGCACCGGCCTTTTCCATATAGCATCGTTTCAGTTACACTGTAATCGGCCAATTGTTTATCCAATGCCTGAGCAGTCTCTCCATCAGCAGTCGTGAAGATCGCTGCGCCGTTTAGAAACTATGGCCAGTCCTTTTGCGAACTACATGCCCTGAATATAATCCTTCGGTTTGATAATTGTGGATGTATTTCTGTGATATTGCTGAGCTAGCTCAATCACGCATACACATTTTGCATATTTTTCAATAATTTTCCGTTTAATATCAACTGTTATTGTTCGCTTTTGCTTTGCATTATCTTTCATTTTACCGGCAAACTTTCGGTCAACGCAGAGTACTTTTAATTCTGCACTGAAAATCGCACAAAAAAACACGGTACAAAAGTATAACCTGAGCAGTTAAAAAATACAGAGTTATGCTGTTCTCATAAAACACCTCTGGCATACTTGGCAACTGACTCACGTGCTCGTATCTCAAACATGGCTCGTATGTTAGTGCTAAAACTTGCTTAAAAGCTGGCTCGTATCTCAAGTTTCTCGTACGTTGGAGCACTCGTAAGTTGAAGTATTACTGTACATTTATATGGTCTGCTTGTAGAATTACAAACAGACGATAACAGAACGAGATATAGCGCTAGTATAATAACATTGTACAACAGTATGTTACATTAACAAAATGAATAGGCCTATAAAGACTCATGCGTGCACATAGTAGTAATTTACCAATGCCGTAAGAACCGAAAATAATGTTAAACATACTGGGGTCAACACACTGGTAATTAATTATTTAGAATCGGTACGGCTGAAGTATTTGCTAATGGCTCACACAAGTGCATCCTACTGCAATATTGTGCTTTGGGAGCATAAGACCGATCAAGAAGATTGAGCTAGCTTTAATGGCTCTGTATATGTACACATAAAAAGCAAACAATTAAAAATCAGTCATTTTCTAAAATTTCTTTCTGATAAGCAAGTGGAACAAACAAGAATTAAAGATACTTGGTTTTTGCTATTCATGTATTGTATCACTTGACTACATTCAGATGATGCCTTTCACCTTTAAACCATAACTGCCACATATAACTTTTATCGTATTGTCCAGGTAAATCAGACACGCGGATTCCGATTTTGTACTCAAAATAAAGATTGGTTCACTAACTTTCAAAGTCATGAAGGGTTTTTAAAGCGTTTCAATTTGCGTCTTGAAAACAACACAATCGGCATAACAAACTCCGCCCATAAATATTTGACGTAGCCTAGCTTTTCAGAAACGGAAGTTAGGGATGTTTAGTCCGATTTAGAATGATAGAGATAGGTGTCGTAAAACCCATTATTATCTAAATTCAGCCTGTAAAATAATCTTAGTCTGTTATGAAAGGTAAATAAACTATTTAAAATTGCTGGTAGCTTGTTACAGGATGTATATTAGCTGAACGCCGAGAAAAAGGAGCTCAAAAAAGCGCTATTTTATCACAAGCTAGCGTTGTTATCGCGCTTTTTTGAGCTCACTTTTAAATAGCTTATTTACCTTTCAGAAAAGACTGGGATTATTTTGAAAGCTGCATTTAGATAATAATGAGTTTCAAGACACCCATCTGTATCATTCTAAATTGGATTAACCTTCAATAACTTCCATTCCTAAAAAGCTAAGTTACGTCAAATATTTATGGGTGGAGCTTGTTGTGCCTATTGTGTTGTTTTTGAGACCGATATTAATACGCATTAAAAAGCCGTTTTTACTTTGAAAGTTAGCGGATCAATCTTTATTTTGAGTACAAAATCGGAATCAGTGTGTCTGATTTTCCTAGAAAATACGATAAAAGTTTTATGCGGCCACTATGGTTTAAATGCAGTATGACAGCAGCAATAACTGCGCACATCCCAAAATTTTATGCCTACAACTTAATTACAAACAGGAGTTATCTTAGCCTGTCTTGACAAACTGTTGTTTTTGCGGAGTTTTCCCCCCGTCGAGCGGGCGAGCAACAACAGCTTGTCACAAGACGTACTGCACCTTATGTATCAGCTGCACTTATAGGGAGTTGTTCTCTTCCATCTATGCGGCTTGGTTGCGATGTTATGTCGGTCGTTCCATTGGCAATCATAACGGATTTCGCGCAAAAATTTATGTAGAAAAAAAAAAGATTGCAACGTTTAACCAATGACCAATCTCCGCGGTAAACTTTAGTAGAAGTTGAAAACTTAGGCAACAACAGCGACTAAACATGTCGTTATTTGTGCGCTCTGTCAGTTTAATTTCTATTTTTGTATCAGTCAGTTTTATTTGTTCTTATGGATTTTATTTTCAGTTTATTTTATTCTTGAGTTTTACTAAAGTTTTCCAATGAGTTGTAAACAACCAACAGTCTTTGGTTAAACGTTGTAATCTTATTTTTTCTACATAAATCTTTGCGCGTAATCAGTTACCCATGATTACCAATGGAGCGACCGATATAACATCACAACTAAGCCGCATAGACGGAAGAAAACAACTCCCTATAAGTGCAGCTGATGCGGCAGGTGCAGTGCATCTTGTGACAAGCTGTTGTGTTGCTCGCCCGCTCGACAGGGGACAACTCCGCAAAAACAAGTTTGTCAAGACAGGCTGGAGTTATCTGCTCTTTGAACAATGTTGTAATCATTCATTCAGCATGTATCTCTCTTGACTAGTGTCTAGTTGAAGGAGAAGCTGTTGATATAGTTTTAGTGTGATTGTTATGTTACCAGTTTGAATTTTGTTATCAACTAGCTATGCTACCCCGCATTGCCCTGGTAATAAAAAAGTCTTCGGTCAAAAAATTGATTTGTATTTAACATATATAACAATGCTTACCATTCTAACTTTCTAACTACGTATTATGAGAAAAGTGTTTTGTGTAATTGAAATGAATCAAGAGAGAAAATAAAAACAACTTAAAAAGGTTTTAAAAGTTTTCAAACAACTTTTAAACAACATATCATGAGAACAATGTTTCGTGCAGGTCAAATATTAAAAAGTACAACGACTATAAAAAGGTTTGGATGTAAATATGAAATAATTAGCAAGTAATAGCTAAATTCAGTCGACTTTGCTACGATTACAATAAAAGATGGTTTGGTAATGATACAATTAATAGGACCTGAGAAAACAAAATAAAAATCCTGAATATTTGGAATTAATAAGAATTCTTTCATAGAAGTGTGTGTGTCTAAAAAGTTTACTGTTCCACCATAAGCTATTCATCAGTTTTGAATATGACGGTACTTGTACCTCTCGATACCGGTACAGATGTAAAAATGAGATATTGTACTGTTTTTGTCTGACCTTACGGAGAGATAACGTCGCGGCTCTTTCCATGGAGACGATATAATTGTTCACGTTAGAAAAATTGCCCTTGACCCCAGATATAGTAATTGAACCTTACGAAAAATATTTCTTAACAGGGGCATTGTAACGCGTGGCCGCATTGATAAAATAATCAGCGTGCGCTATAGCTGGAATGACAGACAGATCCACACACATACTTTGAGAAATAGAATATGTAGATGTGATTTTTTTTCCTGTTTATTGATAAGTGTGTTCTGTTTCTAAAATGATATTTTTTGCAAGAAAGAAAAAGATCTGGTCAATTTTTATTTTTTAATAAAGTGCATTTAAACACCAAGATACTTTGTAATTCCCACTTAAAGATGAACTTGCACAGCATTTTAGTAGATTTTACCAGAAAGCATCGATATTTGTCTATCATTTGTTATTGTTTTTGATGTTTGAGATGATCTGGTTGCCAGAATGTTTTAAGATTAAAATCAAAAACACTCTATCAGCTATCGCAACCGATAACTAGTGGCAACATCTTTTTTTCTTTTGAGCATTTCAACTGTGATCAAGTTTTTTCGATTTTCATTTTGAAACATCCTGGCAGTCAGATCATCTCAAACGTCAAAAACAATTGCAAATGACAAATAAATACTGGTACTGTTTAATAAATTATACAAAAATTTTGTTTATGTTCATTTTTAACCTAATCTAGAAAAATAAAACAGTCTGATTCTATTAATTTATTGTACGTATTACTTTACATGCAGCTTTGATAACTATGTACTCTATTTTTGGTATGTCGAGGAGTTGTCACTCCTTCGACATTGCAAACATCTCTAGTTACCTTCTTCAATAGATATCTAGATTAATACATTTATGTATAAACTAAGATTATCAAGCTGTTAACTTTTGCAGAAATATGCATGCACAAATTAATGAAGCTTCATGGTTACATCTCAGCAACTGTATGTATGTGGCAATAATGAACTTACGCAATATTTTAGTAGATTTTTATCAGAAAGTATCGACATTTTTCTACTATTGGTGATTGTTGTTGATGTTTGAGGCGATTGGACTGCCAGGATGTTTCGAGATTAAAATCTACAAAGTTTGGTCGCCGTTAAAATGCTTGGTAGAAATTCCTGCGTTGTCATAGTGGTCACCATTAGAAATCAGCGGTAGTGTTATTTTTCATAGTAGCATAATTACAAATTAGATGTAAATACTCAGAGCTATGGTTGTTTACAAAAGGATTTTCGACAAAATTTTCATCAATTTTATGGCAAAGGAAGCCTCCGGAAATAAATAAGAGATCGAAAAGCTTGCTGTTTTAAACCTTTTAGAAGAATGATATGCACTATTGAAGTGGTACATGGGCACTTGTGTCCATGTACCACTTCAATATTGCATATTTTACTATGTAATATCTAGACTATAATATAAATACTATTTCATATTTTGCAGTTCTGTCGATTTCGCAGACCTCGTTTTTCTAACATACAGACATTGTCTCTATCGACCTTTGTTCTTGATGTAGTAGGCAATTTTAAAAACTAGCCTGAGATGTTCTAGGGTGCTGCTACTGTGTTTTGCAGGTTGCCAAATGCTGCGATTTGGGGCACGATGGGGTTGGTAGCTACCTGTTATGTTACGGATTGGAAAGTCGTAATGGACAAGGTACCATTCTACAATGCCAGGTTCAAAGAAGAAGAACAGAGCAGCGATTAATGACATCTATTCTTTCAACAACTTATTTTCTGTTCTAGCACACCGTAAGTTTGGTCTTCATACCTTATGCAATTGCGTTAGTAGGTACAATCACTTCTAGTTACTGGGTACAAGCACTTCTAGTTAGTGGGTACAAGCACTTCTAGTTAGTGGGTACAAGCACTTCTAGTTACTGGGTACAAGCACTTCTAGTTAGTGGGTACAAGCACTTCTAGTTAGTGGGTACAAGCACTTCTAGTTAGTGGGTACAAGCACTTCTAGTTACTGGGTACAATCACTTCTAGTTAGTGGGTACAAGCACTTCTAGTTAGTGGGTACAAGCACTTCTAGTTAGTGGGTACAAGCACTTCTAGTTAGTGGGTACAAGCGCTTCTAGGTAGTGGGTACAAGCACTTCTAGTTAGTGGGTACAAGCACTTATAGTTACTAGGTACAAGCACATCTAGTTAGTGGGTACAAGCACTTCTAGTTAGTGGGTACAAGCACTTCTAGTTAGTGGGTACAAGCACTTCTAGTTAGTGGGTACAAGCACTTCTAGTTACTGGGTACAATCACTTCTAGTTAGTGGGTACAAGCACTTCTAGTTAGTGGGTACAAGCACTTCTAGTTAGTGGGTACAAGCACTTCTAGTTAGTGGGTACAAGCGCTTCTAGGTAGTGGGTACAAGCACTTCTAGTTAGTGGGTACAAGCACTTATAGTTACTAGGTACAAGCACATCTAGTTAGTGGGTACAAGCACTTCTAGTTAGTGGGTACAAGCACTTCTAGTTAGTGGGTACAAGCACTTCTAGTTAGTGGGTACAAGCACTTCTAGTTACTGGGTACAATCACTTCTAGTTAGTGGGTACAAGCACTTCTAGTTAGTGGGTACAAGCACTTCTAGTTAGTGGGTACAAGCACTTCTAGTTAGTGGGTACAAGCGCTTCTAGGTAGTGGGTACAAGCACTTCTAGTTAGTGGGTACAAGCACTTATAGTTACTAGGTACAAGCACATCTAGTTAGTGGGTACAAGCACTTCTAGTTACTGGGCACAAGCACTTCCAGTTACTGGGTACAATCACTTCTAGTTAGTGGGTACAAGCGCTTCTAGTTAGTGGGTACAAGCACTTATAGTTACCAGGTACAAGCACATCTAGTTAGTGGGTACGAGCACTTCTAGTTAGTGGGTACGAGCACTTCTAGTTACTGGGCACAAGCACTTCTAGTTAATGGGGACCAGCACTTCTAGTTACTGGGTACAAGCACTTCTAGTTAGTGGGTACAAGCACTTAAAGTTACTAGGTACAAGCACATCTAGTTAGTGGGTACAAACACTTCTAGTTACTGGACACAAGCACTGCCAGTTACTGGGTACAAACACTTCTAGTTACTGGGTACAAGCACTTCTAGTTAGTGGGTACAAGCACTTCTAGTTAGTGGGTACAAGCACTTCTAGTTAGTGGGTACAAGCACTTATAGTTACCAGGTACAAGCACATCTAGTTAGTGGGTACAAGCACTTCTAGTAACTGGGCACAAGCACTTCTAGTTAATGGGGACAAGCACTTCTAGTTACTGGGTACAAGCACTTCTAGTTAGTGGGTACAAGCACTTCTAGTTAGTGGGTACAAGCACTTCTAGTTAGTGGATACAAGCACTTATAGTTACTAGGTACAAGCACATCTAGTTAGTAGGTACAAGCACTTCTAGTTACTGGGTACAAACACTTCTAGTTAGTGGGTACAAGCATTTCTAGCTACTGGGTACAAGCACTTCTAGTTACTGGGTACAAGCGCTTCTAGTTAGTGGGTACAAGCACTTATAGTTACTAGGTACAAGCCCATCTAGTTAGTGGGTACAAGCACTTCTAGTTAGTGGGTACAAGCACTTCTAGTTAGTCGGTACAAGCACATCTAGTTAGTGGGTACAAGCCCTTCTAGTTAGTGGGTACAAGCACTTCTAGTTTTTTACAAATGAGGCCTTATGTTATGTCTTCCTTTCCATGCTATACCCACTCCTTTTCCCAGCACCAGTATTTTTCTCATCACCCGTCTCTTCCTTGTGCGTCTTTCTCTTTCTCATAACCTTTTTCTGTCATCACCATTTAATGATCCTTGTCCTCAATCTCATATCTCACCCTCTGTCCCTCGTCCTTCTCTTTTCTCTATCCTTTTTATATCCTCTTGGGCCTGTGATCCCCCCAAGGATCCATATTTTTTATATACTTTGTTACATTCACATAAATTTGTTGTAAATATTTCCATATTTTTTCCATATTTTCTGCTAGTTTGTCTGATGAGTCACAGTCATATATACATTGTTCTTGCAGGTTTTCTGTTTTGTTCTGGAGACACAAACTAGCCACTGCTAAGAATATAAAATATCCAAGACTGAGATCCAAGACTGTATCAATTAAAAGGTTTCAGCACTGAACGTGTGATGTTGTACAGTGCTAGATAAAATATATTCTCATAGTCTTTTGTGTAAGATAATTAGTAAATTTTGTGAAAATACAGCGCATATGCTTGGCATACATATATATTTATTTTTTGTGCAAGACATGTAGGTGCGTGTTATGTTTTTGTAGTGTGACCACATAATCAAGCGTTAGTAGTGGTTAGTTAGTAGAACCAGTTAGTAGTGGCTCCTTGTTTAAAGGCTTTGGTCTTATTAACTAGAGAGTTCCTTGTTATTATTACTATCAACTATAGACTCCTTGTTATTATTACTATCAACTATAGAGTCCTTGTTATTATTACTATTAACTATAGAGTCCGTGTTATTATTACTATTAACTATAGACTCCTTGTTATTATTACTATCAACTATAGAGTCCATGTTATTATCACTATCAACTATAGACTCATTATTATTACTATTAACTATAGACTCCTTGTTATTATTACTATCAACTATGTAGTCCTTGTTATTATTACTATCAACTATAGAGTCCTTGTTATTATTACTATCAACTATAGAATCCTTGTTATTATTACTATCAACTATAGAGTCCTTGTTATTATTACTATTAACTATAGACTCCTCGTTATCATTACTATCAACTATAGAGTCCTTGTTATTATTACTATTAACTATAGAGTCCTTGTTATTATTACTATCAACTATAGACTCCTTGTTATTATTACTATCAACTATAGAGTCCTTGTTATTATTACTATCAACTATAGAGTCCTTGTTATTATTACTATTAACTATAGAGTCCGTGTTATTATTACTATTAACTATAGACTCCTTGTTATTATTACTATCAACTATAGAGTCCATGTTATTATTACTATCAACTATAGACTCATTATTATTACTATTAACTATAGACTCCTTGTTATTATTACTATCAACTATGTAGTCCTTGTTATTATTACTATCAACTATAGAGTCCTTGTTATTATTACTATCAACTATAGAATCCTTGTTATTATTACTATCAACTATAGAGTCCTTGTTATTATTACTATTAACTATAGACTCCTCGTTATTATTACTATCAACTATAGAGTCCTTGTTATTATTACTATTAACTATAGAGTCCTTGTTATTATTACTATCAACTATAGACTCCTTGTTATTATTACTATCAACTATAGAGTCCTTGTTATTATTACTATCAACTATAGAGTCCTTGTTTTTATTACTATTAACTATAGACTCCTTGTTATTATTACTATCAACTATTGACTCCTTGTTATTATTACTATCAACTATAGAGTCCTTGTTATTATTACTATCAACTATAGACTCCTTGTTATTATTACTATTAACTATAGACTCCTTGTTATTATTACTATCAACTATAGACTCCTTGTTATTATTACTATCAACTATAGAGTCCTTGTTATTATTACTATCAACTATAGACTCATTATTATTATTACTATCAACTATTGACTCCTTGTTATTATTACTATCAACTATTGACTCCTTGTTATTATTACTATCAACTATAGAGTCCTTGTTATTATTACTATCAACTATAGACTCCTTGTTATTATTACTATCAACTATTGACTCCTTGTTATTATTACTATCAACTATAGACTCCTTGTTATTATTACTATCAACTATTGACTCCTTGTTGTTATTATTACTAATAACTATAGACTCCTTGTTATTATTACTATCAACTATAGAGTCCTTGTTATTATTACTATGATCTATAGAATCCTTGTTATTATTACTATCAACTATAGAGTCCTTGTTATTATTACTATTAACTATAGAGTCCGTGTTATTATTACTATTAACTATAGACTCCTTGTTATTATTACTATCAACTATAGAGTCCATGTTATTATTACTATCAACTATAGACTCATTATTATTACTATTAACTATAGACTCCTTATTATTATTACTATCAACTATGTAGTCCTTGTTATTATTACTATCAACTATAGAGTCCTTGTTATTATTACTATCAACTATAGAATCCTTGTTATTATTACTATCAACTATAGAGTCCTTGTTATTATTACTATTAACTATAGACTCCTCGTTATTATTACTATCAACTATAGACTCCTTGTTATTATTACTATGATCTATAGAATCCTTGTTATTATTACTATCAACTATAGAGTCCTTGTTATTATTACTATCAACTATAGACTCCTTGTTATTATTACTATTAACTATAGACTCCTTGTTATTATTACTATCAACTATAGACTCCTTGTTATTATTACTATCAACTATTGACTCCTTGTTATTATTACTATCAACTATTGACTCCTTGTTATTATTACTATCAACTATAGAGTCCTTGTTATTATTACTATCAACTATAGACTCCTTGTTATTATTACTATTAACTATAGACTCCTTGTTATTATTACTATCAACTATAGAGTCCTTGTTATTATTACTATCAACTATAGAGTCCTTGTTATGATTACTATCAACTATAGACTCCTTGTTGTTATTATTACTAATAACTATAGGCTCCTTGTTATTATTACTATTAACTATATAGTCCTTGTTATTATTACTATCAACTAAACTGTCCTTCTTATTATCTTGAGAGAGAGAAGAAGTAGCCTGAGGCTGTCAAAGCAGGTAATCTCTCACATGTCAAAGATTAATCTGAGCTGACACGAAAGGTGAAAAGGTCATCAAGTAATAGATTGCAACACGCTAAATTTTGTAAGCTACTCTAAAGCAGGGCTTTTCGATTCAGTTATTCTCTGTAATGCCAAGTCTAGAAAGAAGAAAAGAGCTTTCACCCCAAAATCCCCACCATACTACAAATAGTTTTATTTGTCTACAAAATTTTTGCAAGTCAACGTATATTGACGCTAAAGAGAAAAACGAAATATGGTCCAATTTACAACATAGATCAACTTTATTAAATGTGACAAAAATGAGTTATTGGGAATCTAAAATTGCATCGGAATTATCTCGCTGCATGTCTCCTCATGTATGTTAAATATTTTAATGGCTGCATTTGCTGGTCAGCTTTTTGCACTTCACATTCTCTCTCATTGCTCGGTATGCACGTTCAGTGCAAACAAAACCGCTACAGTACATACTGAATACTCCTTGTAAACACTCCAGCAATGAGGGCATCACTGGCCTCTTAATGTAGTTGAGACGCAGTTTATTATAGGATTAAAATCCATGTTCGCTGAACTCAAATGCACCCCACTGACAGAGACTCATGCCTCTTGGGGGAGGGGGTCGCGAGTGTCCCACTTCTGTCAAGGCACTTCCCTAAAAGAAAGCATCCATTATACTACATTCTTCTTGGATAATGTTCTTCATTGGATTACAGAAACTGTTCTCCACTTGCACAAAGCTCATAACATACATGCATTATTGGATGGCATCAGCTTTGCTTTGAGCATTCTTTTGATAATTCTCAATTTGTCCATTCAATCAAAGGCAAATCTTGTTATTGACTACCCGTTGTTTTCCACATAATTTCACAAATAACTCCTTCAACTAATTGTTTTCTGAAGGAAGGCAAATGTTTGTTTCAGCTATGCCTGTGGCAGTAACTCAAACAGACTTTAATACCATTGTCTTACAAGCTTGTTCTTCTGACCAAAAAAGAATCTATTGAAATATTTTATATATGATATTATATGTGGTATTATATATGCCCATATATAATATATGACTTTTATATATAGTATTCCAAAAACCAACCAGACCTTTCAAAACTATGGCTTGCTCTCTTTACAGCAAAACTACACATTACAAAACTGCATGGTTGTTTTACAGGGTACTCTTTGCGCTGCAATTTATAATCCACTAGCTTGTATAAAGCTGCCCATATTAATACAACTGGAACGAGCCCTGTCTATGCAATAAATACAGAAAACTTACTGATATCGAAGATGCCAACATTACAGGTCGCTTTCGGTTAGTCGTCGATGACTAAACCGGCTCCCCAATCTGCCTTTACCTTTGATTCAGAGGGTGGCTAGCAACCCTACAGAACTAACAACAAAACCTGACAAAGGACGGAGGAGCTTCACTGCGAGTTGATGGCTATAGCTAGCTAAAATTAGTGTCTCCATAAAAACACCCAACAGAAGCAACAGCCAGCCTCTGATAAAACCTGCCAAGAACAGTCATGGTTATAGAAAGTGAGAAGGTCCATGATTTCCTAGGTCCTGACAGGCCAATGTACTTGGAGAGAGACATCAATAGTTGCATGCATATACTTCTGGAGGCAAGACAAATGAGCCTAAGTGAAAGTAGGCTTGATTCACATGCAAAGTAACAATCATTAATACGATGGAATACAAAGGAGCTATGCCCTCAACTGATAACCCTTTCGTTATGTTGTAGACACTGTTTACATTTAACGAAAGCGCAGCATAGCTACCCAATAAAGTTCAAGGCAAATTCTATTGACACGATACCTGAGCCCGTGCAATATGAGAGGGCTTGTAACGGGTGAGTGATTAGGAGATTTATTAAATTCAACCATCTTAATGCAACCGCACTTGCCACTCAATATGCTTGTAACAGCCTCGGAGCTTACACAAGTTGTTTGCCGACCCAGATCCATTCTTAGGTAAGTCAGAGACTCTCAACTAGTTTCCTGGTTGAATGGTTAATCTTGGATTCAGCTTTCACTTCACTGCACAGATGCAGTTTTGAGTAGAGGTATGTAATGTACGGGTGACACATATGATAATATATGCATATTCTGCATCTTTGTATGGTAATGGTTCATGCTATAAATGACCTAGAAAGCTGCGGCACATTTGTAGTGTTTGTCTTTTTTAGCATGTTTTATTGCCTTAGCATTTTCCGTCTTTGCATTTTTTTTCGGCATGCAGCGAGAAATGCCATTTCACATACAAATATTTTACTCATTTCTCTGTAATGACTTTATCATTGTAAGGAAATGCATGCTCATTTTGCTAACAGATGATTGAATTATTTTTAAATCATATTTAAGTTTTACCAAAATAACAGTTTTCAGTGTACTTTTATTCCATCTTTCAACTGTTTAAAAAAGTTTGGTCGGTTTCAAACTTTGTTCTGAAAGTTAGTCAAATATTTACTACTAGCAGGTAGTACAAAGTTTTTCTAGAGGCTTCCATTTTATCCTCATAAGAGTGGTCTAATGTCATGACTTGGGCACTCTATATACGCTACAAGTTAGATTATAGCAGAGAAGATAGAAAAAACAAGTTTGTATTTCTCTTTTTGAATTTTTGAAAGCATGAATGAGCTGATTTCCAATTATGCATGGGCTACAATTAATATATATATATATATATATATATATTTATATAGATATATATATATTTATTATATATAAAATATATATCAATAAGTGAATGTTTTTTCCTCAATATGACTGTTTAACAAATGTTGAATAAGGTGACACTGGATTACGCAATGAAAATATAAGATTTCTGTTTGCATTCTAGAGGGTATACCAGAGGTGATGATAGACCGGGATTTAGGATTTCGGACTTTGTAAATAAACAATTCTAAGAATATAACCCTGAGGCAATGACATATCGAGATTAAACATGTATGCAGTTTTAAAGTTCCAATCTTGAAGACATAACCCAATGGTCATAATAGACTGAGATTTAACATTTACGCAGTTTTGCCATGAAGGTAGATGTCAACATTAAGGTCCGCAACGCTAGTAGCAGACAGAGCTTATGAAACTAGCAATACACACTTTAAATACAAACTGAAACCATAACAGTTCAATGTGAAAGCCAGGCATATTACATAAGGCTGTTTGAATCACATGATCTCTATTTTGCAGTATCCAATTTCCTACAGCTAACGCATCAAACTCATAAACACTAGGTGACAAGCAGAAGCTACTGCATATGCTACACGTAGTCAGTGCTAAATTGAAGTGATTGCTTACAGCCAAATGAACCAAAACACATCAAACTATGCATGCCTGATTGATTGTTGACATCCAGTGAATGAATTTGCATGTAAAACGTTCCAAATATCTTTTTAGAACAAAAAGCAGACCTATCAAACACTAAGTATTTCAAATCATGAATTTTACTGACATTTTTAAACGATAACAAATTAAAGCACACTTTTCAAGTAGAAAGAATGCAGATTTTACAATGATCCACTCTGGGTACAAAAATTGCCAAGTTCTACTTACAAGAATCAGTTTTCAAATCTAGTTACACTATCTACGAGTTTTAGTAAAGTCGTATGCACGCGCTCATTTGGTTTCTGAAAATAAAAAAACCATCATAATTACTTAATGAACTTGATAACTTGAAGTCAAGTGATAATTTGCATGTAATCTATATCGCATTGAACGAATGTCTCGCATATCGTGGCATTCTATACAAGCTTTGACCATCAACCGCGTATTCTTTATACATGTAAACAGGTTGAATGTCCAGTATTGCATGGGTAATAAAATAATTGCCTAGCAAATATAAGTAGCTTAACTTAAATTAAATTAAGTTAATTAATTAATTAAGATTAACTTAACTTAAATAGAAGTTAAACAATACAAGCGTTTTGTACCATCCTAACAGTCGTTATGCGTAATGGTAAACAGTGCTAGTTATTAACCCCAACCAAGTGCTTTGAGTGTGAGTACCTTAACCAATGTAATGACTATTTGCCCAATGAATCCATTCCGTGTAGCTAAATGTAGGGTTCGCCGCTATTTGATCTGGAGGTCCCAGGATCAAATCCCTGGTTTTAGTAGCTATAACTGGACACAGGGTTCAACAACAGTATAAAAAAATTGAGATTTATATAGTATATAGATGTAGTGTTTGCTGAATTTACAAAATGGTTCACTGTCCGCTCTTAACTTTTAAAATAAACAAACTGTATAGCTGTTAGGACTAGTTTCCTGAGCAAAAAACTTGTCAGTTTTATGTTCATTGTAATGGTAAAAGTAACAGAGATAATGTTTTGTCTCCTTATGGTCCTATATACATCCATTTTTTATCTTGAAGCATTATATTAAAATTCTAGAGCGAAAGTATTCCCCTTTCTCGACTACGGATGAAGAAATATTTGAAAAAATATGAATAACTCTTAGAACTATAGAAAATCTAAAAAGTTTATCTTTAGCTAAAAACAGAAAAGGCTGGATACAGCCTATTATGAGCACTTTGCATCTCATATAGAACACCACTACTAGCAAAGAACAGAACCACAATATTTCTGCTTAGGTGAATCACTGACCTTGGCAAGCATAAGGATTGGCTTTAATAGATCTGATAAATGGCTATTGCAAACTATATCATTTATAAGCTAACGGCTATACTAGGGTCAAGATATGCTGATCAGACCAACATATATTTGTAATTCACAAGTTTTGCATCACCTCATAAACTGGTGGGATGTCAAGTAGCTGTATCTTTCTCATAAATGTTAGGTACAAAGAACTGTGTAGTATTTTCAAGTATTCTTATTGAAGCTGAGATGACATAATGTCTAAACTTGTATATTGAATGATATCTATTTCATTATCACACTTTCTATTATTGTTATTACTGTTGATAATGGTATCATCATCTGCATCGCTATAGTTAGTATTACTGTCATCATACGCAGAACTAATATTATCGTTATTAGTAGCTTAGCATGACTGCCCTGTGAACCTCATGTTGTGGTTAATTTTTAAACAAGTCACCTGTAGTGACAGGAAGGGCATTTGACTTGAAGTTATGTTTTGCCTTACAGACAAGTGAGACGTATGACGTGGGATGAATAGTAAAATGGGAAATGTCCATCTTCTGACATACAGTTGAGTCTAGGAACAATGTTTGACTTAATACATCAGTATCGCCTCACTGCTTGCCAAAGGTAAGACATTAATTAAAGAGTAGAGATAAGAGGGTTCAAAACTGGTGGGTTAACAGAAGAAGCCAAGGGAGTGGGTAGATGAAAGAGAGAAAGGCTGGTGGGTTGGCTCAACGAGCAAAATGAGGTGGGAGGTAAACAGGCAGGAGATTGGTTGGTTAGGAAAAAGATAATATGATGTCTGCAAGGTTTGATAGTAAATAAGGTAGCAATATGACAACGGGCTTAGAGAAATGCTATTAGTTTTAAGTCATCACCTTTTTCATATATTCTACGAAGATTTTAATAATTTAATTTTTCTACTTTACTAGTGATACTTAACATTAAGCCTTAGGAGGACGCTACAAGACATAATGTCATTTTTCAATAACCAATACTCATCTGCAGGTTTGAAAAAATGCAGTGATTGAATAAAGAGCGATTAACCCATGCTGTATCGATTGACTGTCAACCTCAGAATCTGTTCATATTTCCATGCATATGCTTGACTCATCAGCTTCAACCATCCCAATTCTGCTCACTCACTCTGCAGGTTTTGCTATGGAGTGGGACATGTTCTCAATGACCTGTGCGCCATCCTATGGTGCACTTACCTTCTTATCTATTACACAGAGGTGCTTGGTCTAAGCTGTGTTATGGCTGGGTGGTTGTTTCTTCTTGGACAGGTAAAAATTGTTTATTTTTTCCTTATATAAAAACTATGGAGCGGTTCATAGAGTATGTAAATATCAAACAATAGATGGTACAGCATATCACACAAACTATACTTCAGGTTGAAGCGCATTTTATATTGTAGATCAAACACATGGCATTTTGTCAACACCGTATTACATTGTCCAATGTATCTGTCCTTTAATATGCCATAAAAGGCACATGAAGTATATTTCACATCATGTCTGGTGTCATAACCCTCAGCTTGCAAATGTTTTTAATTTCCCTGCAGACTGTTGTGGCCATTGCTACGCCCATTATAAGCCTTGAAGCATTTCGAATGGCCTCCTGGTGTGGCTATCAAAAAAGGAAAGTCTCTCATATATGTGGTAAGGAAATGTTCAATTTAATACCCTTCATCTTATACAAATTTGGGTTTATTACTGAATATTTTGTAGTTCTATGTTACTATTTATCGCATTGATTTAAGATTATTAGTAATACATGTTAGTTGCATTCTGAAGTTACTAAATCTATTATCATTATCATCGTTCTGTGACCCATTTCGTTCTACGCCACTAAATTGGATTTAATCATACTATACTCTCATTTGATGCTCATTCTTTTAGTCCTGGGGTAAGAAATAATCTAAAAAAAACTTCTGCCGATGTAGCCAATTGGCTGTGGCCAATGACAGAACATTTATTGACATTCATTTTCCATAAATGACTGTCTAGTAAAACTGGTGCAGACTTTTATAATTGCAACATACCTGTTAGTAAATTAGTTTTAGAAGCCCCATAAGACATTGGGGCGCTATTCCAAAAGTTTTCAGACAAGGAAGCCTTAATGACTTATTTTTATAAAAGTTTTGCTTAATTAGGCTGCCATTAAATTTAAGGTGTTCTCTTTTGAAACTCATGCTCAAATGAGTTTGATAAAGTTTAAGAAAAGAGTTTTTTAATGTAACATCAAATTTTTGGGCTGAAATAGTTTTTTCATCCATTTTGCAAAGCAAGAAAAGCAAAACTAAGAATCGCATCTCGAGTATCTGGTTGATGATTTTTCAATGGTAGTAAATGTAATCAAATGTTATAAACTGTCAATCTCATTGACTTTGTTTTTTTCATGATTATTATTATTATTATTATAAGTAGATAAATATTTTAGGTCGTTTAAAATTTGTTACATTTATTTTGTATCTCAAAATTGGTCAGAACAATGCAATTGTTTTCAAACTGTTTCTAAAAGATTATTAATGTATTTTAAATGTATTCTAAAGTGATTATAAATGGTAAGAAGCGTATTTATGTTAAAACCATCTATTTTGCTAACTGGCTATTTTAAAATACATTTTTTGACCTTATTATTATCATTATTGTTATTATTTGATTTTCAGGGTCATAAATCAGACTACTGTTATGTATATGTTAGGATGTCATCAAATAAATTTAAAGCTTTGTAAGTCAATGTTTCATAGGTTATTCACTTAATCCAAATGATGCCACTGGTATTGAGATTATCAATGTTTCAAAATGTGTAAACTACCCTCCAGCAGCATTGCGGTTAAAAGAGGCCTCTTCTGGCAAAAAGGTTAAAGGAAGTAAAAGGATGATTGTTATTTTTAGCAATCAGAAGAATGATCAACTTTCAAAAACTAAATTTGGATTTGCCTCCCTTGGTTTAATAACTGCCTATATATTTGGTCGCGTAAGCTTAATAAGTGAAAATCTAGTAAATTTCAATAAATTTCTAGCCTTGCTAAACCAGCAAATTTTTCAATGTTTAGTTGACACTGAATATAATGAAAAGCCACCTGCTAGATGCTGAGCTAATTTGAAGTGCTGCTGTAGTGACTTTAACATTGCCACTGTTAGGAGGAGAGGTACTATGAACTAAAGTAATTTTAGCATTGGATGACAAAGGAATTTAGACTTGGTAGAAATGGTGGTACCCGCACTTCAATCATTCTATGCCTTCGCTTATATTTAATAGTCATTGACCATGATGTATAAAGACCCTGTTAGTGGTCAGACACAATAGCTGCTACAAATATTTCACACATGTATGTGGAAAGTTTGTGATAAACTCTAATTGATGAAAATTATTTTTAGATGTATTTCCAGAAAAAATTGCCTTAAAATTAAAGCATTAACAAATTTATAACTCTTAAATGAAAGTAATTTTTCTCTCTGTCTTAGCTACACTGAATGCATAGATTCCAACAGCTGTCAGATTTGATTTTAAATTATGTCATCTTATAAACCTATGTTAATGGTCATGTGACCAATTATATGTCTTACTTTGTCTGAGTGAATTAGGATAATGCTTTTCTGGTATTATGCTAGCGGGTTCCCATTGCTATACAGTTATAACCTGTTACAACCTGTTACTACCTGTCCGTGCTTTCATTTCTTCATTGAAAGTTTTATATTTCTCTTAGGCGTCTGCTGTGTGGTCATTGGATTTGCTTTGCTCTTTAACCCTGAGATGTTTCTGCCTCCTGGATATTATTCTCTCAGCGATGACTATAAACTTTCCCTTGCCATATACTATGCTCCTTCAATCGTTATATACCAGCTGGGTTGGGCACTCTGTCAGGTTTCCTACGTCGCTTTTATTCCTTCTCTAACTGACGACATGGGTGAGAAGGAGCAGCTCAATTTCATCAGGTATGCTGCTGAGATTTCAGTGGCTCGTTCAATTATATTGAGTGTTGCTGAGATTTCATTGACTCATTCATTCACATGCATCGAGTATGCAGCTAAGATTTCATGCACTCATTCAGTTTCATTATGTATTCTGAGATTTGATTGGTTCAATCGTTTTCATTGAGGATGTATGCTGAGATTTGATTGGCTCATTCAATTTCATGAAGTATGTTGCATAGCTTTTATTTGTCAATTCACTTAGCTGCTGAAAGGTGGTTGCATTTAAGAATACATAACAGTGAACATCTGCTGCATTGGTACATTGTAGCATTTTGATAAATTTGACCAAAAAGAAACTATTGCAAGCAATCTCAATAGATTCATGCAACATATTAAATTAATTTTATGATTGAACACAAGGTCGCCTGTGATTGGCTCACTATTCATGCTGACCAAAGCCTATCATACACAATACAGAGATTATATACAGTCTGATTGTGTCCGCGACAGTTATCCTGAGGCAATGGGCAGAGGGTGCTCCAATAACGTATACATATATCCACACACTCCGTAAGCCAACTTGGCTTGTGAAGTCTGTAAATATAATACAAACACTCATAGAAATGCTGTGTCAGTCTGTGCATGGAAGCCTCTATTGTTTATGTTAAAGGCGGTATGTGCAGCTAAATTGCATGAAAGAAGCAAGTGTTTGTTTCTTTACTTGCCTGAAAGAGAATATCCCCAATCTACATACATAAATTTCAAAGTTTGTGCGCGATTCGGTTCGTCCAGTTATAGCTATTAAAATCTTGGGATGAAGAATGTGTATTGCAGAAGATTTGATCTCGGAACCTCTCGTTTCCTGGACAATAGGCTAAACCATTGAGCTATGCAAGATTGAGGAATTCGTTGGTTGATGCATGTCATTATGTAGGTGAAAATCTGCATACTACTCTCCGTTAAAATGATGTTACAGCGCAACAACATTTTATGTTTGCTCTCACAGTTTTTATTAATAAGTTTAGGAATACTAGCTTACCCTAATTATTCATTGGCAATGTGCCAGAGTAATGGCAAGTAGCAGGCTGCCACATTACTTGTCACTGTTTATAAGCTGATTTTTAATACCTGTGTAACGCCGGGAATTTTGCTAGTGATCTAACATAATTCGCATTTTGTGTTGTTCATAAAGGTGAGAATGAATGTGCTAAGATAACCATATCACTTTTTGGTTCATAGCACTGTATCAAAACCCAGCTTTAAAAATAATTCAATGAGATTTTTCCAAAAAATTACCAAAACCATTGTTGAAATATACAAACCCTTTTCTAACTTATGGTTAGCAACTAATACTTATTGGGTTTAGAGCTGTGTCCATCTGTCTGTCGGTAGCCATGATTGAAAAATGGAGAAAAAAAATTGTGCCATATAAATTTGAACCCACAACTTTCGGCATGGTAAACCAACACTTCAACAACTGTGCACCAATCCATCATTGAAATAAAGATTCAAAGAAAAGTTTTTGACATTTTGAGATAATTGTGCACATACTTACAATTGATGGTTTATCAGCAAAATGGATGAACCCTCATGGCACACTAGACTGTGAGATTAGTAGCAATTATGAATAGTCAAAATTGTAATAATAATTGAACATGTCTCACTCCTTCACTATTGAACTGCATTGATTAGGAAACACAGCTGCGTGTTTCATCATGTTTTACAGGACTTTTGTAATGTGCTACATGCTTCACTGATGACCATAATTATACCTTGATTGAATATATTGCAATAAGTGCAGTATGTATAAATAAATATAATATAATAAACATATATATAAATAAATATAAAATATAAATAAGTTTATTTTTATAATAGTTTATTTTTTCTTTTATTTATTTATAGTAAATTTAGTTGATTTTCATAAATAAATTTTTATTTTATTTGCAAATATATTTATATAAATATATAATTATATAAATATATATTTATTTAAATATATATATATTTGCAGTTATATTGGTGGTATATTTTTATATTTATATTTAAGTATATAACTATATTTATATTTATATAAACATAGATATATACAATATTATAAATATATCACAATAAATTGTGCATGAACATGTTTTTAATCACTTACAACACACAAAATGAATATTTTCCTTTCTTTGATAGACTAAAAGAGAGTGTTTTTGTCAATATTTTTCTACTCTTGTGTTAACGCAGGGTCTGGTGTGAAAATGTAATTGCGGTAAGTGTAACTTCTAATACTGGGGTCGTTTCTTATGCTATATCAGTTCAGGCACCGTACTTTTTTCTAAATTGCTCATTTGTAACCAGCAGCTATCAGTCTATAAATACAACCAATGAACTAATGCACCATACTTTACTGCACTACACTTTGAGTTCTACTTCAATGAACTTGGAGCTAAAATTTCACTAAAGAAGTTTTTTTGTAACAGTAAAAACTTTCAGTAAACTGCTCAGAACTTATTCTCATCTGTCAGCTTTTTCTTTTTCTGACTGATTTCTTTCTGGCACATTTTTTCTTTAGTTATTCTAACTGACAATTATTTTATGGTTATTGACGATATTGCATTAATTATAACTTTGCACTTTGCACTTTCTCTTTTACCTCGGAAAACTGTTTAATCTAAGCTCATCTAAATAAAAATTGGTTTATGTCCTACACATTTGGAAATACCCATAATGCATTTGTTGGTGAAATGTGCTGCTGCTATGTTCTGTTGCCATTTTCTGTTGTAACATACTGTTACCATGTACTGTTACCATGTACTGTTGTATCTTTAAAGGTTCTCATCAGCCTACTTATGTATGCTCTTTTTCCTTTAAATCCTTCAAATATAAATTCAACAATTCAAATTTAAATAAAATTTCAATTTAGTTCTAATAACACGCTACACTTTTTTCTCACTTTTTATTCTTTTCATTGCTGTGCTAAAAAACCATGTCTCCTATCTTCGTATGGTCTACTGTGCCTGAGGCTGTTGTATTGTAGCCTATGCTAGTCTGCTGTATCTCCAACTGTTTTACCGCATCCTAAGCTGTAGTTATCTGTATTTGAGGCCAGTATGCTTTATGTAAGGCTAGTATACTGTGCCAGAGGCAAGCATCATAAATCTGTAGTTTGTGTGATGTACCTACAAGAAGTGTTGCAAATCTAAAATCAGCGTGCAGTATCTGATACAAATGTGTTTTATTTGAATGTATTTATTAGATGTGAAGTTAGTAGGTAACACGCTATCTTAAAGTTCTAGCTGTATGCGGTATCATGCTTGTCGTCTGTGTGTCTGAACAGATTACCCCACCTAGGGTATACTATGCTTTGTAAATAGCCCAGGAAGACTACAACTTTCTGCAGATCTATGCAGACTCTATCTCTTCTTGCTAATTTACCAACATGTATGTGACAGGTCGTATCATTTTCAATACAAATGCACCATTTTATATACATGTAGTGCACAATGGCCTACCAAAGTGAAACTTGTCAATGTGGCTTAGACTTTTGTGAAGCCAAGTCATTTTCAAAATTTATGAAAGTTTAATGTTTGTAGCCTGTGGTTGCTATGACTTTCCTAAACTTCAACAAGTAATATTGTTTAAAATCCAATCTATCATTTTTGAAGACAAACTTTTCAGTTTGATGTGTTGGCCATATTTACCAACACCACCTTCAATAAAAGCTGTATCTCAGGTTAAATTTCTTTGATTTCAATTTCAACAACAATTTTGTAAAACTGGAAAATTTTCCTATAACAAAAGGCTAAAAGAATTTTGTGACCCGCTTGAAAATTATACGACCTGTCACAAACACGTTTGTTTGGGACATTTACAGACATTCGTTTATGGTTGGAGCGCATATGGTTGTCTATGCCATCCTCTGGCTTCTTCTAGCAGTGAGGTCCACCGGAACTCTTCAATTTCCATTTGAAGATTATAGGGTATTCCAAGTAGGTGTCACTAATTATCACAGAAATATATGTCATATCCAATGAGTTGTTGGCAATTTGCCTTACTATCATGCAATTCTCATAGAGTGGTGTAGTTCATTGAACGGTAAGGTTTGTAGATTGATACTTCTTATAAAGCTGTACCGCTTATAGGGTAATTTGGCCCATAGTGTGATGTGACTCTAATCTAGTAGTACCGTCAATAGAGTTGTACTGTTCTTAGAGCGGTACTAGTCATCAAGTAATACTGCTCATAAAGAGCGACTACTTGTACAGTGGCACTTCCCCTTTATAACTACTACTTGCCCCACGTTACTACTCCGAGAGTGCCACTGCTTGTATAGTACTACTAGGTGAATGCCCGGCATTGCACAGGTAACAAAAACATTTTTTGTACAAAAATTCAATCTTTTAATCAACATATACATTTACTATTCTAACTTCTGAGTGAAGTGTTTGTTTATTTCTGTGTGTGCCATAAGTTTGATTAGGTTTATTCTATATATTTTTGGTAATTCTGGGCAGGTATTTTGCTTCTAGCGCAATAGCAGTCCAGTGGGTCATTAAAGATTAACAGACATAATAAGCATGTACATAATTATTCCACAGTATGGTAAGGTAGCTGCATGGCATAGTAGTTAATGTGCCTGTTGGAAAAACTGGTGTTTCTGAATTCAGTTGTGGTGAGAAGCAGTTTTTCCATTCTTATAACTTTATCACTATGACTGGACATATGGCAAACCAACCAACACTTAGATTTATATATATATATATATATATATATATATAGTATATATATGCTATACTATGTATAGTATATATATACTATATATATACATATAGTATACATATAGCATATAGTATATATATACTATATGCTATATATATACTATATGTATATATATAGTATATATATACTATACATAGTATAGCATATATATACTATACTATATATATATATATATATATATATATATATATATATATATAGAACTATATTTCCCAACTAGGAGGCTTCTATCAATATATAATCCATGTTAGGAGGCTCTGAAAAATTAGGAGGCGTCCAGGGAGCCTCCTAATTCTAGCAGTGTTTATAGTGCTTAACAACCTTATAGAAGTCTTTTAAACATGATTCCCATAATTGCCTTATATATCTATATTCATATATATGGAAAAGAGGAGACAACTCCAACAAAAATGTGTAATTTTCTATCAATAAATTATAAACTCTAGGAGGCTCTTATATATGGAACTAGGAGGCATATATCAATTTTAAAATATTTTTACTTTTAATTGTTTTGGTATCGTTTCAGTTAATAGCACAATCTATTTAAACACATATTGCAACAAGCTTATGACTAAGCATCAGCCAATACAAGGAATTAGCAGCTATGTTGGATACAGTCAGTTTTGCTAATATTCATGATAGCTTTATTAGATTTGAGAAACAAAGTTGTATATTAACAAACTACAATACATTACAATTTATTTGCTGACCCTCCTTATGGTTTTCCAGACTGCCATTTAAGCACTCCCTTTTTTGCAAGAATTCTCATTGATCTGCTCTTCTTTGTGAAAATTCACAATAATTGCACATTATGGTTTCAACTGATGTTTAAGCATGGCTGTAGTAAAAGTTTAAATAATTCTATAATCAGTACAATTCATATTTTCGCTGTAGTTGCATCCAGCCACAAAATAAACCTTTTTTTGAAACTTTGCATCCGAACGCAATACCTGAGAGATCATTTTTAGTAGAAGAATTGATTTTTCAAATTTATTGAAGTAAAGTGGCAAAAGTATAACTACAGCATATAACAGCTAGAGAGATGTGGCTGTTATAATGTTGCTGTGGCTGTTAGGACTATTGGTTCTTCACCCATGTAGTCAACTAGAGCTTAGTAGCAGCAGAATAACTACATGTAAGGGAGCACGTCACATTTGGTAAGTTGTTCATGTTATTTTAGTCAATTTACAGTTTATTTACTTGAAACATACAGTTGTAGAAAAGCAGTATAAATTGTATTTAATATTGAAATAGGACTGGTGTGAAAAAAGTATGTTTCAATTATAATAATTTTAAGGAATGTAGCATAGAACACGTTTGATATATTTTTTTTACACTCGTTTATGTCATCCAACTGCCGATATTGTTCTGCATGGAAAAGTCAAAAAAGGTCAGCATTATAATACCATAAAGGAGAATATCAAAACTTTATGTAAAATCCTAATTTTGGACTTTATTATTGTTACACGAATGTTCAGTTTTGTAACATCAACACAGACAAGCCAGCTGACAATTAATAGTTATTTTAGTGAATCAGTTTATTCTCCAACTTTAATCTATTTTGAGCTGTTATTATAATAATTTTTGATGGTTTTTTATAATGATAAGTAAAGTTATTAATGTGGTTCTACCAACAGTCAAAACTGTTATTAGAATATCATGATCATTATGTTATTGTATTATTGTTATCATGAATAGTGAGAGTTTGCATATTTCAGTTATGATTTTGTAAGTGATAGTAGTACATGCATAGGCATAAGCAAGTAAGTGGGGTATATGCAGCCTTTGAATTTTAAAACTTTTAGTATTTAGTTTGAATCTTGTGTAGTAATTATGTAGTAATTAAGAGCTTAGCTGTTTTATAGAGCTTCAGTAGTAGGAGGCAGACATTCAAGTTTGCCAAAAAAACCTAACCAGTGAACTAAGATGTGTATTTTGCATTCATTTTGGTCTGTATATCTGTTTATGCTATTTGAATTATCTTTTCATTTTTTGTAGAAATTTGGTAAGCATTATTACCAGTATATTCATCAGATGGCAGAGAGTAATAGAAAGTTGAATGTTCTTTTCTAGAAAAGGTATGTTGCTAATTACACGTTGGTTTGCATAACAAATATGTCAAAATATTCAAGGTTTCATCTACCGAATTTTATAATATTTTTGAACATATACATAATTATAGATCACAAACTATAAAACATTATATCAGTAAGGTTGTATTTTGAAATGTAGTAATGTTTTACGTTTTGGCAAAGTTACTATGATAAGCAAAACTTTAAATTCACCAACAGAAAATATACTGTACAAAGTTTTACTGTAACTAGCAAATGTATACCTGACGTAAGAATGTAACAGCATGCCCAAAAGTAGTTTTTCTTTGTATAGTTGCAAATAATCAATGACGCTTTAGTTATAGATAACTGCTGGATGAGAAGCATTGATGGCCCACACCAAAGACTGATTTGCAGACATCAAATTAAAGGTATGCGATATTGCAATAAGTTGCTGTAAAATAGCACATTATACATGCGAGCCAAAAATTAGTGTGATAATTTGATATAGCCATAGCTTCAGTAAGAAAAGTTGTCAATTTTTATAGGCAATGTATTATTTCAAACGCTTACATAAACCATTATGCCACTTTTGTGTTCTATTCATCTATTATTGGCAGATTACACAATATAAATAGCACAAACTAATCAAAGGAATGTAGCATAGCAAAGAGATTTAGTATTGCTCTTCTTAGTCTTTATGAGTCATGGTAGCAATTGCTTAGCAATTGCATAATTATATAAAATGAATAGTTGTCTATGGTTACCCATTACCACTTTTAGTTACTCAGCCAACACTGAGAGTAATTATCAGATTTGAGATACCATGTTTAGATGCATGAGATTGACACAAATTTTGTTTGTTTTACTCTTTCCCTACCGTATGCGAATTTATGCCAAATCTATGAGCGACTGCCGTATGCACATTTATGCGAATTTTCCAACAATTGCGTGGTCACCTAATTTTATTATTCGTTGAAAACATAACCAATGATTTTAAAACTCTTATGGTATTGTCAGTGTGTTTCGAAGATTTCTCTAAAAGAATAGCCTAAGATAACCAAGCAGTTTGAAAAAATTTTTTAGGAATTTCCAAAATAAAAATGGACATTTTGTGTAAGTTTTGTTAAGTATCGCGCAAGTCAGAAAACAGATAATTACTTATGTTGATGACATTTAACCAATTCAAATTCAGGTTTTTGTGATTACACAGATAATTAAAGTAGCAGCAGTGACTCTGATGATGGTGAAAGTAATAGTTTTGTAAGGGTATGGGACATTGTAGAGCATCTTTTTAGCTTCGTAGCGATCGTAGTTTCACATAGCTTTAGCAATGCACAAAGTGAAGGTACATTGATTTTTGCATAGCACTATATGTTAACATTTTAGCAAAATAAAATATATTACAAATAGGTTCTAGATAAACTTTGAAGTTGGAAAAAATTGTATACATGTCATGAAGCTAAATTGGCAATTTTCGGTGAAATGGCTGGCGGTAGGCCGGTAGCTTAATTTGTACATGGGTGGCAGTAAAAGGGTAAAGCTGTAGAAGAATTAGAGATACAAATGTATGTATTTCCTTTTGGATGATTTAGTGAACTTTGATGATTCAAGACAATGAGTTTGGCGAATTATATATATAAGATGCTGCTGAAGTTGCACAATGACTTGCATTTAATAGTTTGTTAGAAATTCAACTCATGGCTTTTCATTATTACCTCAAAATGTTAAAAACACGCGATATGAAGGGTCAGAACACAACTAAAACTCATAGTTGCTCAAACCTGAAAAACAGTAGGTATATATACAAATTGCAATACAAAAACAAAACTGCAAAACTATTGGTAAAAATATAAATAGCAATATATATTATTATTTTTGGCCTTCGGTATCGGGCAGCATGTCTGCAGTTTGTTTGCTGATGTTAACAAAAGTTTTACTAATAAGCTACATAATTTGCTCAGTTATTGGTGTCAACTTTAAAATTTAGAACAAATGTAGTGTTAGCACTTTTAGAATATACTACAAACAACGCAGAGGAATTTTTTGTGGCATATGACTTGAATTGAAAAGTTCTCTGAAAATGCAATTTGTATTTGCCCATTTTGATACTTTAAAATGTCAAAGGTAGCTCATAATGAAGTCTACATTAATATAATTTCAAGATGCTCAAAGCGCTACGGATGTTATGTTGACAAACATTAAAAGGTCACTCTGTACTATGGCTAGTAAGCATTTACATGTATTTAGATTTTGCATTGATGCTTTCAATTAGGTAGTATAGGAAATCTATTTACATTAGCTAAATTACCAGCATGTGCAACACCCAGCTTTGTTTCCTATCCATCACAAACATTTTGCCAATGCTTATAATAACTCATTGCTCTTTTCAAATCCGATTTCTGAACCAAAGGTAGTTTTAGCAGTATAAGAACACATAATTCTTTTCCTATGGGTCTACTCACTGTTTTGTAGCAGCAAAGGCCATTGTTTTTAAAAGGTCTGTAAAAATTGTATTACTTATTTTGACTTCCATTACTGCTTGTAACAAGTATAATTTCAGTAAAACTTGCATCAATAAAGTTATTATTACTTGTTTCGTAAAGTATTTGGAGCAAAATAATATTTTATGTGCACAACAAACATTTTTGCTGCAAGCTTACTAAAACAAAATAAAACGTTTATTTTTATGTTACATTTTAATTAAACATAATGTTCTATTCATTTATTGCTGTCAGTACTATGCAGTTATTGCTGTCAATGTTCTTTGTGCATTATTGGCACACTTTTATGTTAAACTTCCAATGCATTAAACACTTTTGAAATAAAGTGTCCAAATAAGGATGCATAACATGAAATCTTTCACTGGCTAGTTTTGGCCTATCTCTAGCACTCTTTAGCCAAAGGTGTTTAGCTTTACTAAAAAATTTGGTTGTGAAATTGTACATAAATTCATTGCCTGCATACATGTCAATAATGATGCCTATGCTCTTATTATGTGTGTTCTACTATTGCCTGCTTAGCTAATTCACTTTCTACTTCTCAATAGCCTCAGCCTCCCAATGAAATCTAATGTTGTTATTCCTACATGTATTCTTTGTAACTTTATAATGAAGGAGGTTGTGGTTGGGCAGCTCATTTGCTTTTCACTCTATTAGAAGTATTGCAGCACAAGTATAACTGCAGTAATAAAATCTGCACAGAATTGCATAATATGGTCTCATTCTCTAAGGTCTTCTCACTAGCAGAAATGACCTATGTACTTATGCAATTATGGTTTGTGCTTAAAGTGACTCATTCTCCTAATGTGGCATGGCTTGCTATCTTCTTGCATGCTAGTCAATTGATTGAATAGATTGTAAGAAACAAGTCAACCTCTCATTCTTACACAACCTAAAGACTCATCACATAAGTTCAACCTTCTAGCGAGATTGCAGCCGCTAAACTTTTTTTCTTTTTTTACGCGTTTAGCCATTTAGGGTTTTGCAGCAGCAGAAGAACAGACTAAGCATGTCACAATTGGTATATTTGTTTGTCACAATTGTTTTATATTGCTTTTGCCAATTTTTCATTGAATTAATTGCACCATATTATGGTGAAAAGGCATCATGAAAAGTATTTTACTTCGCCTCAATACCAATGCAAAAGGTTAGACCGGTAGTGGCCATTTTTGATCATTAGGCCGAGCCACTTTAAATACTATTTCTAAGCCACTTACTCATGTCATCAAATTGCGACGGCAAAGAACAATGCATAGGTTTTCGCAGCTATTTTTGATTTGGATTTTACTGCCTTAATTGCAGGATCGTAATATGGTCAAGTTAAAAAGGTCAAGAAACACCAACTTTATAATGCTAGAAGAATGAAATTATTACTAATTTTCATAAAATGATAACTTTGTAATTATACACAAGGGTAGCTTTGTGAGATTAACCGACACACATTAAAATAATTATGGTAACATATAGCATGGTAGCCAGCAATTGATGAATATCTGTGACTCTGTCGATGCTCCTAACTTTTGTAACTTTTTAAAAAGCATTAAAATAATTTTGGATGCATTTTATTCTGATTAGTAGTGTTAGCTGATTGATAGCACCAAACAGGCAGAATTATTAGTACACTATATGCCCTGAGCAAGCAAAACGCCGTATCTTGATATTTGTAAATTGTTCAGCACAAGCACAAACGCGTTTTGGTCGAGCCTGGCATCAGTATTAGCAGTATTTTAGTTGTTTATTTATTTATTATGGTGAGATATCCAACAATCTTTAGCGAACAAGTTTTTTCGTGGAACTCTAAAATCAAAGGAGTTATTTCACTTAGGGCATTTTGTTTGCTTAAATTGACAATTTACTAAGCTGGCACTAGGCAATCAAAATGCCCTATCACAGCAGATAGGGCCTTTTGATTGCTTAATTGGACTGGTTTCTCATTGTTAGTTTGCCACAAGATCATTTGCCATGACTGGATTATCAAAGGATTACAAGTTTAAATTCTGATGTTAATCCGCAATTAGTCAACAAAATGATATATGTTGCAATTCCTATTACTCATCCAGTCAACACATGGATTAAAGCCCTGTAATAGCCATATTCAGCTCAAAAGTTAAGAGATGATCAAAGATCTAGGTATCCTTCAAACCAGATGTCATGAAATGAAAGGAGTAAGTAAAATAGTAGTTTTAATAAGATCAAACGCTTTTAATGAACATAAATTAAAACAAACAACTGAGTGCAATAATGTCAGTATTTTAAAAAAGCAAAACCTTCTCATGGATATGTATTTAGAACAAATTTTTCATCAAATCTCTGAGTCGGATTTTTAAATCGAGACTTTTGTCACTTAGATATCGTCCTGTCATAATAAATGTATTATGATAAAAAATATAGCAATAAGATTGAGCACTTAGAAGTGCACTAGCTTGTATAAGCTGCCTTAAAACAACCAAATATATGCTTCAGTTTTGCTTCACTTTGTTTATACACTCTTTGATTACATAATGCTGCTCATAATGTTCAACTTTGTGTTTGTTCAGGCCAATCAAAATGCTCTATCTGCAGATAGGGCGTTTTTATTGCCACTTTATGTGTGGTAAATGTGGATAGGGCGTTTTGCACATAGTGAAAAGTGATATTTCTTGTGGTCTCAGATATACGAAATTTCGAGACATGTTATCTCTCAATCTAACTTACATATAAGCACAAGAAAGTGAATTTTGAAAAACTTGTCAGATGGGGCGTTTTTGCTTGCTTAGGGCAGTATAAAGTTATGATAATGTATTATTTTCATTGTAATTAACAAGTTGATGCATTTTAGTTGTAATTTGATACGGATTTAAACTGGAAGTGGAGTCATAAGTAGGTGACTGGAATAATATAAACCCTTTAAATTGTTGAAGCTTTAAAATCTATGTTTCAATTTTGTAAAAGAATATCACATAAGATAAAATTTCACTGTTTCATAGAATTTTAGTAATGTGAGGTAAGGACACGGATTTGCTGAAAAACCTAAAAACATCAGGCATCTTTTGCATCAATTTTTAATCTGCATAACATCTGTTTGGGCTATTAAAATTGTTTTGCTTATTTTGGTAGAAACCTGGTCACCGCATCCAAGCACTATATCCACCAGATGGAAAATGGTACGAAGCACAGCTGGACGCTTTCTTGAAGGGGGGTATGTTGCTGATTAACGGTTAATTTACACAACAGCGCGCCACATTAATAAAAGTTTTATTTCACAAAGTTTATAAGAAATAAGATTACTATAAAACTTTTGTTTGAATGCCATGGCACTGCATTTTTTAACCCTTCCAATTATAGTGGCAAAAATTGTCGATTGTGCTTCGGAATTTATGTTCAATTTTTATTAGCTTCAAACTATCTAAAACACTTTTGTTATAGATTTTATTTTTCCAACACGTTTAAAAATAGTACTATGCAAAAAACTTAATGCATTCCTACTTTGTACATTGCTAAAGCTATGTGAAGCTACAATCATTTCGAAGCTTGAAAAATGATGCTCTACCATGTTCCTTACTCTTACGAAACTATTACTTTGACCACCATTGGAGTCACTGTTGGAGCTGCTACCTTATTTATATGTGTAATCACTAAAATCTGAATCCGTCATCAATAATCATCAATAATGTCATCAACATAAGTAATTCTCTGTTTTTCAATTCTGGATGTACTTGCGAAAGCTATAATAGCACTAAATATTTTGAACATCAAAATGAAAAAATGTTTCTTTTTAGGTTTAAAAGTCCTAAGCAAAAATTTAAAATTGCTTCGTGAGTTTAAGGTAATTTTACAGAGAAATCTTTGGACAACACTGTCAATACTATAAAAAGTCTTAAAAATTGTTAGTTATGTTGTCAACGAATAATAAAATTAAGTTACTATGCAATTGCCATGAAATTCGCAACATGTACATATGGCGGTCATCCATTGATTTTGCCTAAATGCGCATGCAGCAGTGAAAGGGTTAATAAAATATTATGGAATCTTTAATTGAACTCCTATTCATTTAAACGCCCATCTATTAGACCTGCACTATAATAGCAAACGGTTAAAAATAGAACGCCACCGTTCAAGTGAACATTACTTCTTTTGAAAAACACATAAAAAAACTGTATAACACACAAACTAAGCTGTGAGTCAGTGATAACATATACACTGGGCGTTGAGCTTGCAAAATGCTACTGTTAACTGCTTATTCTAATGCTGTAGCATGTACAAGAAATTTTAGCCTCAAATAGTAGTACAGATTTCATCGTATTTGCTAAACCGTTCTTTCATATATGCCGAACTATCAAGACCGCTTAACAATAAAATTATTATCAGCCTGTTACAGTTATTAACTATTTCCATGGTGCTGCTTTCAAAGCTTTAACAAAAACGCTGTAAATCTTAGAAGTTAGAAAACTCCCTTCGATATGCATTGACAAAAGTATTAATTGCTATTGTTGTAACTGAGTCATTATTGGTAACAATTTGTCAACATTTTTCTTTCCATCATGTCCAAAATTGAATCCAAAGATCAAAGAATGTTGAAGTGGCAGTCAACTGGAAGTGGTTGTCAATTAAAGGGTGACACTCTAGTTTTCAACACTTCCAGAGTAGCACTCAAATGAACATGACCTTCAAATTAGGATTCTACCTTATGTCAATTCAGCTATATTTCAGAATGTTATAATATTGGAGTTTTGGGTCAAGGTTAAAATAGCAAGCATAACTTTGCAAATATTGACACAACAAGATTTTAGCTTTAAATGAGGCTCTGCTTTCATTATATTTGCAAATTACTAATGCATGAATTTAAAAAAGAACCCAAGGGTATATTTCTCTTTGTGTAGTAGCATCTAATCAAAAATGCATTGATTTTAGATAAGTGCAGAGTGACATACATGGATTATCAACACCAAAGAGTGATTTTTAGACATCAGGTTAAAGGCGGGTAATATTATGATATGATGAGGCTATAACATTATGATAAGGCTTTAAACTAACACAATGTACATGGGAACTACCCGTGATTATTTTGCTGTAGCTCTAATGCAGTGGAAAAAATAAAGGTGTCTAGCTTTTCAAGTATTTCAGTCAAATTCGTTGCCTACATAAACGCTGACAATAGTATTTGTGTTGTGCTGCTGTCAGGTTACAAATCATACGTAGCTCTCCTAGTCAGAGGCATTTAGGTATCTAGAGCAATCTAGGCATTAAGGTGCGTTTACACCAGGCCGATTTGTCGGAGTTGTTTCAACTCCGACGAAATCTGAGTTGGAACCGCTTCTAGTCTGTCTACGATTTGAAATACGTTTTTGCAGAGGCTTTTACACCGGACCAACTCCAACTCCGATTATACAAAATGGGTCACTATTTTAACCAATTAAATACAACATCGATACCTAATCCATTTTGAGCGCTTATCACCATAAACGGAAACGATAACCTTGCCATTGATTCATAGCACGCCCACACAGCTTCAACTTACCATAATTCTTATAGTAACAATAGTAATAATTTAGTTCGTCAAAAGTAATTTTTTTCAAGGATGGAACAAGACAACGACGATTTACTACTATGTTGTGCTGCAGCTGCAGCCGTTATAATTTTAGATGAAGTCGAAGAAAAACAGGTACGTGCGCATATTTTAATTTGGATATACATTGTATAGTCAATTATTTAAGCTATTCATATTGTTAACATTTAATTTAACAATATTGTTTACGGTTTTTCATCAATGTTTCAATTAACATAATTTTATTAATTGTCACTGTACCCGGTTAGACAAACCGTTAGAAAAAATATTGCTAATATTTATCGAAATATCACTATATCTTAGTAAATCCACCATTGCATTTCCCTCTGACAGTTTCTATATTCGACAGTACCCTAACAAGGCAATCTACTTTTAAACTACTTGGCTTTGTCATCAACCAGACCACATCTCATTCATGTCAAATAACATCATCTAACCTACGTTTATTTTATAACATTCGTCATCTTATGAACTTTGATATTGCCAAACTATATTACTATAATTTTATCCATTCTTATCTTATATATGGCCTACATGTGTTCTACCCTACAACACCTGTAAAATCTTTTAAAACCAAACTCAAACTACACCTACTATTCTCTGACCAATAATACCATTAACCATCTAGTCTTACCTATTTTAACATTATACGTTGGTTGTTTTCATAACTAGAAATTTGTTGTCATAGATATGCATAACTATTTTCACGGAGTTTTTTGTTTGTCCAATTTTTGTTTAAACAATACTTTTTGTTGTACATTGCTTTTTAGTTAGTTTACTAGCTGTGGTACCTTGTGGAAAACATATTGTAAAATATGACTATTGATTATCACAATAAAGGTTGCTCATATATATATATATATATTGCCTATTAATTTTCGGGAAAATCTTTCCTCGGTTTGTGACCCAAACCGACTTTTCACATGATTGTACTACTGCATGTTCTGTATATTTGTAGGAAGATTTGAGAAAGGGTAAACCATGGGTCGGTCCAATTACTGGATCACGTACCATACATGGTGCTTTTTATTCAACTGTGCCCAAGCTAATCGATGCTACTGGCGATGACAAGCTACCGTCCAACCGGGTTGGCACGTTCCAAAATTATTTCCGATTGTCTAAAGAAGAGTTTTGCTTAGTTTTATCGAAAGTGGAGCTAGAAATAAAGAAGCTAGATACCCACTATAGAGAAGCTATTACTGCCGAAGAAAGATTGATGGTAACACTGAGATATTTAGCTACCGGCTCTAGTTTAACTCAACTGCATTATGAATGGTATATCTCAGTTGCAAGCTTATCACAAATAATTTCCGAGACTTCAAGAGCAATATACAATTGTTTAAAAGATGACTTTATTAAAACTCCGTCTAGTGTGCAAGAATGGCTCAACATCTCGACTGATTTGGAAGAGAAATGGAATTTCCCAAATGCCATTGGTGCCCTTGACGGCAAACATGTGATGATGAACAAGCCTTGGCGTGCTGGGTCTGAGTACCATAACTACAAGGGACAGGAATCAATTATCTTGCTGGCTATGTGTGACGCCAATTACTCTTTTACGTATGTTGATGTTGGGGCACAAGGTCGAGCTTCAGATGGAGGTGTTTTTGAAGTCAGTACGCTGCAGGCATCATTGACCAGCAATAATATTAACGTACCGCCTGCCCGCTTGCTGCCAGGGTGTAAAGAACCTTTACCTTATGTAATACTAGCCGATGAGGCCTTTCCTTTAAAATCTCACTTGATGCGACCATACCCGAAAAGGGTTTTGACAGATGAGAGAAGAATTTTTAATTACCGGTTGTCACGGGTTAGAAGACTAATTGAAAACTCATTTGGAATTCTCTCTTCGACATGGCGAATTTTACTTCGTCGCATTGACCTTCAGCCAGATAAAACTAGAACCATTGTATTGGCTTGCTGCGCTCTGCACAATCTGATTCGTAGTTCTTGCCATCCTCCTGAAGGAACAGTGCCACCATTACCTCGAGAACCGTCTAATCTAGCAGACACTATACCTAGTGTTGAAGCTCGACCCGTTAGACCAACTGAAGCTGCTAAGATGGTTCGGGAACAGTATTGTGATTATCTCAACAAAGATGGAGCAGTCTGGTGGCAGAGAGGGTACGCATTGTTACAATGATACAGGTGAGCTTGATTTTAAAGCATTTTATAACTAGGCTGCTTGAAATTCATCTCTTGTGTTCTGACATTTCTCATCAGCAATTTGTGTGCAGGGATACAAATAATTGCAATAATTTCAAAATTTTTCACACGGTTCACCTGTAGTTTGGTGAGCATATTTAAGACTGTCTCTTGCAGTAGTGAATGAGAATTACCTATGTTTTAGATCTGTCAAGCAATGGTAACGCAGTCATGGATTGATGAGTTATTATATTCGATGTACATCAACCAACACTACAAGAGCTCATTTTTTATGGAAGCAATTACGGTGTTTGCCATCTACCGTACAGCAGTTAACATTTTGCTCAATGGTACAGACAGTTTGTAAAGTGCATGTTTATTGAATATTTGAGTCCTATTGATCTGTGTAAAAATATTATCACACACTTATGACATATACAGTGGTGTGCAAAATAAACTGGACCACGTTTCTAAAAAACTAAAAATCTCATTTACAAACTTTGTCATCCACTGTAAATATAGTCTGTAAACTATGGCGCCTTACAGTGCCTCGCCTTGCGCGTTCACAACTCGAGTTGATCAACTTGAGTTGCACAACTCGAGTTGTGAACGCGCAACACGACTTTTCAAAAGTAAGGTGCAATATACTGGTATTACGGTAGCATAACCGTAGATCTAGTTATATTAACAATGGTACATCAATAGGCACCCGTTAGCTAATAGAAATTAAACTGTATGTACTGTAAAACTAGAGCTAATAGCGAATTATTAGAATTATACTGTGCCGAGTTTGCAACTCGAGTTGTACAACTCGAGTTTGTAAATATAACTCGAGTTGTACAACTCGAGTTGCACAACTCGAGTTGCAAACTCGGCACAGTATAATTCTAATAATTCGCTATTAGCTCTAGTTTTACAGTACATACAGTTTAATTTCTATTAGCTAACGGGTGCCTATTGATGTACCATTGTTAATATAACTAGATCTACGGTTATGCTACCGTAATACCGATATATTGCACCTTACTTTTGAAAAGTCGCGTTGCGTGTTCACAACTCGAGTTGTGCAACTCGAGTTGTACAACTCGAGTTGTGAACGCGCAAGGCGAGGCACTGTAAGGCGCCATAGTAAACTTAGTCCATGGCCATAAATTATATGTTGAATTACTCCTATTTTTGTCCTTGTTTCACATATATAAACAAAGCAGCTGTTAGATTATATTTTTTAATAATTATGTAGGCTGAATTCTGATCATTTCAATTTTTTGAAATGTTGCAAATTAAAAAAATGAAATGTTCAGATTTTAGCCTACATAGTTATTTAAATACATAATTTTATAAACTGTTTGATTTACATATTTAAAATAAGGACAAAAAGGGATACATTCAATATATAATATATGGTTATGGACCAAATGAACAGTAGGTAACCATGTTGTACATGAGAAGTTTAGTATTCCCATAAAAAAGGTATATATATGCAGAAAATATAAGTTTATGATTATATGAAAACTTGTTAGTACTATAATATTAAATAGCTCGGATCAGTGTCCGCTTCGGTTGATTGGCCATATATAGGTGCCGGTGGTTGCTCTTGAAACCGAGCTTCATGAAGAATTTGTTGAATCTTCAACAATGTGGTCGAGGCTACTTGTTTATTTGAGATTTGGCGGAGCTGCTCAGCAATCATCTTGCCAGCATAGTCATACTCATCCAATTTTGGGTTCCTACTCTCCTGCACTGTCATCATAGTGTCTGTTATCGCTTTTAAGGTTTTAGCTCTGGTTTCTTCAGACTCCGCCCTCTTGCGCTTGAGCGACCGGGATGGCTGAACTGCAGTTTCAGGCGCACTATCACCATTCATTTCCTCGAGACTGGGAGACGAGGCAATTGGTACAGCTAACACTGCTGAATCGGATTTATTCATGTCAGCTTGACTGGCTGAGTCTGTGGGTGCTGAAAAAGATGACGAATATGAGTTAGTTGTCGATTTGTCATACAGTAGCGTGGGTATTGTTACATGTACCATGTACAAATAATAAAACTCTCTATATGAACTACGTACCTTCACTAGGCATCTCAATACTCGACTCAGTCTGATTGACATGCACCGTCGCTGCTAGAAACATTAGGCTGGTGTAGTATGGCCAAGAAGGTTGATAAGTATCTCCAGCCCCTGCACCTGACCTCTGGGAACTGATGACTTTTTTGTATTCTTTAAGCCAGTACGTGCGTAGCCCTTGATACTTGGCTTTGACAATTTGAACTAAAATGAGACAAAAAACTAAATAAATAATTAACACATTGAATTCTTGTGTAGGTAAACCAACGAGAGTGATCTCTAATAAAACCATCAGCATTGATGAAAATAGGTTGCAGTTTGACGAGGGTTCAAATAAAAGCGATCATTATTAAATTTGTTGTAATAAACAAACTATTAACATAAACATTAATAATTTTTAATTACTACATGTTTACTACCTTTGCTAGATCAGCTGTTTACACAATAGATAACACTACACTGCGCACTATTGCTAGACCTACTAACCTGTACTGTTCAGCGACTTGGCTAAATCCACATACTGTCCTTGAGCCCGTGAAAAATGCTCCGGATGCGTATGGTTCCATATGTAGAACCGTGGCTGTAACTCTGTGATTAACTGCTCAGAGCTCAGTGTTTTCAATGCTAATTTTAACTGATCTTTAGGAACAACGGAATAAACAGCCATGTTTTATGATTGCTACGATTGCTAATGATATTACCCGCGCAATTGCGAAGTTTTGCAATTTTACGAGATATGATTGGTCAATTTATTGTTTCACTCCGACAAGGACGGCCGTCAAAATCGGACCAACATAGTATGTAGCATTTCACCGATTTTGTGTCTTTGACGGAGACGATGCAGTTTTTACAACCGATTTGCCTTTTACACCAGGCCGATTTTGTCGGAGTTGAAACAACTCCGACAAATCGGCCTGGTGTAAACGCACCTTTAGTGGTTTCAATGAACACCAGCACAATGGTGTTTAACCACAGTGCTTGACCCCATAGGTCAAGTATTAATTAATGACTCAATAAATAGCTACCCAGTCAGGTCACACTGAGCTTAGCAGCAATCGTTCCGAACATTGGCCATTGAGGCTGCTTAATGATTGTTAATCCTGATCATTTCTCTAAGTTTTAAGCAAATAGAAATCCAAACTGCTCTATCGCATGCACACAAGTGGCACACTATTTAGTTTCATAATTAGCTGCTGAAGTAGTATATAGAGGTGGTCATCAAAATACCTTCTACAGTATATGTGTTTTTTGAATAACAATACATCGGTTAAGTATTATATTACTAAATGAGAAATGACACAAGCTAGCATTTATGTCCTTATTGTTCACTTGTATCTGAGAAACCGTCAATTCTGTTTTGACTTGCCGCACATAAACCAGCTTATTTAACTTTTGAATGGAGCTGAGCAATGATATGTGATTTACCAAAATCCATAGCTTATCGGATTTTTTATAAATGATAATTCACATTATTTACTATTTCAGTCAGCAGAAAACGGTAAAGTGCAGAGGAAATAGCAGAATTTGACAAGCACTGGACTGAAAAATCAGGCAAACTGCCAACAAGATCTATACGATATGCTATACACTCAATGCTGCCTAACAAAAGTGTTATGGTGATTCATCTCAGCCAACAACTTGCTAAAGAAAGCTGCAAGAAAAAATGCCTGCTGATTTTTTTATGTTGTTGAACCTTCTTACTATCATTGCGTTTTTTGTCAATAAATGTGCTCTTTTTGGAGCCTAAAAGAGGCCAACTCCGCAGTAATGCACTGGTATAGTTATTTTGTATCAAGCAGTCTTAGCTATTATTTTATGTACAGAAAATGTGCATAAAACAATGACTATGATTTATAATACAATACCGACAATAGATATTATCTGTTGTACTGCACTGTACACTATTATGTATTATTCAAGAAACAAGCTGTAATATGAATTTAATAATTTTTTTAAAGAAAATCAAATATAAGAAAATGTGCCGCAGTAGCCAGTCTACTGACAACTTACTATCAAACCGACAAGCCCAAAAAAATTACCTAGAACGCTGTGCATGACTAAAAATTCAGAAATTCACTACACAATGAGAAATATTTCTTTTTTGGGTCATTTTCCAAATTAAAGTGAATGTGTCTGAGTAAAACGTTTCATCAATTGCTTGACAGTTCAGGGCATTATTATTACTGGTAAAATGTGAATAATAGCACTTAGTATTACTATTGATCAATAAAACTACCCAAAGTCGAGAGATCTAAAGTTAGGAAAAATTTGGTGCCGTGCTGGGTTCAGCCCGACTGATCGTTGCTAACAATAAATTGCAGTCAAAAAAAAGTTTTTTGAAAAACGAAAATGCCTTCAGGATGGAATGTTATTGTAATTTTATTGGCTCTACATGTGTAATTAATAGTTTCCTTTGGTTCTACATAGACACAATGGGCTTGTTTGGAATCTAACCACTTTATGGTGTTGTGGTATCGTGACAGTCTTGCAACCTGACACTCCAGGTTCCATTCCCGAGCGGGGAAAATGTTTTTACTTAACTTTCTAAGAGTGGCTTAAAATGAATAGAAAGACATTGCTGTTATTGTATGTTAGATTGAGTAACTAAGTATGTTGTGCAAGTAACTCATATTATTACTGTAGGTAATATGCATAGCAAGGAAAAAAATGTGTGTGTTTCATTTTAACAATCACAGTAATGGAGATGTGTCCATGCATTGTTTCCAACTAACTTGTTTAAATTTTTGTATGCAGTGCAGCAGCGATATGTAACTGAATCAGAAACTATAACATAAAACATATTGATAAATAACGAATTACATTATCCGTTTAGTTTAGTGAGCAGAAAGTTATGCAGCCTAAAAAATTTTGAGAGTTCAAAAAGCAATGATTGGAAGATTTAGGCAAACTACCAACAATGTCAGAGTTGAATATTATTAAAAAAGTTTGGTGTTTGAAAATTATAGTAATGACTTACGCTCGAGCCCACAACTTACTCAATAAAGCTGCAAAATTAAACTGGCAGCAGGGTCTTCATGTTGCTGACACTTATGTAATATTGCATTAAACTTGATGTCTGAATAAATTTACTTCGTTTGGCGACTAAGCAACAACCATTCTATGGTACTTGACTAATTGAGTTTTTGGTATCAAGCATGGTGGCTGTTGCTGTTTATGTACATATTTACTGCATCCTACCTTAAATTTTACCATACTGTACAATAAGCAAGTTTTAACAACGATTAAATTATTTTGGAAAAAAACAAGTATACCAGGAAATGTGCAACAGAGGCCAGTTTGCCCACAACTCATGATTGCGCCAATAGTCACAAAATTTAGAAGATTCTATAGTAAAATGTTGTAAGTGTTTTTAGATAATTTTGTTACTTTTCTGACATGTCATAAGTCAGAGAAGTCATTATGCGTATAAGTTGCTAAAAGATAAGAAGGTTTAATGGCCTCTTAGCTAATGTGTGCAAGTTATGTTACCTTCTTAACATAGTACATAATCGATCATAGCCTTCTGAAGTATGTACACTGTATATGTCATAGGTACCTCTAGAACCTATATTTAAGTTAAATAGCTTTTTACATATGTACAAGGTATATCGCTATAAGATACAAGTTGTATAGTTTCATGCAACCTTCTGACTAGTATATAAATTATGTTTGTTAAGTAATAATACCAGATAAACAAGTTATAGCAACCTACTAAATGATATATAAATGGCAGCAACCTCTTAAATAATATACAATTCATAGCAGCCTCCTAACTGATATATAAATAGTAGCTACCAACTAAATGAAATTCAAATTATAGCAAACTCTTACGTGATCTACAAGTCATAGCAACATCCTAAATTCTATGTAGCCCATAGCAACCTCTGCAATGATATGTAAGTTATAGCAACCTCCTAAATGATATATAAATATCAGCAGCCTCCTAATTAATATATAATTCATAGCAGCCTCCTAACTGATATGTAAATAGTACTGTAACTACTAACTATATGAAATTCAAATTATAGCAAACTCTTAGGTGATCTATAAGTGATAGCAGCATCCTAAATTATATGTAACTCATAGCAACCTCTGCAATGATATGTAAGTTATAGCAACCTCCTAAGCGATATATAAATATCAGCAGCCTCCTAATTAATATATAATTCATAGCAGCCTCCTAACTGATATATAAATAATAGCTATCAACTACGGAAAATTCAAATTATAGCAAGGTCTTAGGTGATCTATGAGTGATAGCATCATCCTAAATTATATGTAACTTATAGCAGCCTCTGCAATGATATGTAAGTTATAGCAACCTCCTAAATGATATATAAATATCAGCAGCCTCTTAATTAATATATAATCCATTGCAGCCTCCTAACTGATATATAAATAGTACTGTAGCTACCAACTATATGAAATTTAAATTATAGCAAACTCTTAGGTGATCTATAAGTGATAGCAGCATCCTAAATTATATGTAACCCATATCAGCCTCTGCAATGATATGTAAGTTATAGCAACCTCCTGAATGATATATAAATAGCAGCAGCCTCCTAATTAATACATACTTCATAGCAGCCTCCTAACTGATATATAAATAGTACTGTAGCTACCATCTATATGAAATTCAAATTATAGCAGACTCTTAGTTGATCTATAAGTGATAGCAACATCCCAAATTATATGTAACCCATGGCACCTCTGTAATGATATATAAGTTATAGCAACCTCCTAAATGATGTAAAAATAGCAGCAGCCTCCTAATTAATATATAATTCATAGTGGCCTACTAACTGATATATAAATAATAGCTATCAACTATGGAAAACTCAAATTATAGCAAGGTCTTAGGTGATCTATAAGTGATAGCAACATCCTAAATTATATGTAACTCATAGCACCCTCTGCAATGATATGTAAGTTATAGCAACCTCCTAAGCAATATATAAATATCAGCAGCCTCCTAATTAACATATAATCCATAGCAGCCTCCTAACTGATATATAAATAATAGCTATCAACTATGGAAAATTCAAATTATAGCAAGGTGTTAGGTGATCTATAAGTGATAGCATCATCCTAAATTATATGTAACTCATAGCAGCCTCTGCATTGATATGTAAGTTATAGCAACCTCTTAAATGATATATAAGTATCAGCAGCCTCCTAATTAATATATAATCCATAGCAGCCTCCTAACTGATATATAAATAATAGCTATCAACTATGGAAAATTCAAATTATAGCAAGGTCTTAGGTGATCTATAAGATATAGCAACATCCTAAATTATATGTAACTCATAGCAGCCTCTGCAATGATATGTAAGTTATAGCAACCTCCTAAATGATATATAAATATCAGCAGCCTCTTAATTAATATATAATCCATAGCAGCCTCCTAACTGATATATAAATAATAGCTATCAACTATGGAAAATTCAAATTATAGCAAGGTCTTAGGTGATCTATAAGATATAGCAACATCCTAAATTATATGTAACTCATAGCAGCCTCTGCAATGATATGTAAGTTATAGCAACCTCCTAAATGATATATAAATATCAGCAGCCTCCTAATTAATATATAATCCATAGCAGCCTCCTAACTGATATATAAATAATAGCTATCAACTATGGAAAATTCAAATTATAGCAAGGTCTTACGTGATCTACATATAAGTGATAGCAGCATCCTAAATTATATGTAACTCATAGCAGCCTCTGCAATGATATGTAAGTTATAGCAACCTCCAAAACAATTTATAAATAGCAGCAGCCTCCTAAATAATATATAACTTATAGCAGCCTCCTCACGGATATATAGATAATTGCTACCAACTATGTGAAATTTAAATCATAGCAATTTCTCAAGTGATTTATAAGTTATAGCAACATACTTTATTATATGTAAATCAGAGCAGTCTCTCAAAGAAACAAGTTATAGCAAACTCCTAAATGATATAATTTACGACATCTTACTAAAGGGTATGTAAGCTATGCCATGCTATGTAATGTTTCCATTGTAACTATTACATAAGTTACAATGGTAACATTCTAATTTATGTGTAATTTGTAGCAATCTCCTAGCTGGCAGTCATTATTTTTGCTTACTCATTGAGGTATGAATTAATTTACCTTCAAATTGATATGTAATTTACAACAACCATCTAGACATTCTCCAAGTTTTGACAGTTTTTCTAGTATGCATATATACAAAGTATGATAAGGCAATAAATATATATTGTATGATACCATATTCTCCTTAAATTTTCATAAAAATATATAATAATTAGGAGGCGAATAAATATATATATATCTACAATGTAGATAAATTAGACCATATAGGAGGCTTACCCATATATATTTGCGTTAACTCCTAATCCCTTATATTCCGAAACCTCCTAACTGGTATATATTTATTCAACTCCTAACTCTGAAATATGGGTATATATATATATATATATATATATATACATAGTATAGTATATATATATATAGTATAGTATATATATATATAGTATAGTATATATATGCTATACTATGTATAGTATATATATACTATATATATACATATAGTATATATATAGCATATAGTATATATATATACTATATGTATATATATAGTATTATGACTATATAATATAGATATAATATATTTATTATATATAAAATATCAATAATATATATTATATAAATTTCTCAAAGTATGTCGTTTATATGTCGGTTTTCCAGCTATAGATCTTAAAATCTTGAGAGATATATTCCGTACTGAAGTGGATTCGATCTCGGTCCAAACCGTTCACAAGTCTTACGCCTAGTCCACTGGACTGTAAAAATAATATTGCTAGCCTTTCAATATAAGGCATTATATCAGAGCAATACCTAACTGCTTTACGTATGACCCGGGTCATAGCATAACGTCACGAGAAGCTGTTCGCTCACATTATTAAACTGCCTAATAGCAAAACTCTCACTACTTCTCATTGTTTATAAGACAAAAAACTTTTCTCATGATATGTAGTTTGACAGTTAGAATGGCAAATGTTGTTATATGTTAAATACAAATCAATTTTCTGTCCAAATACTCTTCTATTACACGGGCAACGCCGAGTGGCACAGCTAGTATATATATATAAATATATTGTACTTGAAGTGGTACTACCAGTGTAGGAGTACCCCTCTCAAGGTAATATCCCTTTACAACAGCATTTCTCTTAGAGTGGCATTGCTTGTAGTGTAGTCGAATGAACTTATGTGGTAGTTCACTTAAACACCGTTGACAGAAATGTGACGCATTTGTTTTTTTCATCTTGTTTTATATCATGCAGATTTTAGTGTGGACAGTTCTTGGAATTGGTGCCAGTTTCACTCTGATATTTCATATGGGGACCAAGGAGGTTCTGCGAGACCATGATGAGCTCAACTGGATTGCTTTACGGTCGTCAAGGCTGATCCGAAATATTGTTGGCTGGCTCAAATCTCCCCAGTTCTATTGTGTGGGTAACCTTTTCTTAAAGATGAATTCCCATAACATTTTAGTGGATTTTATCAGAAATTAGAGGTATTTTTTTAACATTGGCAATCGTTTTTGTTGTTTAAGTGATCTGACTGCCAGGACATTTCAAAAATCAAATCGACAAAATTTAATGGCAATTGAAATGCTCAGAGGAATAATACATGAAAAATGATGTTCCTAGTTATTATCATCACGCTAGTTTATATCAGTTATTGTGTTCAAGCTGCAGTGTTACGGATCATTATTCTTTTGGTCTCTTTGCAATAATTGGCATCTAATCGCACATTCGCTTGATCTGAGCGTTTTAACCGCATTCAAGTTTGATCTATTTTAATTTTGAAACGTACTGGCAGTCAGATTCCCTCAAACATTCAAAAGCAAATGATAAAAGTAGAATCAATTAATATTCTGTGTATGATCATGTTTAAGGCAAGCGGTTTTGGGAACTTTATTCCTGTTGTCCATCTTTTTAAAATTCTTTTTTAAGTACATACTATGCAAAACTGGACTGAAGCCTGTAGCATGTGTCAAAGCCTGTTTGATAATGAACATTATTACCAATAATATTTGGTCACCTTACTTCTGCATCTTGTCGTGTGGAAGAAGACGTAACACCAACAAAGTCTTGAGGTTTTGTTAAACCAATTACAATGTAGTTGATTTTATCTTAACTTCTAGGAGTTATTTCCTGAAATTTCTCAAATATTTTGATATGCTTGTGCATGAACAGTGACACAGGTAAAGGTCAAACAAAGTGTTTTTGTCATCGCTTTTTAATTTGCTGCCAACTTATCTAGTTAAAATGTGGCTAATCCCAACACTGGGAACCTACCACTACATGTGTGTATGTATATGTGTAACTTTTTAAATTCTACATGTACTATAACTATTGCTAAGTAACATACACATACTATACATATATTATAACTATAAGTAAGTCATGAACAAAATTGTTTCAGTACATGTCAAAAACAAATATAAGAAGACAAAAAATGGAAATTATTAAGTAAGTTGAACAAAAGTGTTTGAAAGATTAATAATCTATTGGTATTGTGACAGGTTGTAATGACAAAAAGTTACCTCTTGATTGTTCTTTTCGGTATTCTCTCTAAATTAGTCTGGTTTTAGCAAAAACTGCTTTTATATTGACTGCAGTTGTTAGGGACTCCTAACCAGCATCAACTCTGTTAATTTTTTTGCGCAATAATTTAATTCGATTGTTTATAAATATGATGAGAATTATATTGTTAATATTTGTCAAATTGTTGTTTTGTTTTATCAAACATATTTAAAGTATACAAAACTGTAACAACAAGCAACTTATTTGTTGTTCTTTAAGTATGTAAAACTTTTTTATATTTTTGCTATATATGCTTACACTAACCAAATGGCCGGCGTTGCACAGGTATTAAAACAGATTATAAGCAGCTAAAAAAGTCAAAAGTCCTTACAATATGTAGCTTTGACTATATGAAGCTACTAAAGTTTTTGTAACACATCCTGTTTAATTCCATTATGTATGAAACCGTTGTAGACTTAGTTTTTATATTATTTAGGTGGGGACGCTGTATATAGCCACCAGACTTATGATCAATATTCTACAAGTCTACATTGCCTTTTATATTACTAAAACCCTGAGACTACCCACTGTGAGTATTTACTAGTAACTTCCATAAAATGGAGCTGCTTATTGAATAATGATATAACTAATAAAGATTTGAGTTAGTTTCTAATAGCTTTGCTGATTGGCTAAGACTAGTTACATCTGGCCTATACCCTCACCCGTAATAAACTCGCATGCTAGACCCGTCTTGCTGTCTGATACTTATCACAGTTGTAGACTAGCTCTGACTAGACATGGTAACACCCTTGAGAGCTTTAAACAAATCTTGACACCTTGAGGATGTAAAAAGCTTATGGTTTTTTATTGGGTTAGATCTAGTCATGCACCCAATAAAAGCTCTAATTTAAAATGGTCTTTGCTGATAAGTTATATGTTTGCATGCCTGTAAATAAATAAATGTTTTCCTACCTACTGGTAAGCTATGAAATTATTTGCCACAGGTTACCAAAGTTTTATATGCATTCAAATAAATTATCTGTTTTTACGCCAGCAGGCTGATCACAAGTTTATCTTTTAGCAGGTAGACTGTAAGTTTTTTTCCTTGGGTTAATCACATACTTTTGTTTGCTTGTAGTTTTTTCTGTATATAAATTGATTGTATCTCTGCTATAGCCACAGTTACACAATAGACTTCTATAGCTATAATATAACGTAGACTTCTATTGCTATAGTTATGATATAAACTTCTATTGCTATGATTATGCTATAGATTTCTGTGTGTGACTATCTTATAAATTGTTGTCAGCTAGTAGGCTCTTGGGTTTTATATTCACAGCCTATATATGAATTTTTTTGCCTGTAAGTAGAATACATCGTGTAAATTTTCAATAACATTGTTGAAAGCCAAGGCATCCCACATGCAAGTCTAACATGCAGTCAAAAAAACTTAAAAACTGACCAGTGACAATACATGTACATTATTTGAAGCTGTTAGTAGGTGATAACACAAGTGCCTGTTTTTGTTATGTAGACTGTCAACTCTTTATGTTACATGAAAATGATTGCCGTAATCTTTCGAGTGAAAAGGATGAAATTAGGAGGAACCATACCCTAGGATATCAATAGACTAATTTGCATTTCATATTGCAGGTCTATATAGCCATAGTTCCTCTAGTCATGTGCGTTACTGGTTTTATCACTACCTACCCTGGCAGATTTCTCAGTCTCCATCTTGGAAAAAAGGTGGGTTATTATTCAGTAAAACCTGCTGGTAAAGAGAATTAAGCTCCTTTTATTTAGTATTTTGTGTCATCTCTAAAGCCTGGTTTTCAAATACGCCGCAAGCACCGGCAACAGCACCACGAGGATATTAGTGGTGAAATGTGAACCTAGGCACCGAGTACCGTAAAAGGAATGCAAGAGTTCAGCGCTGTTCAACATTTGCGAACAACCGCTGGCAAAACTTCTCCAGAATGCATTGTCCAAGTGAAAGTCAGCCCTACTGAGACGTCATGGCTAGCGGCCATTTTTATGCGATCACCAGCGACGCAGCTTTATGCGAACATTAGGCGCCGAACCTAGTGCCGCAAGAGTTTTGCTGTGCGAGATTACCGCCAGGGTTTCGCATTCAATATGGAAACCAGGCTTTAGGCTTCATCTGTCTATTTACTTATTTATGGCTTAGAACATATATTATAGTAACTACTACACTTGCCAGTCGCGTCCACTGACAAAGATAGTGATGAATAATCAGAATAATATAGAATTGTTTTATGAAGCTGAGTGGTGTAATAGTAGTGAGTTTACTTGTTAATCTGATGCCCCAAGCTCAACTCTTGTGTGAGATGATCTTTTTTCCTAACGTTCTTACCGTGGCTTTGGACAGTTGGATGAAAGGGCACTACTCTTATTATAACAAGAATTAAGTCCACTGTATAAGATGTTAATCATTTATTGAAGGAACTACCTTTTAGCAGATAAATTTAACTTATTAAATTATTCCTGAATTGAATTATATTAAGAGTCCTGTTGGTTTCCACACATGATTCTAAGTCTTTTCATCAAATAAAATAGGCTCATCCCAACATCGCATAGGTGCCTATGCTATCTGAAGGTTATTCAAGCAAACATTATGTTAAAGCTAGCGAGTTCTATAAGCTCAACATGATTATAATATTAGTGGTTCAATGCAGAAGTGTTGAATACTTAAAAGAATACAGCTATATAAGTTTAGACTGCTGTTCTGCCATCTCATGGAAATATAAGTATTTTGATTAAATTGTTCATAACGATTCACGAATGGTTGCAAGGAAACTAAAGTGCATATCATTAAATTTATAATTTGAACACTTACCTGGCAGAAAAAGGGAGAAACTTGCTGATATTTCATTTATGTTTTTGCAGCAGTTGATAATACTGAAGTGATAGTAACTTTGACAGCATTAAACTAGCATCACTCTAGAAATTCCTCTCAGCTGATGGTCTTTAAACAATAACTCGATTGCTTATATATATATGATATATATCATATTTATATATATCTATATATATATAAATATCATATATATCATATATATATATATATAAGTATCATATATATCATATATATATATAAATATCATATATATCATATATATATAAGTATCATATATATCATATATATATAAGTATCATATATATCATAAATATATATAAATATCATATATATATATATATATATATAAGTATCATATATATCATATATATATCATATATATATATGTATATATATATAAATATCATATATATCAAATATATATAAATATCATATTTATCATATATATATATAAATATCATATATATCATATAAATATATAGGTATCATATATATCATATATATATATACATATCATATATATCATATATATATATATATATATAAGTATCATATATATCATATATATATATAAATATCATATATATCATATATATAAGTATCATATATATCATATATATATATATATATATACAAATATCATATATATCATATATAAGTATCATATATATATATAAATATATATATATATAAATATATATCATATATATAAGTATCATATATATCATATATATAAATATCATATATATCATATATATATAAATATCATATATATCATATATATCATTTATATACATATGATATATATATCATATCATATATATACATTCGATATATATATATATATATATACATATAGATATAAATATATATATAAATATATTTATATATATATATATGATATATATCATTTAATATATATGATATGATATATATGATATATATCATATATATACATATGATATTGATATCATATATACATTTGTATATATCATATATATATATATATATACATATCATATATATATATACATATCATACCATATATATATATATATATATATATATATATATATATATATATATATATATATATATATATATATATATATATATATATGTATATATATATATAGATATATATATATATATATATATATATATATATATATATATACAGTGAAACTCGGATAACTCAAACTTCAAGGGACCGAGCAAAAGTGTTCGAATTATCAGAGCGTTCAAGTTATCAGAGCACTGTCACAAGTCCATGTATTTACTTATTTATTAGTAGATACATGTACATATACAAACTATAATATAAATCAAAAGCACAAATGGCTTGTTTCAAATTAAATGCTTCTAATGTAAAGTTTAAAACGTTTTTATCAAAAAAGTATAGAGATTTTTCTATCACTTGAGATTGGTTTGTTGTTTGAGGTGATGTTATTGCCAGGACGTTTTTTAGATTGACATTGGCAAAACTTGATCGTTGCTGAAATGCTCAAAAGAAAAGACATCTTTTTCTTTTGAGCGTTTTACCCACGATCAATTTTGCGGATTTTTCTTGAAGTTTATGCAAAGATTACCTTACTTTACCTGGGATTCGTTAAGAGCAACACTCCGAGGCAGTTCAATTAAAAGTTTTACGAGGTTTCACGGTACATTGTATATCACTCACGCTTTTTGAATGTATACTAATTGAATGTACACACGTATTTTGTGTTTAGGTCAAACGATGAATAGTTTTTTTTAGCTAAGACAACGTATACGTTTAATCACAACAATTTTTAAGACGTTTTAAACATTCAACATTCCGACGTTGATTCAACACGGAATCAACGTCGGAAAACTATTCATCACGGGCTAGCCGGGTCACGCACTTAAGGATTTTCGCCACGCAAATACAAAACAAAAACAACATGCTGTTTTTGTTTTGTATGTGCGTGGCGAAAATCCTTGCGCGCGTTACCTGGCTAGCCCGTGCTGTTCATCGTATAGCAGTGTAAATCAAATTTCACCAAACCTTTAGAAAAGTCGTTGACAAAAATATTTTGCCGATGGAGGTAATAACGACGCTTATGAATTACGAAAAGTTGAGGTTTACCTCTATGGCTTGGAATAAAGTGATTTTCTAAAGCGATAGCAACCGTTTCGGTAGCCGTTGGGCAAAAAACAGTTCGAATTAACAGTGTTGAATTCGAGTTATATAGAGCCATTTATCATTGCGTGGGAACGGACCAAGCAAATCCATTCGAGTTAACCATGTGTTCGCTATATCCGAGGGCAAGTTATCCATGTTTCACTGTATATATATATATATATATATATATATATATAAAATACATATCATGTACATATATATACATATCATCTACATCCATACATGTATATGAGCGATTGAACCCCTTTTGAGGCTACTAAGATTTTCATGTAGTAATATATAAATATATTTTAATCTTGTTGCTGAAACAGAACTGAAATTGTGTCATTAAGAATCTTTTTAGATTATTTGAGGTACATTTATGGAATCCGAAATGCCCTAATTTGTTGAATAAACTGCCCTTTGTCAGATAGCACTTACAGTACTTATAAAATCAATGATCTGCAGTTTGCAAACTGAAATCGCTGAATTTTTGTACTTAGGTTGTATACATTATCGGTCTTCTTTCCATGGCTGGATCCTGTGTTTGGTTGCATCTTCTTGATGAAGGAACCGCAAGTCTTATTTTCCAACTGCTTGGTGCAACTGCCCTGGTTGGAATAGCGGAGTCAACACTCCTCATGCTCTCTCTGACTCTTACTGCTGACCTAATTCAGCTAGACAAGGTATATCATAGTTCTCAGGTTTATAATCAGCCACTCTTTAACCTGCAACCAACATATTCTGTCTTCCAAGTTTTCTTCGCTTTAATCAATCCCTGTTTCCAAACTACCTTCCCTTATATTATAGAGTTTCCTCCCATTCCATTTTTTGCCTTCTGTTCAACTTCCTCTATCCATTCTTATTACCAGTGTCTGTCACTATAGTGGATGGCATTTGGTTAAAATACAGCGTTGCCTGTCTCTAAAACTCAGTGATTATAGTACAGTGTTGTATGTCTCTAGAACTCAGTGATTATAGTGCAGTGTTGTATGTTTCTAGAACTCAGTGATTATAGTACAGGGTTGTATGTCTCTAGAACTCAGTGATTATAGTACAGTGTTGTATGTCTCTAAAACTCAGTGATTATAGTACAGTGTTGTATGTCTCTAGAACTCAGTGATTATAGTACAGTGTTGTATGTCTCTATTACTCAGTGATTATAGTACAGTGTTGTATGTCTCTAGAACTCAGTGATTATAGTACAGTGTTGTATGTCTCTAGAACTCAGTGATTATAGTACAGTGTTGTATGTCTCTAGAACTCAGTGATTATAGTACAGTGTTGTATATCTCTAGAACTCAGTGATTATAGTACAGTGTTGTATATCTCTACAACTCAATGCTTAGATAACAGTATTGTGCGTATAGCTGACAGCACCACAACTCAATAATTTTAGGAGAGTGCTGCATTTGTCTATGGCTCGATGGATGTTGCTGACAAGATATTATCCGGCATATCTGTTTTCATAATCCAGATTATTTATCCACACGCCCCTTCGTAAGTAGATAAGCCAAATAGAATTTTCTTTAATGAATGTGCTCATGCGACGTGTCATAACTAGACATGCTCATAATCGGTATCATGTATTATATCGGCGTACTCACTCTCTGCATCTTAAATAAATGTACTCATCTCAGGTATCATAAGTAGATATATTCATCTTCTGTATTATAAGTAGATATACTTACCTCTATTACCTTAAATATATGTAGCCATCTCTTGTATCACCAACAGATAAACTCACTTTCTGCATCTTAAATAACTATACTCATCTCTGTATCATCGATAGATGTACTCACATTTGTATCATCAAAAGATGTACTCTTTACTATATCAAACACACAAGCTTGTGAGGCTACCAGCGCGTGAAGATTTGTTCCCTTTTAACATTGATGACTAACTGAACTCTTTGTATTTTACTCTCTTAGAAGCCTCAGCCTGTCATTGTACTAAATTTTCTTACATATACACACTGTCTTTTTCTGCACTCTCTTTCCTCATGAAATTTTAGTTAGGTTACTTTTAGACATGTTTGAACAATTATACACTTGAACCGTGTCTACCAACACATACTGTACCATCAGCAGCCATATGTTGCTTCCATAATATCACGGAGCCCTGACTTCTGTGCTACATGCTATGCATGAAAGTGTATGTAACACATATGCTATATGTATTGTTGATTGCTATATTTAGCACCAAAGCTACACTATATGCAATGATGATAGCTATAAGTAACGTTGATGCTATATGTATTGTTGATAGGTAAATGTAGCACATATGCTATATGTATTGTTGATTGTTAAATGCAGCACAAATGCTATATGCAATGTTGATAGCTTTATGTATATGTTCAGTTGCTAGCTATATGTAGCACTGTTTTTATATATATATGTTTTACTAATGTTATATGTAGCACTGTTGCTCTATGTTTTGTTGTTAGCTATATGTAGGACAGTTATATGTTTTGTTGTTAGCTATATGTTGCGCTGATGCTATATGTATTGTTGATAGTTATCTGTAAAGCTGATGCTATATTCATTGTTGGTAGCTACATGTAGCATTGATGCTATATGCTTTGTTGATAGCTATATGTAGCACTGTTGCTACACGTATATGCGTTTTTAACATTTGTATATTTATGCATATATCACATGTGCTGTGTTTTGTTGATGACCATATGTCGTACACATGGCATATGCATTGCTGGTAGTTATATGTAGCACACATATTATATGTATTGCTGATAGCTATATATAGCACAGTCGCGATATCTTTTGTTTATAGATATTTATGTCACTAGCATTTATTGGTATCAGATGAAAGTCAACTAACAGCGAAGAATTCTTTGCAGCAGTGGGGGTGTTCATAAGCCTATAGACTGCATTAATCTCAGTTCTCCAAACCTGTATATACTGGGTAGCTTTATAACACATTTGCCTTTGCTCTAAATGGCATGGGTAGTTTTGTACAGTATCCTTGCTCTCAATAACATAAAGTTTATAGATTATTTCAAACCCTTAGCTTCTGCTCTCTACTGCAGGCGTGAGTTCTACAGATATATAGTGGCTGTCATACCTCTTGTCCTGTCATTCATCTCGCTCCTAGCTTTACCATTCGTCAAAAGCAAGAAATTAGCGGAAGCAGAGAAGCAAAGTGTATATGACACATTGCATAGGAGCAGCAAGTGGACGACTTATGGTACAATGAAAGAAGAAATGTTTGACCATTTCTCAACCACACTTACAGAGACAGTGGACGGTTCATATGGCATGAGCTCGAGCCTGCATCTGAGCAGAGACTTGGGCTCATCAAATATTCTGACGGGTCAATCAGACTCTCTTGATGATTATTAGCAAGACCCGTTGTAGCCAAAGAAAATTTAAAGTACATCAACAGGCTCTTGTCACATTGATGACAAGTTGACAAAATTTTTATGTTTTTTGATATTTATGGAAAATGAAAAATGTACGGGAGTATATTGTGAGAAAACTGCCAATTTGGCTAGACAAGCATTTCTTAATTGCTTTTTATAATTTCTTACATAAGTATAAACTATAAATGTAACAATTTTACTGGAAATTTTCAATAGCAAGCCTTCCTTCAGTAACTTTCTAATGTAGTTCTGCTTGCCTTAATGAAATGGGGAGCGTGAAAGGAAAACTAATTAATATAACCAAAAGATTAAAGATGGTAAATATCAACTCATCTGGTGACAAACATAACATTGCAGTAGATTTTTGCTGTATAGAGCATATTTTTTAAAACGAAGCATTGAAGTGCATGTTTTGCTTGTGTCTGTTTTTATTACTAGATTTGTATTTCGTCTACTTACATGCACTTGTCACATAAATGTTGGAGTTGCAACACCATTGCGACAGGTGTAGATAATTAAGTTCAGCTGAGTGTGTACACACTTGTGGGGCCATACCACCATCGTAGCCTATCTACCTCATACATTAAAAAGGTTATGAGTCATTCAATAGCTTTCAGCGATCAAGACTCACCAATCAAAGGGCAAGCCATCTTAGACCATTGCACATCGTTTGAATACCAGACTCCAACCACAACGTAACAAAATTGATGTGATCGGTTCAAAATGCTAAAGGGAAACACTTAATCTTCGCTATAATAAAGTTGATGTATGTGGCTATTCTTAAAAGAAAAAAGCTTCTTTCCCATGCGAATAAAACTTGAATATTCAGCTAAGCCGACAGACACACTACCATCTGCACCACTCCACCACCATATGCACTATAAAATAATAATTGTGCATATAGTTATTCTCCTGACGATCTCTCACAAGGCATTCCTGTTTATAGAAAATTAAGTAGAGAGATACAGGAGTTTCATTTGCTAGCTAGTTACCTAGTCTGCCTAACTAGCTAATCCTCTACAAAAAGTGGTGTCTGCTACCGTAAGATATCTATTTAACTGTCCCTGTCAAGCCAATGACAGTTCTGCACATTGTTAATACAGACAGTCGTTGCGGGGCTTCCTTGACTGATGCGCGTGATAAAATTTGCAAAAGTTGCTGAAACCTTCTTTACATAGTATTCACGTTATAGGTTATTATGTCATTAAGCAAGTGTTGAACTTAACTCAGAACTTAACTCTGTTGAGAGAGGTTCTCAACTAATGATTGGCTCAGAATAATGCTTTACAATCAATAGAAAAACAACTAACACAGGAAAATTACATCACATTAAAAACAATGTATCTTTTATCAGAGAATAAAAGATGAATGATTTTTATTGTGTATAAAACTGGTAAGAACCTAGAAAAATATATGGAGATAAAAGGGAAGTTTAGATTGATCAACCAAGGAGAGTATATAAAAGGAAGTACAAAGTAAATCCACACATAGTCAACAGACTGCAATCTAAGACTGGAAATCTAGCCTGATGGGAAATTACTCAGGAAAGGAGAAAGTGTTTATGGTAAAAATTCTGGGCTATTGTGCATAAAGGGTACTCTGACCTGCGTTCCCGTCAGTCAATTATGCGGGTACTACATATGACAGCTGAAAACACTGGACCTAATGTGTAGTAGACATATTAGTTCGTATATAATCATAGATGTAAAACAAAAAGCAGCTATTTATCTCAAACAACACAGTTACTGTATACGGCCGCTGTTTATATACATTCATGTATGTAATGAAGTTGGCTGTAAAAAATGAGCTGCAGTATATAAATTTGTTTAAACATCTCGGATAACAAACCTCATTATATTTCTGATGTATTTAGAAAACTGGTGATAAAATACGTCAAGGTTCTTTGTAAATGTTTCTATTAATGATTTAGTATAAATAACTGCTGAAGATGCTCAGAAGGGTTACAAAATATTGACTACTGAGAACACCAAACCTACCAATTCCTATGATGAGTTGTGTTGACCAATACAAAGCCTGCTATTGAGAATCTATGAATAATATCGAGTAAATACAGTTAATTTGGAAATGTTCCCGTTAATAAGGAATATAAAACACAAAATTTTGTTTAAATGTTTCTACTTTAGGATAGGCAAAAAGACTTGCCAAAAGACACGAAGGAGAGTGAAAACCTTAGTGACCACTAAGAACAACAAACTCGCAGACCCAGTGACAAATAAGACAATAGCTAAGGAGAAAGATGTTGAAATCACAACCACCATCTCATGAGCAATATTATTGTAACAATCAAACATTCACTGAGTTGCTATGAAGGGATGTTTAGTTAGAGATTTGGCTCATCGTGTATAAATAAGAGTCTGTATTATTTTAGTTCTTCCTCCTAAAGAGTGAAGCTAGTTGGGTTGATAGATTAAATCGGGACAAACTTTGCCATCATAAGTGTTGCTTTGATAATGCACACAAAAATTTGTGAATGGGAATTCATGAGCTGGTCAATTTTCCATTGCTTTATAAAAGCTTAGTGAATTTTTATCCATGCAAGTCAGCCTGAAATTATGAACAAACTTACATATATCGGTTTCTCACAAAGACATTCGCTGACCGAATAATGGTATTGCTTGTGACCACAGGCTATACCTGTTTTGCTTTATTCCTTATACCGCCCACTCGTCATCTTTATTATTAAAGTTGAAATAAACACTCTTGAAAAATCCCTGTTTCACATATATGTAAGATTGATGAGGTCAATATAAAATCATGGACGGTGAAAATTACAGGCTTACAAAATTATTAATATTACCAAAGGCAAGCACAATTTCTGCTCTCTAATAAATAGCCGATGGTGAAGATGGTTGATGTTGAGGTACTCTAAAAGCATTTCAATTACACTTTTCAAAAAAATGTTAATATTTAAAAAAATTAGAGTCTGTCCAATCACATATTTCTGTGATCAAATAATTAATTTGCGCGAGCAGAAAATCCCGACCAATAATAAAGTCTACAATACAGAGGTTGATATTAATATTTATTTTGATATATACATGCATATATATATATATATATATATATATATATATATGTATATATACCGTAAGTCCTTGTGCTCAAGCCGCTTGGCTTGTGCTCAAAAACACATGACCCACGAAAGAAAAAATAATCCTCCGACAAGCCGCCTGCGGTATTTAGCCGCCCTTACCAACAAGCCGCATATGCCCACGGACCGCGCCTAACGACTGATGTTTTTTGGTCCTTGACCCCCTTCAGGAGCGAGAGTGTTAAGACGGGTTTTGCTATACTCCTATTCTCTTGAATAAGAAAACAGACCACATCGGTGCATGTGAAAACAATTTTCTTTTACTTCCAAGTTCGAATTAAAATTCCTGAAAACTTGCATCGACAACTTACTTGTCATGTCTCAGCTAGCTTTTTATTTTCTTCGATGTCAGCAGGTATTAACATGCTCTCAACTGCTTGTCTCTCACTCGTGTGTCACGAATTCATAGAGCATTAGAGCGATAAATTATTTTTAGTCTAAAGTATTCCATAAACATGACCTTGAAAATAAACGAGTAGGTCACCAAAACCCCGCACATAAAAGTGTATCATGACTGCAATTCTATGGTAATAGCGCGTAACTGAGCAGAGACCGCATTTATCGAGAAGCTGCCCTAAGCCCCACGTAAATTTTAAAAACTCGGCTTTAGCCGTGGTCTATGACCTTGAACCAGAAGCCGCGCCCAATGACAAGGCGCGCGGCTTGAGCATAAGAATTTACGGTATATATATATACATATATATATATACATATATATATATATATATATATGTATATACCTACCGTATATATATATACCTACCGTATATATATATACGGTAGCAATGTATATATATATATACATATATACATACATATATGTATATATATAAATATATACTAACATATCTAGTGGAAACCTTCTGACTAAAAAAGGGCTCAATGCCGTAAAGGCAGTGCATATAGAATAATAATGTGTATATATATATTTAATATAAACATGTATATCTAAAGATATATATCTAGAGACATATACACACACACACATATATATATATATATATATATATATATATATATATATATATATATGTAGTAGTCATTGGGTCCCAGTAGTCATTGGGGCACTGGGCGCAATAACACCGACGCATAAAAGGTGGCTTGCCCAAATACCAACAGCAATCAACTCAGGTGAGTTGCAGAAAAGTGCACTATTGGGAACAGCTAAGATCTTGAGGCGAGTGCTCAAACTCCCAGGTCTCTGGTAGGAGACCCAAGTTGGAGCAGAATTTACCACCCATACGGGATATCCGGGGTGAGGAAACAATTTATATATATATATATATATATATATATATATATATATACATGTATATGTTCCCAGCCTTTTTATAAAATTTTCTTACTCTCACCATAAAGGCTTGTACTTAAACAGGTTTTAGGTTTTAATTTTACGTCAAAGTAGATAATCAGATCTGGCTGCACTAATTTTATTAAAATTAGTGGTTTTGTTGGCAAGTGAAATTGTGACATGAAACGTCTTTATTTCAAGCAATATGGATTCTATGCAGTTTTTTTCATCAAATAATTATTTTGTCAAGTTTTTCCACCATTTTATCATTGCACTGTGTATCGCTAATCAAAAAGCAATAATTTAGATGCCCTTCTCTGAAATAGTAATGTAAATACTTTGTTTCACATTTTTAACAAACAGCTGCTGAAAAGCTTTTTTAGAGCTTGCACTTATTTTCATTACAACAAGAGCCGTGTTTGCCTGTCAAACACTCTGAAGCCTCAGTGGGATGACAAACAGTCTGAAATGAGATGTTAGGTTTGAAACCATCAGTATGCTACTCAAACACGCTACCTACTTCATCACTTATTCAGCTTCCACGTTTTCAAAATATTGTGCCCAAATACTAGACTAGTTCTCTATGTTTTATTGTCACATTTGATAACATCTCAGAAAAAGCTTGGCTGCGTGGTACAACTTACTTATCACTAGAAATTTCCCTGTCATACAGCCCATGACCAAACTATTAAAAAGTAGTTCTCAGCAGGAATTGACAGAGTATAGTGTAAATGAGACTTGTTTGAGATGATATAAAATAAATTTGAAGGAGTACGACTCTAAAAAGTGCAACTGACAATTTATTTTGGAGGTAAAGTTGGGTTGAAACCAGGTATACGAGTAATTGATTAATTGTTGCTATTGCAATATCTATTATAAGTATACAGCATCTGTTAAAGGTCGCGCAGTCTAGAAATATCAGAAATCGCTCGTGTTTGGTCGTGGGATAGGTGCATTTTACTTCTAGACCAAAGTGATAATGGAAAAAAAAGGTACTGTTGGTTGAGAAATGCAATATTAGCAGTCAAATGGCACTGCAGTGCAATAGGATAACTGTAATGGTACCTGTAATGTATATACTGGGTGTGGGTGTTATTATATACAACAAATAGCAATAACGAAAGGAAAATATTATATGTTTATATCTCTCCCCTGCAATAGGAAAAATGCAATATTGGCCAATATTAGAAGTAAAATGCACTGATATTATTAGAATAACCAACATTATTAATATAGTAGTAATATAAAACCAATGCACAATTTTGTTTACATTTAAAAACGTCATAGCTAGCAATATCAAGAAGTGATATTTATATAGATTTTTAGAAAATCTGAACTACGTAGTCATTGTTCTGTAGTCATACAAACTTATAATTAAATATTGTAATAACCTCATGAGGATCGTTAAAAAAATCATTGTCATTTCCTTTACCTACACTGCGTTGGACATCAGTTAGAATACCAAGTACTCAGATTTCAGTACTCCGACGTTAATTACAGAAACCTTCGGCAATTTGGCAATGCTATAGACCGGTAAAATGTGCATGTTATTTTTCCGTGAATTGCGCACGACTTAATCGTTCTATTCTTTGTCACGCGTCGTTTCAATTTCTGGTCTTAACTTTCATTAAACCAAGCTTGTCAAGCGTTTTGTAAAGCATTTCAGCCAAATTAATTTGTCTATTTGTGTATAATCCGTTCAAATGGGCAAGTTTTAAGAGAATATCGACAATTTACAAAGACTTGGTAACATATTTAGATAGGCTTATTTGTGTTTTGTATCGTTATTATACTTTAACGACTCTACAAAACGATGTTTAAACTTATTGATGAGATTTCGAGACAAGGGTTCGTCTCATTGTTGATGAATAATTTTCGTAAGTTGTGTGCATATGCATTTATCATAAAAACTCTCAAACTTTGCTCCGCTTGTTTGGTCGTGAGATAAAAGTTCCCTTTCTATTTTTGAATAATAAGTGAGGTATTAGAAAAGAATTTCTGTTGTGTCACTTTATGGTGAGTTTGCATTAAAATTCACTGTTTACACTATCAAAAACCTATTCACAGTTTCATCAGCGAATGTTCATTGGCATTGAAGTCTTATTATGTAGTGCAGTTGCCAGAATGTTGAAGTAATAGTTTCCTGTTGCAACTGTCATAAAAGAACAACTAGGTAATCTGCTAGGTAATCTGCTAGGTAATCTGCTAGGTAATCTGCTAGGTAATCTGCTATAACTGATCCTCATTGCCAAAGTGGTGCGCATTACAAAGGTTGATGTAGTTGCTGGTCCAACAATTGGAAAGACTCTGACTGCTGCAATAATTGTTGCTTCAGCAATGCTATCAGTTCTCGATGCACATAGTCAATGAATAAATTGCGATAAAAACAACGGCGAAATACAGCGATAAAGTTTGAACTAGGCTTTGTATTAACAATGAGTATGAGGAATGGGAAAGCTCAGTGTGTTTGAATATGTATGTATGCTTTAAATAGCAGAGGTCTGTATAAATGGACTCCACTTATGTAAGAGTCATTGTGAGGTCATTTCTAGTTAAGAGCTCATTAAGAGCTCACATTGTGTTTCTCTTTTGAGAATAAATATTTAATTAGTCTTGCCTTGTATGAACAACAAAAGAGTTTGGTACACATTAGGGTTGTCTTGAGATTCTTTACTAATGTTCCGTATTCGCTGTTGGGGAAGTTTCTGCCCGGGAAAGTTTAGTTAGGAAAAAGCCTCATGTGGAACAATCAATATATTGATTACATAGTATTCATTATTTATAAAGATAGGTAATGTGACTAGAAATAAGCTACGCAAAGCGCGTTGAACACTGATCTTGATTGTAATTTGTGCCACAAACTGATCAATAGATATGATGCAATAACAGCAAAAAGTTCCCACCTTTAAAATGTTTATTAAACCTCGAAGGCTGGAGCTAGCTGTAGTAACTATAGTAGAAAAGCATGAGATCTTTCAATTTCAATATTACCAAATAATGAACAGTTATTTCTATTTGTGTTGTAAATATAAACATGTCCATAAATGTACTTTCATTGGGCAGTCCAGAATCGTATGTATAGAGATATTAGATATAATCTACATGGGAGATAAACATATCTGTACCATACACACGTATATATAATCTGCATAAATTTTTTTAATTGTTGGTCTTTTGGTTTTCGTTTACATGTTTTCGCTTACATATATACATACCTATATATAAATATATATACATATATTCAAAGCATATATATATATATACATATATGTATTCTAAGCATAAATAGATATACGTACAGATGCATATATATATATATACCTATATATATATATCTATATATATTGAAATGTATCCTACTTGGAACTAAAATCAGAGTGCTCATCATAGGGCGGAGCAGTATAAATTGGAAAATTAATTAGTTTAATTATCTTTCAGCTACTGTCAGTTTCCTGTTAGCGCATTCTTCAGGCTGTAAACCTCAACAATTAATATTGATCTAATATTTATTGATTATTTAATTATTTATTTATTTAATTATTTATTATTTATTTAATTAATATTTATATTTATTAACATATATATATATATAGATATTAATTTTTCAATTTATATCTATATATATGTATATATAAATATATATATGTACAGATATATATATATATATACATATATATATATATATATATATATATACATATCTATGAACATATATATATAATTATATATATATAAAATTGGTCTCTCGCCGCAGTTAACCAATAAGGGTGGAAAATTTTGCTCTAGCGCGGGTTTCCCACCAGATACCTGGGAGTTTGAGCAACCACCTCAAGATCTTAGCTGTTCCCAATAACTCACTTTTCTGCAACTCACTTGAATTGATTACTGTCGGTATCTGGGCGAGCCACATTTCATGGGCAAGAGTTATTGCGCCCAGTGCCTCAATGACTATTGGAATTACAGCTGTTCTTACATTTTTCCATCTCTTCTCCAAGAATGAGATATATACTCACTTATGCAGTATTGGCCAATATTAGAAGCAAAATGCACTGATATTATTAGAATAACCAATATTATTAATACAGTAATAATATAAAACCAATGCACAGTTTTGTTTACATTTCAAAACGTCAAAGCTAACAATATCAAGAAGTTGTGATATCTATATAGATTTTTAGAAAATCTATTTAACAAAACTATTTTGAAAAAATGAATAACAGTAACATATTTCCCATCATCGATGTTGTTAGTGTGACTATAGAACTTCAATAGTCATCCAAACTTAATTAAGTATTGTAATAATCTCATAAGAATCGTTAGCAAAAAATATCATCGTGATTTCCTTTACTTTCACTGCGTTGGACATCAGTTAGAATACCAAAGTACTCAAAAGTTTCCAAAATGTCAGTTACTTTGAAATCGGCATAAAAGAAACGATTTCTGTACTTCCACATCAATTACAGAAACCTTCGAAATTTTGACAATGCTATAGACTGGTGAAATGTGCACGTTATTTTCTCGTGAAATGCGCACGACTTAATGATTCTATTCTCTGTAACTCGGCGTTTCTTTTGCAGGTCTTAATTTTGATAAAAGTAAGGCTTGGCCAGTTTTAATAAAGATTTTCGGCCAAATTAATCTGTCTATTTGTGTATAATCCAATCAGATAGGTAAGGTTTAGAAATATGTCGACAATTTTCAAAGACTTGGTAACAAATTCAAATAGGCTTATATGTGTTTTGTATCATTATTATACTTTAACGACTCTACAAACAAATGGTAAACTTGTTGATGATATTTTGATGCAAGGGTTTGCGAAGTTGTTGATGAATTATTTTCGTAAGTTGTGTGCACATGCATTTATCATAAAACTCTCAAACTTCGCTTCGCTCGTTTGGTCGTGGAATAAATATATATATGTATATATATATATATATATATATATACTTATACTTCCAATACTTATATATATATATAAGTATATATATATGTATATATACATGTGTATATGATTTTATATGCTGTGTATATAACAAATCACGGCTTGTTTTACAGTCATCGTTAAAACTATTTTCATCCACGAAAACAAATCAACAGCTTTCTTTCATGTCACTCCCTCCCTTGAAAATCTATAGAGAATCAAATAGCCTAATGTTTTAGGTGTGACTTTTTATTTTTGTTCATATTGCCTATACTGAGGGAATTTCTATCAGCAAAACTTTGCCTAGGGAAAGGCCTCCCATTAACCAATCAAATTACTATTTTTGGTACAAGGTATTGCTAGTCTATAGCAATGGCTAATGGGATCAAAAGTAAGCCAATCATATGCTAGTTTGTTTAGAGTTTTCAACAGATATCCTGTTCAATCGTATTGGCCAAACAGATCAGATCACCTAAATTCGTATACTATAAAACAGCTTGCATTCAGTAGAGCCCAGTTATTCTTGAAGGTAATAAGGTAGTTGGTTTCAAGCTACTTGTGAAGTGTTGTCTTATATCAGCATTTGGCATTCTAAAAGAAAATGGCAGCGGAAGAACCTGGTGGGTACTTTCAATATATTCGTAATGAGTGCACTAACACCGCGTTTAGGAAATTATTCGCGAGTTAAAGTACCAATTATTCTCTCTAATGATAATTGAAGGAACAGTTTCACCAGTTATTTCAAAAGACACCATTATAACCTCTGCAAGTTTGATGTAAAACATAGACTTGACCTGTTTGTCAATAGACTTGACCTGTTTGTCAATATTTTAGTTAAAAAGCCACTTATTACATTCTTTTACTTTGCCTAATATTCCATCTCTGACTATATTAAAAACTGAGAATAGGTATTATATTATAGAATAGGATAGGTATTATATTATAGAATAGGATAGGTATTATATTATAGAATAGGATAGGTATTATATTATAGAATAGGATAGGTATTATATTATAGAATAGGATAGGTATTATATTATAGAATAGGATAGGTATTATATTTCTAGACCTCTTCAGCTGTGAATATGTAAAATATTTGTGAGGTTAAACTGTGTTTTTCTTTGTAAGATTAAAAAATGAATATGAACTTTCACTGGTTCTTAAAACGTTTAATGAATGCCTAACTTTAGTTTTAAATCTGGTAAAAAAGACAAAATAGGCCTAACTTTTTGATTAAATTAAGTAACTATACAGAAGTATGGTTAGATGTGTCATCTCTATAAATTGGTTTACAAAATCGTCTCATCTAATTTAGTCTTAAACTAAGTCTTATTTGATTGGGTGAGGTGAACGCCGGGCCATGACTTTCTTATTATTATTATAAATACTCCTGTATATATCTTGCATGTTGCGTTTGCTTTTTTATTATATCGTATCGTCACTAATTTGTATCGCTATTGTATTTTGCTTTTATTTATATTGTATTGCTATTGTGTTTTGCCTTCGTTTATATATTTTATGCTAGTAATTTGTTAGTGCATTATAGCGATGCCAAAGCTTTAACGACTCTATTTATATTTATTGTTATACTGTTGTTATTTGGTTCCATTATCCGGACGGGTGATATGAAAGTATATAAAAGAGCGCGCTCACTCAGTTGAGCAAAAAAATAGCTGTAAGTTCCTCAAATAATACGTTTCCCTTCCTTAATAAAACGAACAGTAAAACATACTCAATTTTTCTTTTTTATGTAAGTCTTGATCGTACCAAAGCAAAGGGCCGGCTAATTCCTTTACATTCTTCATAAACTCCTACAACATTTCACTTGTGCAACCTTAGAAGAAAATTGTTATGCAAAGGTTATTGATTTTGAATAAAGCTAACATTTAGCTAAAACAGAGCTTTGTAGTTATATATTGGTTTTAACAAACACATGGACTGGGCCACTGACTGCCATGAACAAATTAATATAATGTAATGTCTTTTGTTTTGGTAATACACGTGAGCTCTTGACTTAATAGCATAGTAACATAATCTAACCTTTGTAGTTGTGGCACCAAACACGAGTTTATCCATTACCGGCCAACAACAATGGCCATTCGCGCGATATGTCAACATCATGATTGTTTTCTCTAAACACCCAGAGGGTTCCTCAGCAACAATGTTATTACAATTGATCATTATAGAATGATATGCTGAACAATGTCTCGATTTATTCGATGTTTACTTTATATGTTAAAAATTATTCTTCAAGTAATAATTCTATTGTTCACAAGGCATGAATCAACTCTACCTTAGATATTTGCTCTTTTTTGATAATTTTTTGCACTACGAAATTTAAAAAACTTCAGAAAATCTGTAACATAAAAAGTTTAATTGGTAGTCTGAAAAAGTTATCTATAAGAGTGTAACATTTAACACATATAAATGTTTTATCATACTAATTTTTATTTATTTTGAAATTCTCACCTCTTTTTGTTTGGCTACTTTGAAAACTAAAAGAAAACAAGAGATATGCATTACTTTTTAAGCAAAGAACAAGTTCAGTCCCTTACTTGTTGACTACTAATAACAAGCAATAAAACACTTTAATATTTAGAACTAAGGATTGTTCAAGCTGTTATGTCTGCTAGTTCTAATAATATTTCAGACTACAGTATATTAAATTTCAAGTTTTCAATTCATAGCACTTAGTGGTGCATACTGATGCTATCTACAGCTCCCTATAATAGTAACTACTTTTTTGTCATGACAGCCGGAAGATCAGTACATCACCACATTTGTGTGACTTGATTACTTAGATTATGGTTTTCATGATATTTGAGTAGGGCCTACTCAGTTGTGAAGATGGAAACATAATGTAACTTTTACCTAGATTGAGCAAATGTCAACCAATGTGTGTGACTAGAAAGATAGACAAATTTAGTTCAGCCAGCAAAAATACTTAAATTTTAACAAAGCTAACTCTATTAGCCTTGTCGGTGTCACAACTGCTATGCTTTTGTTATTTGTATGCGTGGTTATTCAAGTATTTACGATGCAAGTAATTGCTAGATTTTGAAGGCCTTAGCTATACTGTCCATTTCAACTTATTGTCATGAGAGCTCTACACCTTGTCAACCAGTTTTAAAAATGCTTTCAAACTTTGTTGCCTGCAATTGAAAAATTAATTTTATACAGGAGAATAACTACAATTATACAATTTTTATGCATCACCTATTTTTCTAAAACTACAATGTTACAATTTAAAAAGATTCTATAATCTAGATTTCTAGTGCAATGGTCTGCGTATCATGTACAACTCAGTTGACAATTTCTTTCAGAGTAATGCAATACTGTGGACAAATACAAAATTGCTATTTTGGCCGTGCTAATTAAGAACAACACACATTTTACATTACCATTATTGAACAAAGTTTCAAATAATTAAAATTATGCTAGTGCACTTACTTTCATAAGTTGAAGGATTTGGAGAAAATGTTTTCTCACAGTATGAACCGCCAAATCCCTTAGTAGAGGATTTTTTCCACCAACACATGTACGTGGTCTTTAACCCTTTTATTGACATTGATATACAAATTTAGCTGTTAGCCTACTGCCAGCCATTTTTGCCATGATATTGTAAAGGTTCTGTGCCACACATATTTTCCTCAACTAGTACAATATTTGGTGAATGAGTTTATACCTATATTTGCTGCTTTGTTCAAAAGAGTACAAGAATAGTCAAGCACATGCAATGAACAGGCCCAGAACAGCTCTGATCTCTAACTCAAATCTTAGACCCGCTCAGAATGTTACTTGGGTAGACCCGCCTCTGTTCTACTTGGCTGGGCCCAGCTCGGCTCGGCCTGACTCAGCCCGGCTTTGGCTTGGCTCAGCTTTGGCTTGGCTAGGTTTGGCTTTTGTGCAGGTAGACACCATCCACCAAACAATTCCTCCTATTGGCGACTAGAGTCTCTAATTCACATCTTGGAGAGCGCCTGTTGTGCCTGGCCCTTATGTAGGTGGGCTCGGTAGTGGAGACGCTCTACCTCGTCCAAGCAATTGACGCTCTAGGCCCTCCAGGTTTCCTTGCTTTAGGATGGTCTGCATTGGTTCTGCAGCCCTTGTCCAATGTTGTGCGTCCTGGGCCAACAGTCGGATTCGGCTACACTGGGTCTGCAGTAGAGCCTGACTAGCTGGGGTCTGTCCCACTATCCAAGTCAGCGTGCGGTGTCTGAAATGGTCCCAGACCGTCTGGCTTCTCATGGTTAAAGCTAGGCAAATCCGGGGCGGAAAACGGGGCTGCGCCCTGGTCTGCGCCCTGGTCTGCGCCCTGGTCTGTGTGCGCCCTAGTCTGCGCCCTGGTCTGCGCCCTGGTCTGCTGGACTCCTCTTCATGAGCTGGGGCTTCTCCTTCCTCGAGTAATGAGAGTACAGGCAGCCATAGTCAGGGAGCCATGCATGTTCTTCTGGCAGAACTGCTCTCAGGTATCCTGCTCGACCAGATACACCACCGGCTATACTCCTCCCTGCTGGTGTGTAGCGTGGTGTATCAGCTTCTGGTCCCGTGACACGTGTTGCCAATCGCAAGGGCATCAAATACTGCGTAATGTTGCAGCCCACAAAAACGGATCCGCCGGGTGGTGGTCGTGAACTCGCAAATCCGACAGCTCTCATCTCTCACCTGCGTTTCCACCAGCATTACAGTCTGGGCAGACAGACATTTAATTGTCTTCACCACTGTTTTCTTTTGCGGGCTACTCTCCTCTGGCTCCGGTTCCCTAACGGGTGTACTCTCCTTAATTGCAAAGGTTAGTGGAGAAGATGACAACTTTGGTGAGGGTGGGTGGATCTGCCTCCTTTTGCTCAGTTCGTATGGCAGCCACAGGGTTTCGTTCAGCAGTGCTTTTGGTCGCTCCTCTGTAATTTCAAATACGGCAGAGTCCGGTCTTCATGCCATGTTGAGCTCTGCGTTATTTCCCCTGTAGGCCAACACATTTGCCGATGTTGGCATATCCATGACTTCTCCAGTTTCTTTCAAGCTAATTGTGACCAAATTCAGTCAATCTTGTAGTGAAGTGTTTTCTTTGCTGTCCATCTTCTCAAGTGCTCAAACGTCGTCCAAAAAACGAGTGCTTCAAAAGCAAAGGAATGCTTTTGGTTGCACCAATGAAAGCCATTTTGCTGTATTTTTTAGCATACCCCATCTTTGTACCGTTCCTGTTTCTTAGTGGTCCGGGCCAGCCTCGAATTTTGTCAGATTGGAGCTAATAGGACTTCTTGAGTTGTGGTTCTTTTCGGCTTCCTTCGGGTTTGATTCCGGTTCTCCCGGAACTTCTTTTAGTGGGACCGGATTGACTTTTACCAAACTTGGTTTTTGGTGCTCCCCCTCCTTCGGTCAGGCCAGGTTTTGTATGGAAGGATTCTCCTGTCTTTGCTTTTCTGCGGCCTCCATTAATAATTTTTCTTAGTTGGGAGGCGGCATTATTCCATACTCCACATCTACTGACATCCGTGTCCAAGATGTACTGCCTCCGGGGGTCCGCGTGGCCCAAAATTTGGAAGGTGCTGATACTGTCCTTCAGTTTGCGAAAGGCGATATGCTCCCCTTTCGTCCAGTTCCAGAACTCTCCCTTTGCACTCAGTCGTGCAAGGAATGCACTATAGTGGCGAACTCCGGGATATATTGTCGGTAGTAGCCGACAGTCTTGAGGAACCCTTGTAGTTCCTTCAATCTGTGGGGTTTGGCCGTTCCGTGACTGCCTTCACCTTGTCGGGGTTTGTAGAGGCTCTGTCTTGGCTCACTATGCGACCCAAGTAGCAGATCTGGGGTTGCAACAGTCCACATTTGGACGGTCTTAATTTTAATCCGGTTTTGTGGAGTCTTTAGAAGACTTCCTCTAGACAGTGCGAGCGTGTGTTGAAATTCAGTGCAATGACTATGATGTCATTGAGGTATAGCGACAGCGTTCTTTAGTGGAGGTCATGTAAGATGCGTTCCATGAGCCTTTGGAAGGTAGCTGGAGCGGAAATCAATTTGAAGGGTAGCACCTTCCACTTCTACAATCCGGATTGTGTTGAGAAGGCTGACTTCTCCTGCGCCTCCACATCAAGAGGCAATTGCCAATACCTGCTCACCAGGTTCAACGTGCTAAAGTAACGACTTCCAGACAGCGCGTTCAGGCTGTCGTCAATTCTAGGTATGGGGTAGGCATCCTGCTTGATGACAGCGTTAAACTGCCAATAATCGATGCAAAAACGCATTTTCTGCCCTTCTTGTGGACCGGCGCCATAGGCGAGTTTCAGGCTCCTCCAGCTGCTTTGATGAGCCCCCTTTTGAGTAGGTCCTAAACCTGCCCTTTGGCCTCTGCCTCTTTTTCTGGCACCGAGCCTGTCTGGAAAAGGGGCAGTCAAATCGAACGAGTGCCCTCTTTGAGTGAGATGGAGTGTTCCACCTTGGAGGTCTTTCCCACGTCGTCGTCGTCGCTCGTACTGCACACGGTGGCATACTGACTCAGCAGGGAAGCCAACCTCGCCGTCTGACTCGCCCCTTTCGCAGTGCGGTTGGGCCGACTGAAGCACCTCCTTAAGGTGAACCGGCACTTCATAGGCTGAAATTGGACCGGTTTCCTTCAGTAGGGGTTGTCCTCCTCACCTGCTGGGTATCCGTCCCGGTGTATGTGCCAATGTTGGCTCCAGACCGGAAGGTCAATGACTGCTCTGTCGTGTTTCTACAGCAGGTGATGACCTGTCCCTTGGGTCCCGACTGACATAGGCTACTTGCCACTGAGGTCCATTGGGAAATTTTTCATTCAGCTCCATGGGGCAGTAATTCCGCGTGGTGATGCAACAATATATTGCCATCTCTGTCTGGGCTTGAACCACCACTCCCCTGACCACCTGCACTTGGCTGTGCAGCAGTCGTTTATGCTGGTTCGGGCAGACTAGCTGTCTGCCATCCATTCGGACCACTAGTTATTCAAACTCAACAGAGCACTGATGGGCCACAAAGAATGGCTTACCCAGTATGGCATCCTCACTTAAATGACTGACTTCAAAAACGTCCTCTGCCCTCATGACCTTCAGACGACTTGTAAACCAGATTATCCGTAAAAGGGGAGCCGTGTCCCGACAGCCAGCAAACCGTGGCAATAACTCTCCTTGAGCCGGTTTTGTACGGCTCCCAGTAGCCAGCTAAAGACCTGCTTATTTATCAGGTTTGTAGTGCATCCTGTCTTTAAGAGAAACTGGATGGGCCGTCCCTCCAATCTTCCTGGAAGGAAATTGCTGGTGGAGTTAGGTTGGCTGAGGACTTGCGCCGTAGTGGTTTCTTCCAAAACATCTTTTGTGGGGCTTGAAGAACTTTCTTTCCGCGACAGGGCGGAATCAGTCCTTTGGACTGTTCCACGTTTGTGGTAGACCTGTGATTCCTGAGATTGCCACTCTCAAGGTGGGGAAGGTGCCGGTCCTGCTGCTTTTAAGACTGGCTTTTGACTGTCTTGTCCGTTGGGGGTGGTTCTCGATGTCTGGGGTGTAGGGGATTTGAGAGTTGCCCTCCTTTGTTTTGGGTTATGTTCTTGCTGCTCACACAAAGGGGAGTAGGTGGTATCCAAAATCAGAAAAGCGTCAGGGCTGGCCGCACTCAAGGACTGATAGTAAATTTGCATTCCCACACGCCCTTCCTGCGCACAGATTTCCCTCGGTCGAGTCCTTGCTGGTGGAAACCATCCGTCGGCTTTGATTGATTCCTGTGCGACTTTAGTACGTCTTCGGGGTTGTTTGGCCTTGGCACAGTCAGTTGCAGGAGCTGTTGCTGTGGCCTTTCCTCGTTTCTCAAAGCCGGTTTTGAGTAGCAGGGCAATTCTTCAGTAGGAGCTTAGTCGGCCACAACCCCAGCAAAAAAAGCTGGCTGGTTCCTCCTTTCAGTTAAAACGTATACCCACTCTTAGAGCCATTCTACCTAAGCCATGAGTAGTTGGACTAGCCAGGCTAGCCGTCCAATAGCGTCTTTTTCGTCCGAGTTTACTTGGCTTGAGGATCTTCCTTTCATGGTTTGCACCAAAAATCCGATGGGTTTGCGCTCCCCTCTTTAAATCTGGAGGTAGTAATTTCCGGCACGTACAGTATCAGCTAGTGTGGGAGTGTGTATGGCCAACATATTTCGCTGCAGGGCAGGGTTCCTTAGCAAACTACAGAACGTCTCCATGGCCATGCTATTCCAATGACAGTTTGGCAGGTCTCTGTATGCAATGTGTACCAGCCTTTCGACCTCTATAACATGTTCCTGAAGTGATGTTCCTTCCTCTCGTCTAAGGGCATTAAGCTGACTTAGTGCCTGCCTGGCGAATAGCCCGAATCTTGCCTGGAGGGCATTAAGGATGGTCCCCTAGTCCCCGGCATGTCCACAGTCCTCAGCCTGTTTGCCCTGTGCTTCTCGGAGGTGCAACAGTATTGTTCCTTCCATCCACTGGTTGGCGTCGGCTACCTCCAGAAAGCTGGCAATAAAATCTTCTACATCCCAATTTACTGTGTACTAGGGTGTCCTGAAGCATGGTGTCGGTTCCTGAGCTCTTGGCATCAATAGCACCCATTCTAGTGCTTCAACTACTTGGTCGGGTCCCGGATTTGTCTTTCGTGGCCTTCTATTGGCTATGTTTGGGGCTTTCAGTAGATTCTGTTCCTTTCCTAGAGCAGTACATCTACTGAGTAGGCCGGTCGTCGGCTCTTTTCTGGGTTTCTTCTTGTTGCCAGGAAGTTCTTCTGGCAGGAGCAGTGCTGCTTTCTCAGGCAAGTCCTGTCGGAGCCTTCAGTAGGTTTCTGCTCCTAGAGCAGTGCATCGACTGGGTTCGTTGCTGCATGGTTTTACACAGCTCTCTCTGAATTTCTTTCTGTTGCCAGGAAGTTCCTCCAGTAGGAGCAGTGCTGCTGTTTTTTTCAGACAAGTTCTGGCAGCTTTCAGTATGTTTCTGCTCCTTCCCAAGAGCAGTTCATCTACTGAGTCCGCTGCTGCAGGTAGGGTGTTACGCAGTTCTTTCTGGGTTTCTTCCTGTTGCCAGAAAGTTCTTCCAGTAGGAGCGGCGCTGCCTTATTTTAGGCAGGCCCTATTCTGTGTTGTCTGAGTTTGTTCCTACTGCCACTTTTAAAGCAGCAGAAAGTTCATCCAGAAATCCAGTCATCCAATGCGAGTCTCGTGGTGGGATTTTTGGGATTGTCAGAGATCCCACTGCTGCCACCAATGTAAAGGTTTTGTGCCACTCTTACTTTCCTTCACTATTACAAGACTAGGTGCATGAGTTTATACATATATTTTTTGCTTTGTTCATAAGTTGTACAAAAATGATCAAGTAACATGCAATGAACAGGCCCAGAACAGCTCTGCTCTTTAACTAGAATGTTCATGCTTATATAGCGGAAAAGCCCCGCCTCTGTTCTACTTGGCTGGGCCCGACTCGGCCTGGCCTAGCCCGGCTCAGCCCGGCTCAGCTTGAATCGACTTTGGCTTGACTCAGTTCGGCTTGGCTTTGCTGCAGGTGAACACCATCCACCACAATATGTATAAAACTTTTTTTCTATCTATCTAGAACATTTTGGTAATATATTATATTTTGCCAATATGTTAATAAATAGTGCTATGTAAAAAAATTAATGGGTCTATACTTTCCGCATTGATAAAGCTATGTGAACCTACAATCACTATGAAACAAAATGGTCCTCTACAATATTCCTTACTCTTACAAAACTATTAATTTCACCACCGTCGTAGTCAGTGTTGCTACTTTAATTATATGGGTAATCACAAAAGTCTGAATTGGCTATAATTATGTCATCAACATAAATAATACTCTGTTGTCTAACTCAGCAGGTACTTACAAAAGCCCTATTAACACTAAATAGTTTGAACATCAGAAAAAAAAAAGTTTGCTATCAAGTATGAAATTCCCAAACAAATATTTAAAAATGCTTTATGACTTTCACCTAAATTTATAAAGAAATCTTTGAACAACACTGTCAAAGCTACAAAAGACTTAAATATTGTTGATTATCGCACCAAAAAATAACAAAATCAAGTTATGAGCCACTGCTAGAGAAGTCACAAAATTGTGCCTACGACAGTTGACCATAGATTACTCATAATTGCGCGTACAACAGTGAAAGGGTTAATTAAGCAAGTTTCTTTATTAAATTCACTTCACTGCATTTGGCTTTTTCTTCTCCACTGTCGAAACATAAAGTTTGCTAGAAAAGCTTAGCTTTTTAGCTTTAAATTGAGTATTTCAAAACTCCAGACTACATGTACTTGTTATGATTATTTTATGGATGCATGGAAAACAAGAAGGAATAATTTGACTGCTTGTCAGCAGTTATACAGTCAAAGATTCCATATGCTTTCAGACTCAGGTTCTAATGCCCGCTAAATGACTGCTTAAATGACTTTTCTGCAATAGTTATGTTTTAGTACAATATCCACTAGTTAAATCACTAGAGAGGAAACATAACCTTCAAACTAAAGTGAAGTGAATGAGAATTTGTTCAACTCAATGATTTCTTGTTAAAGCTTTTTTTATCTTCAGACATATTTCTGGTCAATATCAGATATTAGAATCAACTTTTCACCTAATCATACAGTGTCAAGTTGAACCGTAGTTGTGTCTTCCTGTATTAAAATATGGCATTGATGCAGACTGGACCTACTAGTAGATTGCGAGCCAAAATCCTTTTAATGTATTTGAAAAACTTTTTGGTTAGATGCAGGCTTCTCATGATATTGAGTTGAAATGAACTACATAGCTAATTAACCAATAGTTTAGCATTTACTCACTTTGTAAGTGTTTAGATATAACTATACACAAATTAAGATCTCATAATAGCTATGATGCCGACAAGGGTAAGAGAGCTATGCAATTTGAATATCTTTGATAGCTGAGTAAAAATTGTTTATCTTTCTGTTCACCAATTGGTTAATATGAACACACAATTTGTGGGGTCATGGGACAGTATTGCCGAGATATCTGGGTGAGGTTTAATTCCAGCTAAAATGAGAGTTTAGGGTCCAATTCATTTATTGTGAAGCTATTATCTTTGATCTCAAAATTCTACAAGTAATTCTTGGCAGACTAAATAGAATTACATCCTTCAAATTTGTCTACTTTGACTTCATTGGTTGATTCACTAAATGTTAACCAGTTGATGAGTAATAATGTCTTAATACCTTTCCAGACATCACACAGTATATAACTGCTATTCATATTTTTTTGTTTGCAATTTTTAATTTTTTTAGCGAACACGCTAAATGTATATAGTATAAAATCTCTATTAAAAATAATTTTGTTCAAAATATAACAAACAGCCCATTTGTAAAAGTTCAGAAACTGTTTAAGATGCAAATTTTCATAGACTTTTAAGAGACAACCTACAACTACTCAAACTGGTCTTGCAATGCTGTTCTCACAAAACATATTTCCTTGGACGTTTAGCTGACAATAGCAAGTATACGCATACTCGCTTTGCCGTGTGACTCCAAGCTTTTGTATTGCTTTTTGATTCCTAACATATATCCTTATCTCGATGTATCCTCAAGTCACACAATTTTGTCCAGGCACTTATTATTGTTGATTGAAGCTGTTTTATTACCTTTAACATAGCGAGGCTTTTATACCAAAGCTTTCCGGAACATTCTAAAAATTATTAGTAAGAAAATTTGTAAGTTTACTTCACCTCAACAAAATCGTAGAAATGATTATTAACAAAAATTTTAAAGATTTACTGCTCTTTTGGAGACATAACAGTTTTTAATATTTATGACCGAACGTGATAACTTTTTCCACAGCGATTTTGTCAAGATAATTGAAAAAAATACTTAAAATTTTAAAAACGAAAAGCTTTTTGCATTTTTGCTTCAACAACTAGTATATCTGATGACGAGATAGTACAATGGGAAGCAGCACACTGATATAGCCAAAATGATAAAACTATTTTAAATGTGTGATTAAAGCCACCATTAAATATACAATCAGGTTATTATCTATCACAGTTAAACTCCAGAGTCTATGTCATGATACTGAACCACTGTCACAAAGCAGTTTCCCCTCAACTAGCTAGAGCTAGCTATTAAGGTAGCAGCAAACAGAAATAATGTCAGATTAGTAGTACATAATGTGAGGGATTCGTTCTTTTTTTTACAGCGAAAATGATTTATCAATGATCTCAAATCCTCATGAAGTCACAGTTTTTATTTACCTTATCACTTTGGTCTCTACAGAATCTTCTCACCTTCTTTTCATTGGTTCACTCATATAAAAAAATAAAACAGACAGCTATCTAAAGCTTGCTTTTTATTGATCATGCTAGATTTTTATCCATTTGCAAGGTTATCAACCTTCAAACTCTCATAGTAGACTTACAATGTTGTTTTCACAAATCATATCTCCTCTGATGTTTAGCTGATGGGGGAACTGTATGCATACTTGTGTGACCGCAAACTGTTTCACTAAATTTTGATTTCCTTACACTCATTCTTATCTCAAAGTTCTTTTACATTATGGTGCTTTTGTCCAGACTTTTATTACTGTTGTCTGAAGCTGTTTTACTTAGCATGCTAAAGCTTTTATAACAAACCCCTTTAGAACATGCTAGAAATTATTATTAATGAAATTACGAGTTTGTGATATTACATCTCATTAATTAAATTACAGGAATTGTTATCAAATAAAAAAGCTCTCATAATTCACTGCTTATATGATAAAAAATAATTTTCACGATTTACTATTAAACATGAAAAGTCTTCTAAGAAAATTTTGCACAGCTGATTGAAAAAGGTTCCTAACAGTTTATAAATTAAAAACTTGTTGCAATATTGTTTCAACACAATGTATTTGATAATAAGGTAGCTACAGTAAGAAGCAGTCTTGCCGATACAGATAACATGACTCGGCCACATCCAAAACAGGTCTAAAATATCAAGCAAATTTACTATCAGTTTGTTAATGTATATATGGCTGATAGACGCCGAAGTTAATTGCATGACACAAAAATAGTCATTAAGGGAAAAAAAACATGAGACAGAAACAATGAAGTAAATTCATTAATCATAAATTTCTTTGATTATCCATAATTTTCAATAGCAAAATAATTTATTATTGATAACAGTTTGCCTCAAGTACCAGTGGATAAAATTAAAACATTTTTGCTGTATTTCAGTGTTTATTTAGTACACTATTGCATTTGGCGTAATCTCTAAACACTTATATGCTTAGCCTTTCTCATAATCACAAGAAAGACCTACCGATGTTGTCAGATTGTCTTACTAGTCTATTTTATTACAACTAAAACCTTCATTCTATTACCCCCAGACATATTCTCTTGCTCTGTTTACATAGATTATAGAAATACTCCTTTCATAACCCACCAAATACATATACTATGTATATGTACACGTATATCTATACATGTAAGTCTCAAGGTATGTCATCTCTCGTCTGTGGTTTGGTCTGTCTCGGTGTAGCAATTAGTATTTAGTACTAGTAGTAGTCTTTTGCAGTTTGATTTTGAAATCTTCCATTTACCAGGCGATTGCCTAATCAGTTTAGCTACTTGAGATGCAATGATTCCATCGGGTTAAATTCATTTATCCGGGTTAAATTAGCATAGCACTTTGCCTTACACAACACCATTAAAACTTGTTCTAATGGCTCTTATTAGTAAGTTCGAAAATACATAGCTTGCTTAACTTGCCCATTGGCAGTGTGCCAGGTCAATGGCAAGTGGCAAGCAACTGCATTACGTGTCACTGTTTACAAGCTGTTTGTACTATAATATTATAATGCAACACTGGACATCTGGAAATAATATATATTTATAAAATAATATATTTTATATATATAAATATAAATAATATGTATATATAAATATATATATTTTCCTCTAATTTATATACAAAAAATATATATACGCGGTATATACATGTAGGCTATATATTTTTAGCAGTGTTTTTTCTTTAGCAATTAACATTCCGTTATTCCCAAATAAGTTTTTGCTTTGTTATCTATTCAACCATGTTTGTAATAGTGTTATAATTTTACAAAATACTAGTAACTTGCACCTGTGTAACGATTATATATACTAATCATTACCAGTTCTACCCACTCAGCTTGAGATCAAGAATTTTTGCTTAGCTTTTAATAATACGAAATAACTTAAGTAAATAAACCTTATATTGCTTTTATTTGAAATGCTTATTATATAGCTGCTATGTTCACCTACACCCAGCTCAAGTTATCAAAAAATAAGACCTATATTGCAGGGCTGAGTCACTTAAAGGAGCGTCTCAAAAGGTGGAAATATTCACTGTTCACAGAGTTCTCTGAAAATGAAATACAAAGGCTTCATACAATGCCACTGGACCAGGATATGTGGTACACAGAAGCCAACTTTAATGCCGCCATATTTATTTTGAAAAAGGAATGGGGATCAAAAATAGAAGAAAATATTTGTTTCGCTCTGCAGAAAAACCCAAAGAGTATCCATGCAATGTGTAACAAAGGTCTCTTTTGTCTTGCACAGCAGCCTCCTCTGCTTGAAGAGGCTGAACAAGCTGTGAATGAAATAGATGAACTCCTCAAAGAAGAGAAGCCTGCAAAGGATGCTCAGCTGGAACAAGCTTATTGGCTGCACACTCATAAAAGGTCTGAAGAGTCGCGGACAAAAGGTCTGCAGACATTTCAAGAGTCCCTCCTTGGAGTCCAACCCTATGACTACACACACCATTACTACTATATGAAAATGCTGAGAAGCGAAGAATTAGAATGGCACAGCAAAGAAGAAAGAACAAAAATTGCACAGTGCGTCGTTGATCAGCTCACCATACTTCAAGGTTCCGGAGAACCGATATATGAGCTAGAAGTGTGGAGTTCCCTGGCTGAATTGCGTCGCCAACAAGATGTTTGGGAAAGTCTTACACTTACCAACTTGCTGGGAGCACTTGGAGTTACGTCTGCTGGTTGTATTGATATTTTTCTGTGTGCAGATAGGATGACCAAAATAATGGAGAGTGGTGATCAATCTAGAGTTTACTCTAACTATTATGCAAAGATTGGAAAAGCGTTTTTACAGCAATCTTTTCAATTGGAAAAGAAAGAAGATCAAATTGAGATGCTAGACAAAGCTCTAGCATTTGGCAAGAAGTCACAAGAAATCAAAGCCAGCCGAATAGACAGAGGACCAAACCTTTGTGCTGAGGTTATTATGTGGAAATGGGCCATGCAATACTATGAAGAACACAAAGAGAAAGTCGAGAGCTATGTAGAAAGAATGGACCGGCCAAACAAAGTGTTTCGTAAAGGTAAGCAATTTGTGACTTGTAGAAAGTTGCAGCAATATTCATATTGACATGTAATTGAATAAACCATTAATCAGGTAAATTTTTTTATGTACTCAGATTGACTAATACTAAAATTACTAATAGTGTCTTACATTAAATTTTGATGATCAGCTTTATCCACTGTTGCAGCATTGCATCTCGCGATGTAATATCTGCTTAAGAAGTGGTTTACCCCCAACTACATGATTAACAAGTCTTCTCTTGTAGAGGGCAAAGAAAGGTACTGGAATTACCTTGTCAAATGTTTCTATTCGCTGGAACCAGATGACTCCTCCACAACCAAGCCTTATCTCGAAGAGGCCAAAAAAGTTATTTGTAATGCGCTGATACCGGGCTGTGTCTTGGCACCCACGTTTTACCCGAGGATACTGATGCTGCTGGGAGACAGCCATGAAAATGTGGAGCAGTCTTTTGAGCATATCTATATTCGTGAATCATACCCACAGGTGCATCAAAGTGACAAGGGACTATTTTATGAGACTATTGGAGAGAGGGAGAAGGCCAAGAAATGCTATGAGAAAGTCACTGAATCGACCAAAACATCACCCAAGCACAATGTTTCATATCGCATGGCTAAGAATGGACTACATAGGCTAGAAAACTAGTTGATGTGTATGTGATTTTAATTTACTGAGCTGGAAGTTGCTTGCTGTTTTCGTAAATAGAAAAATGCATATTTTATATATTAACTTGTCAGAACCTTTTAATCTTATTTATTCTTAACTTATTTCACAAACAAAGCATAATGTATTATTTGGTGTAGTATACACTACTATAAAAATTTATATCTGCTGGAAGGTCAGAACAATATTTTTATCAAATTAGAACTTGTGTTCATCTCTGATCAATTTTAATAAAAATATACCTCACCTAGTGAAAGTACTAAAGTTTTAATGGAAATTTTGAACAAAATATAGTGTGATTGGTTGGTGCCAAAAGATCAAAGTCTAGCATTTATTTAAAAAACCATTAGCTGCCTTATATGTCTCGTGGAAATGGCATGTTAACACAGATGACACAGCTGCCGCAAAACCAAACCGCAACAAATCTATGCTTTTTCAACACATCTCAGTCTGCATTCATTTCTGTAAGGCACTCATCAAATTCTAATATGCCGAAGTGCTCATTGTGGTAAACCAAAGTTTGAAAATAGGTAACCTTTTGAAATAAATAACAAAAATCACTATAAACAAATGAACAAAAGCAGATCTCTGTATCTTAATATCTTTGTATCACAACACATTGTGAGATATTAATCTATAATAGGGTTATTTCTAAGAACATATACACGCAACTACAGTACAATACAGTACCGATGATTTGAACAATTGTTGCTCTCTTCTCTATCTAGATAAATGCCCTTTTCTTTATGTAGTAATTAGTGGGAAGGTAATCTGTTAAGACTATTACTTCATATATTTAAGCTGACTGCTGTTGAAGCAAATGCTCTGATATGAATACTATTTCTTTTGTCTATGATGAGTTTATTTCTGTATTACCTCAACTATTGATATTTTTAATACTCAATTGAAAACGAGCATAAAAGCAATTGGAATATTTGCAACCCATTTTTTATATTCAGTCAGTTTCAATAATTGACGCAGCTTTGAATGACCGAAAAAATCTGGTAATTCAGTTCGGCTTAAAAAAAGTTAAGTTGGGCAGTTCTGCTTATTGTTTTTAATTGAGTGTGTTTATGTGCCAATTTGATCTGATCAAGTCACTAAATTATTTATTTTTCTAAAACTGCAGTTTTGAAGTGTAAAAAAATTTTGATCTTATTTCTTTTGAGTACAACAGTCTGCTTATCATGTACGATTTGGTTGACAATTTTTTTCCAAGTCATGCAGAACCATGGAAAAATATAAAATTGCTATTTTGGCTGCGCTAATTAAGAATAATCCACCTTTTACATTACCATTGTTGAACACAGTTTGAAATAAGTAAAATTATGCAAGTGTGCTTACTTTTATAAATTGAAGTGTTTGCAAAAAGGATCTCTCACATTATTAGCCACCAGAGCCCTTAGCAAATCCATCTTTTCTCTACCAACTCATGTACATAGTGTTTAATTACTACACAGAGTAGAGAACATTCATGTTTGCTATTAGAAATATTTTAGCCAGTCTTCAAAGGATTATAACAGAATATGATTACTTTTGGAGTTTTTCTAGCCTTACAGCTGCAAGAGCAGATAAATACTCTTGCTTATATACATGTAAGTTGATGTTGTGACACTGAAACTACTTGGTCAATCTACCAAGTTGATGAAACCAGGAAAAAACTAGTTTATTTGTACTTGAAAAGTATTTAGTGTTTGTTGCTAAAAGCTTCTCCGTTACTAATTATACTTCTTTGTATAGGGAACATTGCAGTGAAATCAGTCATTTTATATAACCTGTGATAGCATATAATGGTATACCATGAATAGCTCAAAATTCCAGAATAATTGTGCATGTAGTGATAACATCTGATAACCGGTACTATTATGTACCTGTATAGTATAATGCAACAACTGTTCAAATCATTGGCGCCTGAGGATTATTAAACCTGATGATCTCTCAAAGTACACTAGACCGTTCGTATATACATATACCTGTATAATTCACCAATTCATTAAGCCCTTAATAACTTGCCTCTTATAGCTATAGTTATATTATAAAAGTAGCTACACTGTGATGCCCTCAAGCAATAAGTTTTTTCAATTTCATCATTCTACTTGTTATTTACTTATAGATAGCTTTTTTATATACTAAAAAAAGTACCAACTCTTAAGTTTCTGTTACTCACAATAAGCACATGTGATGGAAATCAATGAGTGATTTGCAACATGAATGTAGGCAAAGACTTTTTGGTAAAAAATAATGGTTTTCACTATATTTTAGTAGGCGGAATGTTCATGTTTATGTAATTGTTTGCAAATAAGCAGATAGTATATATTTGAAGTATAAACTGAACTTAAGTATTTTATTCTAGAAAATATAACATAATAAGACTACTTCGGAAGTTATCCTATCTTGCAACCGTAAAAACAGGCAACTTCTCTTGCATGAACACGTGTAAGCTGATTCATCAATTGCCTGTATTGAATTCATTGATTAGCTTGACAGTGTGATTACAAATATTTTTTTCGAGCTTACCCTAGGATACTTATATTTCGCTAGTATTTAGTTTCGAGAGTAGCATACAGAGTAAAATTTTGCTGCAACTTAATTTCGCAGCTCTGATGAGTGCAAAAACATAGTGATGTAAAAATAAATGCAGGGGAACCAACATAATTAGATTCCTCAGGTTCAGTTCACTGATAAGAAAAAAATCGATCTGGGACTAGTCTGTAATTGTGAACCGCAGGTAGAATGGTGTGGCCGAGGTCAATAATGCAATTTGATCGCTTGCTGCCTTTTGTTTTTTGGACTATCTATGAACAAAGCTATTTAATTTTGCGTTTTTGCTCGTTTGTTATGATATTTTAGTTTCCCCACATCAAATTCTCGGGAGAGGATGACTTCGCAAAAATGCAAAAGTTAGATGAGGCAAATACTTAAGTGGCTTAAGGCTTAAGTGTCCTAAGGTGCTAAGTCGGCAGTGCATGTTGATAGCTTGGTTTCTAATTTTACTCTGTTTGTTAGAGATGATTGATGTACGATCATATATTTTTATGGCTTGTGTAGGCATATCATCGATTGAAATATAGCGGAATCTTTGCTATGCAAACAAGAGCATTGTCTGTTTGTCTGTCTAGAACAAAGATTGGCGTCTGGAGACCAAATAGATCTTTTGAGATTTTATACCACTGCAGTCTGCATGAAAACCAAAACTTCAACAACTGTGTTATTCGACTGCCCCCAGGTATTCTAAGTATTATTAGAATATGTTGGATATACATAATTTACTGATATGCAGCATCAGGCCCATTATTCTACCAATCTACCAAGTCCTCTGATAGCCTGTGTTTTGCAGCTAAATGTTAGTTAAAGCTCTTTTATATATTAAGATACAATGTATACGTTTCAAGCGATAATTTGTAGAATTTCATCATACTATTTGTGGTCATCTATTTATAGTTGTCTGTGTTATTTACTCCAAAAAATTTATTTGTTGTTAAACTTCTGTTTACCACAATGAACACTTACCTTAAAATTTACTGCATGCTTTACAACAATGGATGCGGGCAGAGATGTTTTGACGAAAAACATAGGCTTGTTATAACTTGTTTTTGTGGCAGCTGGAGCACGCTTTGTCAATTTGCCATGTCCAATTGATAGATAAAAGAGCTAATGATTTTTCAGCAAAAAGTTAAGCTTTGCTCTTTTTTGTGCCAGCCAATCAGACTCTATTTTAGCAACACTTCTGTTAAAGCTTTAATGAGTTCCTCATATGAAGTATGTTTCTATTAGAATTGATCAGAGATGAACACAAGTTCTAATTTTATAAAAATATTGTTGTAACCTTTCAGAAGGTATAAATTTCTTATAGTAGTATGTACCATAGTAATTAAGATCAACCGGTTCTAGTCACGTACTGTATTATACAAAATACGCATTTTCCTATCCATAAAAACTGCACACAACTTTGAGCTCAGTCAAATGAAATCGCATAGACACCTAGCAGTTCTCTAGTCCATTCCTAGCTATGCAATATGAAACATGGTGTTTTAGTTTACACTCCATTAATCCAGTGCCAGCCTTATAAGAGTCCTTAGCCTTCTCTTTCTCTCCAATAGTCCTATAGAACATTTCCTTGTCACATTTGTGTGACCGTAAATATGATTTACAAATCAAAACATGCTCAAAAGACTGCTCAACATTTTCATGGCTAACTCCCAGCAACATCTGAATCCTCGGCTAAAATCTGGATGCAAATACACAGCCCGGTATCAGTGCATCACGAATAACTCTTTTGGCCTTCTCGAGATAAGGTTGGGTAGTAAGAGAGTCATCTGGTTCTAGAATATAGAAACACCAGACCAGGTAATTCCACAACCTTGCCTCGCTATCTACAAGAATAAACTTGTTAAACATGTTTTTTTGTGGTGTGTGTACCCCAAAGCAGACATTCTTAAGCAGACATTACCTTGAATTTCTAAGCATATATTACATTGTGTGACGAGATGCAGCAGCAGTAAATAGAGCTGATCACCAGAACCTAATTTAAAATAATATCATTCAATTTTTAGTACTAATCACTCATAGTACATGAGGAAATTTACCTGGTTAGTGGTGCAGTCAATTACATGTCAATATAAATACTGATGCAACCTTCCACAAGTCCCAAATTGCTTACCGTAACGAAACATCTGGTCTGGGTGATCCATTCTTTTTACGTAGCTCTCTTCTTCATCTTTGTGCTCTTTATAGTATTGAATGGCACATTTTTAAATGAATATCTTAGTGCAACGGTTTGGTTCTCTCTCTATTTGGCTTGTTTTGATTTCTTGTGACTTCTGGCAATAATGTGGTGGATGGCGCCCACTTGCATTTAGCCGAGCCGAGCCAAGCCAAGTAGAACAGAGGCGGGGCCTACCAGCTATATAAGCACAAACATTTGCAGTAGAGAGCAGAGCTTTTCTGGGCCTGTTCATTGCCTGTTACTTGAGCATTCTTGTACAACTTATGAACTAAGCAGAAAATATATGTATAAACTCATGCACCGAGTCTTGTACTAGTGGAGGGAAGTGAAGGTCGCACAAAACCTTTACAATATGTTAGAGCTTTGTCTAGCATTTTAATTTGCCTATTTTTTTCAACTAAAAAGATTTCTTTACAAATGCTTTTCCACCTTTTGCGTAATAGTTAGAATAAACTTTCAATTTGTTACCACTCTCCATAATTTCAATCGTTTTATCAGCGCACAGAAGAAAATCAATAGAGCCAGCAGACTCAACTTCAAGTGCTCCAAGAATGCTAGTCAGTTTAAGACCTTGCCAAATACTTTGATGATGCCACAATTCAGCAAGGGAGCACTACACCTTTAGACTATATATCTGCTCCATAGAACCTTAAAGTACGGTGAGCTGGTCAATAATACACTGTGTAATTTTTGTTCTTTATTCTTGGCGGCCCCACTCCAAATATTTGCTTCTCAGCATTTTTGTATAGAAGTATGTGTAATCATAGGGTGGGACTTTGGGAAGCAATTCTTCGAATGTCTGCAGAACACTTTTTCTCGTCTCTTTAAACCTTTTGTGAGTGTGCAGCCAATAAGCTTGTTCTAACTGAGCATCTTCTGCAGACTTGTTTTCTTTGCAGAGTTCCTCTATTTCTTTGGCTGTTTGTTTTGCCTTTTCAAGCCGAGGAGGTTATTGTGCAAAACGAAAAAAACTTTTGTTACATATTGCATGGGTACTCTTTGGGTGTTTCTTCTACGCTGCCAATTCTTCTGTGTGCTCCTTGTTACTTTGCTCAAACTGCATGTGCCGAGCTTTTTGAGTGCTTCCTATATCCGCTTCCAATTGCAACCGCTGATGTTTCACTTTGTGTAAATGCCTCACTTTTTGGTTCCAGCTTGTAGCAAGGCCAACTTTATCTGTAGTTTTTGTCGATGTGGTTATGTAGGGTTGGTGACTAGAGAGGCTCGGTCTCAGATAAGTACAAAATTCGAACCGGCTCAGCCAACTTGAACTTTTCAACTTTCTTAAACCAGTCGAGACAAGCATGGATTTCCAGAAGTGTATTAGCTACTGGACTGCTCGGCATAGCTTTATAAACAATGTCGAGCAGTCTCTTCAGATTATGCTAGTTATGCCAGATTATGACTTTTTATAAACTATGCCAGTGTCTCTTCAGATTGGCTGCCACTATTTAATAACTGCGCCTACTTACCATGCTGGTACAAAGGCTGGGTAAACCGGACTGGCCAAGGATTGTGCCGAGAGGCTCCAGGAGCCTTTTTTTTAAACTGGGAAACCAGACCAGCAAAGGACTCAAAGGCTAGACTGCTTCCCCCAGAATTTTGTGCTCATGTTGCCAATATCTCCTCAAGAGCTTATGTAGCTGGCCTTTCAGCTCCTTGCTGATGACACGAAAGGTGTAAGCTTCTGTATTCTGCTTGCTTGGTCAGCTTCACCCCAGCCTACTTTTCTTGTTTCTTTACCTTTAACCCATTTCAAAGGAGGGCTTCTTCGGGGTTTTACAATGGCAGGTGCTTTTTTAAGCTCTTGCGGGCAAGCATTGAAAGACTTCAGCCAACTTTTGCTCTGCATGGAGAACTAGCCCTGTCCCTCCATCAAGAAAGTGTAGTTTAGCAAAGCCTTTGCCACTTGAAAAGGTCCAATGAATTTAGTCTGTAGCTAGTTGTTGCTTCCTCTCCTCCTGCTCTTATTCAGGAGCCAGACTCAGTCTTCTCGTGTATACCGCAGAAGCTCTTTTTGTCGTCAAGCTCCTTTCATATGGTTGCATGTACTTTCTCTAACCATTTTAATATTGATACTACATGTTCATACGATGATTGGGCATCGAGGAAGTGAGTTGAATTCCAGCTGGTCAGTTAACCGCAACTACAGTCAAAGCATCAACAGGTTGGCTGATCCTTAATTGGTTGACTGTGGTGTGCCACGATACGCTATCACCAGCTGAGGGAGCAACCTGTTCCACTCGACCAGGCCTCGAGTGAGTGGCCATGCTTGCAGAGCATTGCCCTTTTGTCTAAGGTTACGCTTGATGGCCTCGCTGTTTTGGGCTACTAGTGTGTAGCATGAGTCAAGACCAAGACCATGTACCAATACCCACTTGTTCTCATCAGACTCTCTGGCATCAATCTAACCAGGTCCACAGCTACCTTGTGCCAGGGGAGCCCAGCATAAAGTCTATGCCTGTCGCCGGCTGTTTTCGAACCACCGTGCATTTCCACTTGGCAGACTTCTCAGCTCTTGATCAGTATTTTCCCTGTTGCTGTCATTCTGGTCAGTAGCTCAGTCACAGTCAGCAGATCATCCTACCCCTTATTTTGTCCTGATGGTCAATGGGCAGATGGAGCGCCAATTTGGCTGGCCATGAGAGAAGTTCAGGTCTCCAGTAATCTGTAGCATCGTGGCCTAAAGATTCTACAAACTTTATGCAGCTGTTGGAACTCTTGGCTTTTGAGCTCCAGCTGCTCCTGAGTGAGTTTCTTGGCCCGTTCAATGACTTGGTTTACGGTGGCCTCGTAGTGGCCACCGTAAACCACGTCTGTAGTGGCTGTGTTTTTCCAAGTTTTTACTCATACCATGCCTAAGGGTTCCATGGTAGCCTCTATCAATTGTGGGTGGCTCCTCAACTGCCATAGCAGCAAGCGAGCTGATGTGACCAACTCTCTTGCGCTGTCTTAGCAAACCCTGCTACAGTGGACAAAACTTTTTCAGGTTCTTCTAACAAACACTGGCTTTTTATTGCAAGCTTTTGGTAAGTCAGTCCTTCATCTTTGAGCTTGATGAGCTCACATCATTGGCAGCCTTCGCAGGTCTGGCAGCTGAGCCAATCAGCATTACCGTGATAGAGATCGGCTCGGTTCTAGTGTATACCAGAACTTGGCCAGGATCTCTTTGCATCATGTCACTCGGTTACGGCTTACTTAATCTTTTTGCTGACACAGACACTACAGAAAAGTGTGATCTGTCAGCAGCAGAAACCGTGTGTCGTAAAGGTAGGGTCAGAAGTGTCTTACTGCCTTTACCACGGCAAACAGCTCCCTCTGGGTCAGGCAGCAGTTTTTTTCAGCAGGCTTCAGTGTCTTGCTAAAAAATCTATCACTCTTTTTGCTTTTTCTTGTAGTTAGAAGAGCACCGCAGTCGCTCTGCACTTGCTGGCATCCTTATCCAAAATTTATGGCGGGCATCCTTAAACAAGGCCTGAGGAAAGTTGTCTCTTCAGCTCCTCAAAAAAATTATGTATGTTTTGCCCTACATCACTTTTCTCCCTTGCCCATCAGTAAATGTAGAGGCATGCTGTAGCAGTGAAATTGGGAATATACTGCTAGTAGTACTCTGCCATTCCTAGGAAGCTTTTTACTGTTGCTTTGTAGAGTATCTTGGAGGTCTCCCATTGACAAATCGCCAGGTCTGTCTCTTTGCTAGGAGCTACTTCTTCTGCGCTCACCAAGTAGTCTACATAACGGACTTGTAAATAAAAAAGCTCACACTTACAGGGTTTCATTTTAAGCCGGCTCTTCTCAGCTGATTGATCACAGCCTCCAATCGTCACAAGTAATGTTTACATTCAAGGGTGATGACTGTGATGTCATTCGGGTAAAGCAGAAACGTTTCTAAAACAAGCCTTGTAATACTCACTCCATTAACTTCAGGAAGGTGGCCAGCAGTTTGATTAGACCAAAGGGCAAAACCCTCTACTTCCAAAGACCAGACCTATGAGAAAATGCTGACTTCTCCTGTGCATCGACATCTAAGGGTACAAACCAGTGGTTACTGAACAGCTTCAGTAATGCACAGAGAGAATCTTCATGAAACTATGCACAACCAACTTGAAAGCTAGATATAGAAACCACAAGGCCTCATTCATGCACAGCAACAAACAAAACAGCACAGAACGCAGTAAACTCATCTTAAACTCAACTTAAAAATGGCGATACAAGCTACTGGATTAAATGGACAATTATGCAGGAAGCTGAACCTTATTCAAACCAAACAAATAAAGGCTATCTGTGCCTTAGTGAAAAGTATTACATCATTTGCAGTCTAAAAACAGCCACCTTTATCAAAGTACCCTAGGACACTTATATTTCGTTAGTTTTTAGTTTTGTAAGTAGCATACAGAGTAAAATTTTGCAGCAACTTACTTTCGCAGCTCAGATGATTGCGAAAATATAGTTATGTAAATATAAATACAGTGGAACAAACATAATTAGATTCCTCAAGTTCAGATCACCGATAAAAAAATTTCAATTTGCGACAAGTTTGCAATTGTGAACCGCAGGTATAATGGTGTGGGCAATGTCGATAATGCAATTTGATTGCTTGCTGCCATTTGTTTCTTGGACTATCAACGGGCCCGTATTCCCTGGGGCGGCTGGCCTGCTGAGCCGCCCCAACTTTTTCGGCATCTTTCACGGCCGAGTACAGTCCAACTCGGATAACTCGCCCTTAGATAAAATGTAACATTTCATCTCAAACACAAGGTTAACTCGAACGGATTTGTTTGGTCAGTTTCAACGCAATGATAAATTGCTTCAGATAACTTGACCTCAACATCATTTATTCAAAAAGTTATTTGCCCAACGACCATGGACACGGTTTTTATCGCTGCAGAATATCACTTCATTCCAAGTCATAGAGACAAACATCAACTTTTTGTAGTTTTTAGGCGTCATTATTATCATCATCAGCGGCAAAATATTTTTGTTAACGACTTTTATAAAGGTTTGACAAAGATCAAGTTTTACCAAACACCCGCTTGGCCGTGTCCCATCAAAAGCGTAAAACCTCCAAATGAACTTAAAATAAAATCAGCAAAATTGATCTTTGTTAAAACGCTCAAAAGAAAAAGATGTATTTTTTCTGAGCATTTTAACTGCGGTCAAGTTTTGCCTATTTTAATTTAAAAATGTCTCGTCAGTCACATCACCTAAAACAAAACAAAACTCAAAAAATAGAAAAATTTTGATACTTGATGATAAAATTTTTTAAAACTTCATATGAAATGCCCGGCTGAGGCCCTACATCAGAGAAACCGGTTGGGGGCTTACACAGCCTCCTCCACACCCTAGGTGTTCATAACTAGTCGCCTAACATTAGCCACCCCAACTTGCAACCAGTGAATACAGGCTTGACTACCAATGAACAAAGCTATTTAATTTCACGTTTTCGCTCCGTTCATCATGATAGTTTAGTTTCGCACATAAAATTTTCTCGAAAAGATGACTCCGCAAGAACGCGAAAGTTAGATGAGGCGAATACATAAGTGTCCTAGGGTTAGCAAGATGAACAACATATGCCGACACTCTAAGAAATACCTTCTTAGCCAATATGATTCAGGCAGAGGCAGAGCTATAAATACCACCAACAACACCAGGAGAGGCAATTCTACCAGCTATTTAACGCACGTCACCTGCCAAAGCACAAAACAGACCTGTGGAGACCCCATAGAAAAATACTAGTGTTGAAGAAAAATAAGTAACATTAACCTATTTCAACATGCATAAAATTACGCTAGTGCTCTCTGCAACATTGCGTCGTAAGGCCAAACGGTAGCGTATTTGAACACATGTATTGACATATATCGGCTAATGAATCCATCAAGCTCGTGTGGTTTAACTGGTAAGGGGTTGAACTAGCAAACAAAAAAGTTCAGGATCAAATATTATGTATTACAGATTCTTTATTCTAATATTTTAAAAGCTATAGCTAGACAAACACACAAAAGCACATCCAAACTTTGGGATATATATCTCAAAGTTTGTCTATATTTCTGTGTATTTTTTCCAGCTATAGCTGTTATAATCATGGACTAAAAATTCCGTAGTATGACTTCGAGATACATATATAACCTTTAAGATATATCTATATATATTTCTCAAATTTTGTTGTCTGTCTTTTATCCTTTGTCCTTCGGTATGTCAAGCAATAGCTGTTGAAATAACAGAATTAAAATTTCGCGTTCTGACGAGTTTGAACTCACGGAGATTGTGTCTGCTTCTATTTTTTTTTTTGGTTTTACATAAAGTTGTTTGCTAAATCAAGGGTGAAGGCCAATACCTTTCACGCAAACAGTTGTATTATCTCGAGTAGTGTTACGTCTTGTATGGACTTGCCATTTGGGTATAACTGATGCTTGAACTGTGTGCATATTTTTATTCCGTAGACTAAAAAACTGCAAAGCAAATGTTCATAATGCGTGCAGCTATACAATATGTACGTAAAACACAAACAAAGTGAATGTATAAACAAACCAAATGAAGCCTCTTTACCTCTAATTATCTGTCCATACAGGCGAGCAAAATTTCCGATACCAACAGGATTAGTGAGGACAAGTATTTCTTTGCTAAAGTTTTCCTTTGCCCTGTCCACAACAGTAGCATGGTTTGCTTTTATATGGCATGGCAAAAATTGATCCTTTAGCTTTTGTTGTAAACTATGAGATGCCTAACAAGTAGCAAGATACTTATGCACAACAAGCTTACATGTCTGTAGCAGATTACGAAAAGCCTGCACATAGCGGAATAATAATTCCTGATGGCCTTCATTACACCCCCTCCGAAAAAATATTTGTTTTCTAAATATATGAAGTTGTATGTAGAAGTATTAGGTTGTGAACTGGTCTCTTCAGTTTATTTACAGGAGTTTGCAAAATCACATGCCTCACATAGCCATCACTGTTTGTTTGTTGCAATAATGCAAGGTGGTCTGTTTGCTCTCATCATAAATTTTCTATTTAAGCTAGTTACTTACAGAAACTAGGGAAACAATACTATAACATTGACACATTAGTCTAAAAGTTTACAACAGCAATTTTTAAGAACAAATACTAAAAAATTTCTAATGTCAATTTGATGCACAATCTTTTTGAGCAACCCATTTGGCATTCATGTACCAAATACTTAAGAAAATTAATTATCATTGCTAAATCTGCTCTTTGATAGTAACGCAACAAAAAACTTAGTTTGCTATATCAAGTTCTGAGGCTAATAATATCAAATCTTATTTGGCATTGCTTTTTCTAGACTATATGAATTTTAGTTGAGTTAATAATACATGTACAATGTAAATTGAAAGTGAAAAGTGAAGAAGTTATTGGGAAAACCAACGAACGCACACATGCCGTTTCTATTCTTGAATTTTTGAATTCTTACGTGGTATAGCACACAATATTCAAATGAAACTTCATGATTGTCTTAAAATAAATGTCCATGCATGTACATGTTTTGCAAATGCATGTAAATTACTGTCTGTTTGTATTAAAATACAATTTCGTGATTAATTTGTAAATAAATGCATTTATTTTTAAGTGTCTTCTTAATTATTCATTATTAACTACTAATTAAACGATGACAAATTAGCAAGTGGTTCATGTGATTTAAACCAAAGTTTAACTGATTTAAGGTAAACTGTATAGTGTGTTATGTGGATGTAATTGACCTGGGGGGTAAGGGACCTGGGGGGTATATAGCCTAGGGGGGTATGTGACCAGGGAGTAAATGACCGGGGGTATATGGCTGAGGGGTAAGTGACCAGGGGTAAGTGACCTAAAATCGAATTTCACACAAAAATTTAGATATTGCAATATTTTCTGCCAGAGAAAATTAGGCATCAAGCTTTAAAGAGCTGCTGAGCCGATGTCTACCCATCCTATAAATACTGACTGTGCATGCAGATATGCCCCAATTACTGAGCCAACTTGCAGACTTTGATGAAATATCTAACTTATGTTGAGTATTACACAACTACTGAATCATAGTACAGATCTATTGAAATAACATATCACATTGCAAGACTATTGAGTTTACAAATAAACATTGAAAAAATACTGAGCTGATGTGCAGGCCAAACAAAACTATGCTGAACACTTTAGTCGTGTATATATTATTGAACAAAGCACAACTAGTTTATTTTAGATACATAAGAATCAGAATTTTCAAAATTGTTAAATTTTCACATGCTGACGTAACTGTAATAAGGATAACTCTATCTGTGACCTACTAATAAGATTATAAGATTTGTAATAAGATAAGTTTAAGACTCAGTTACACTTTGTTACTTTGTTTGGGAGCTGTCTCATGTAATTTTGTTGTGAACAATTTTGCAATTTTTTGTTTCATTCACAAACTGTACTTCTTTGATAGTTGCTATTTTTTATGAGAGTTCATTATTTAGCTGGTTACCAAAACCGGTCTCCTACCTGAAGCATCTGTTACTTTTTGGCTGTTCCGTTGCTAACTATGACAGTTCCTATCATTGTTTAGGCTATTTCATTTCTGACCAGTGCCTTCTTGCATGTTGGAATCAACATCAGTGCTCATAGTCAGGGCTACCAAAGGTTTTGTTAATCTCAAAAGCCTAATCTAGCAATTAAGATCTTTTGGTAGCCCACTCTTTTACAGCTTCAATTGCATTGCACAAGGTCGTAACAGTTTTTATTTAAGTGTTAATATTGATGTAACTGTGGTTATTCTTATCAAAATTTTTTAATTTTTCCACACACAATGATTTCCTATTAGTAAAATTAATTTCTCAATAGCTTAAGTATAATTAGATGCTTTTATTATTATATTGTATTAGTTATATTGTTGTGCTGCATTATAGAACATACTTGTTTATAAAATTTTTGGGACAGCATGACCCCTACTCTACATCCGCTGGTGTCCGTGTTCAGGATGAACTGCCTCCGAGGATCCAGATAGTCCAAGATCGGGGCGGTGCTGATGCTTTCCCTCAACGCGCCGAAGGCGGCCTGCTCTCCTTCCGTACATCTTTAAGGCTTTCCCTTTGCAGTCAGTCGGTGCAAGGGGTGTGCTATAGAGGCAAACTCCGAGATGTATTGTCTGTAATAACAAATTTTATAAAATTTTTATATATGTGCAATTGTTCATAAAATTTGTGCTGTGAATCTGAAAAGGCTGTCAATTGCTATCATTTCTCGTAACAGGCATCACTTATGTTGACAGTGTAATTCAGCATACCGTATATTTTGTGCAGTTCTTTTTTAAGAATTATACACTAACTGTGGTATTATAGTTGCACCTTTGTATATAATAACAAATTTGGTTTACAGTGTCAGATCAACAGAGCCCACATTTCAAGCTGGTGCAAGCCAAAAACAAACAGCATTTCTACAATTAAAACTCACAAGGTTGCACCAACAAGTCTACGCTGCACAAAACTGATTTGAATTTGAAAACAATGAATTGTAGAAAATAGAGCATTTTTGCAGAGTAAGCATACTAAAGAGGAAATGCAAAATTTTTTTGTGTTGTAAAAATATGTTGCAGTATGCAAAAGAACACAGTTGAATTGTGTAAATTGAATTGTGACTGACGGCAAAGAACAAATAATCACACTACAAAACATGTTGGAATATTATGCATCAACTGTCAACAAAAAAGAAAACATTAGCAGGCAGAGTAGAAGAAGTAGACAAGAATGATATATCATAAGAAGATGAAAACAAAATATACAACAAGCTGTAAGTGGCAGCTGCAAAGTTGTAGCAACTAATAACCAGGAAAAGGGCAAGGAATTGTGCTGCAAGCTATATACTGGAAAACGAGGAAGACATCTTCTAAAAACTGAAATGAGATCTACAACTTTAGACTCTGAGATAAGGGTAAACATTTATACTTCAAGTAAATTACAGGCACTCACTAAACATTGTTAGCAACGATGAAGTCTAGCAAGCACTCAACCATCTAACCCAGTGTTTTCAGGTGTGATCCTACAATATTCAAAAAGTTGAAAACTGACTTGGACACCTACAGTGTACATCGAATCCAAAGGTATAACCAGCCTACAGCTACTAATACACTTTAAGAGGTTTATTTTGTGCAAAGCATTAAATGCAATTAGTGGGCATTTTCTTACCAACACCATGAATGTTTATGATGTTTACAGAAATGGCTTGAAAGAAAAGTTTGGCTAACCATATGATGCTGTCCTTGAATTGAAAAACACTTCAGAAATTTTCAAAGATTGGTTGAAGGGATGCTGACTGCAAAAAATATGTAAATGTAATAAAATAAAAATGCAAATATTTGATGCAAGACTGTGAGTAGTTGCATCTATTGAATGACAGAAACCAAAATGAGATGCTTGTTAAGAAACTCCCTAAATGGATGCTGAGAGCTTGAGCCAAAATGGTAAAAGAGTGTGTAAAAAAACAACATGTCCTCCACTTTAAATAAATTTGCTGATTATGTCAAAGACCAAGCTGAAAACATGAATGAAAAAAAATCAATGAAAAAAAAACTCAAACCCACCGCATGGGCCAGACTTCAATAAAAAACCACCAGCCGTTCAATCCCACAAGACTGCAAAGCTACATTATTTGACAGACACCTCTCAAATTAGTAAATATCTTTACTGTACAAAACCCATTCAATCAACAAATGTTAGGCAGTTGATAAGTTGCCAAAAAAAGCCCAAGAATACGTTTTTTAAGATAATGGTCTTAGATTTGGCTGCAATTAAAAGTTACACTTGTCAAAACAGTGTCCAACAAAAATTATCTACTCCAAGACAGTATGTGTAAAAAGACAGCGAATAGTCCTACACCTTGACCTTTCAACAACATACATGTGCAACATTTGAAGAAACTCAACAATACATACAATACTTAACATACTTAACAAACTTAACACATGCTGCAATTCTAAAGCCACCAAATGAGGGTAGGGGGATTATGTCAAGTTCCAGCATTAATATTTAGCCAAAGAAAGATCGAAGTGTGATACATTAACAAATATTTGAAAGAAAATATTTCAATGGACCATGCTATCAGCATAATTTTTCTTTTGCGTATAACTACTGACCAAACATTTGAAAAAACCCTGCTAGTAAATGCACTTCTCTATTCAAGATTAGACCACTCATAAACCTATGCTGACTTGACAGCATATCTCTAACCAGACTTTGCAAAAGAGAACTAGTGACAGTAGAAACTCTATCAGGAAGAATAGATAGAAGGCCCATGACACACTGAACATGTATAAAACTAAATGATCATGTCCTGATATTTTAGGAAAACAAAAGCTTTTTTCAAAATCCTAGAACAGATCATTGAAATGCCTCCACCAGGATCATATCATATGGCTTTGTCATTTAGACAGCAACCCTACTTACCACATATGTGAAGAGACTTCTATGTTGATTATTGTATTACAAATGCGGACGCTGCTAAAAAAGAACTTCGGCTGACTGAAACTGAAAAAAAAGATCTTTGTGAAAAAAACTTAAGACTCCACAAGTATATTGGTAATAACTTGTTTGTTTTCTTATCAATCAGTTAATCTAAGAGAGTCATCGATTTCTTTGCTAATTATCTGCCATCTCAGTGTACTCTAGAATTAGAATGGGCTGTAAATGAATATTTATTTAGATTCAGTAGGAAACATGTAACACTGGGCACAAGATCTTTCACCTATCACCAGTGAATTAACTTTTTAATCTGACTGATCTGTTAGCACTATTAACACACTAAAAATGCTTTAAAAGATCAACAAGATTACAGTTGATTGGGATGGGTTCCTGGATGAGGAAATAAAGCAAGTGTGGAACAAATGGGCTACTCATCTATCACAGCTCAAAATCGAGATATCAAGGTACCTAGACTGGTTGACAATGCAGTGCATGTACAAGTTGCACACATTCTCTTATGTACCTCTGGAGGACATTCTGGAGTCCACAAAAAATCCAAGAAATATTTGCACCAATCTTGTATTGATCAAAGCAAAGTTGTACCCAACAAAGGGGCAACTACCGTTTTGAAACTAGAGTTCCAAGAGGTTCCACCTTGCCACAAAATTCAACAGTGCATTCTAAAGAAGACTACACATAGATATATTCAACCCATTGGCGGTGAGGCCCATTCATTGTGCTTGGCTATATTTGCAATAAAAAAATTCCGCAATTTTATGACAAATATATTTTATGGAATTAGACGAGCATCTAGTCCCAACAAATGACACTAAGTACTAGGGTAAATAATCTTATTGACATAGCTTCATTAGAGATGAAGGCTAAAAAAACTGAACTATATTATATGGTTTTTGGGACCCCAGTTTTACACTGATAGACATAGCTTTAAAATAGATTGCTGTTAGATATGTCAATACAAAGTTAAGTGGTTCAGATAATTCAGAAGCAAAGAAAGTTCAAGTTGTCAGATAAGTTACAATTTCAAAAAGCGGATATATTTTAATCTACACACATATGATAAATGAATTGAAAGAGTATGACACACTTAAAACACTGTTCCTTTTTTTAGTCATTCCAGATAAAAACGAACAAGTCATTAAAAGTTTTTTATGCAACAATCATTGTCGAATACTGAAGTTGCCAGCAGCCAACTGATTAGCATTAAAATGACATAAGGAAAAGTTTTCCGAAATGATATAAGAGGCTTAAGAAAAGGTGAGCAATGGGTAGGAACAAGCTCATTGTTTCAATTAAGTCTATAACTAAACCAACATGGCTTGAAAAACATTAGTGGAAGGCAGGAAATTCCTCATCTCTTGATGCATTAAGAAAAAAACTTCTTACACGCTAACATCTAAAGATCAATGTTACTTCTGGCTCATATCAGGTATAAGCACAGTAAAGGAACAGTTTGGTCACTGTGTGATATGTAAGGGAGATAAAAAGGAGGACCTCAAATAGAAGTTTCTTCATGACAAAACCAGTAGCGCACTACCTTTACTCATGCAGGAATGAATCGATTTGGCCAATATTTGATTACTAGTTGAAGAAAATAAATAAGAAAACATAATTTGGTTTTTGTAAGCATATATAGCAGGGCCTTCTACGTTGCAATACTCAACGATTTAATTACTGATGCTTTTCTCAATAAATTTAGTTGTTTAGTCACTTTATGGGGTTCAGCGATAAGGCCCTATTCTGATCATGGAACAAACTTTGTTGGAGCCAAGAATCTGTTGAATGCAAAAAACAAAGAGATACCTAAGTGGCAGATGCATACAATTTTTATTTGGTTCAAAATTTGCAAGACACCGGGGAGGCGCTTAGAAAAGACAGGTTTGCATCATCATAACAGTTGTCAGCAACATACTAAATCAAAGCTCTAGGCTCGACAGTGCCTTTCTAAAATACCATTGTATGAGATTGCTGCTATTGTAGATAGTCAACTCATTTTCCATTTCTTTCATTGTACTATAAAACTTAATGTTTAGAACTTAACATTAAGTTATCATAGTACAACTTAATATTAAGTTATACTAACATAACTTAACCACTAGAATTTAATGTTTTTTTATTGGAATATAACTTTGGTTTTGTTTTGCTAACACCACTATCGCTAACACCACTATCACCAAGACCATTATCGCTAACAGCATTATCGCTAACAGCATTATCGCTAACACCATTATCGCTAACAGCATTATCGCTAACACCATTATCGCTAACACCACTATCGCTAACACCACTATCACTAAGACCATTATTGCTAACAGCATTATCGCTAACACCATTATTGCTAACACCATTATCGCTAACACCATTATCACTATAAGACCATTATCACTAAGACCATTATCACTATAAGACCATTATCACTAAGACCATTATCGCTAACACCACTATCGCTAACACCATTATTACTAAGACCATTATCGCTAACACCATTATCGCTAACACCACTATCGCTAACACCATTATCACTAAGACCATTATCGCTAACAGCATTGTTGCTAACACCATTATTGCTAACACCACAATTGATATGAGTGTTTTCTATTAGAATAGAACTTTAGCAATATTGCTAGTGCATCATAGTATACAATTTTGAGAAAAAAATGATGACTTGGATCACGAACATGATATAGGAGAAATATGAAGTTTAATAAAATTTATATTTAGCAAAAACGCGAGCCAACCCAAGTAACCTTTTTTGCCTGTTACCCATTCCCCAGTTGTTTTTCTTTGCTAATTATGGAATTATTGTACTTGGATCGAATTGGTCACATAAGTTGTTTGGAGGTGTGGTGCATTTGGCCAACTGCAGAATGTTTTGGCAAAAAAAGATTGGATGGTTTTTGATAGCTAGCCTTGTGTTACAAAGCTTTCTATACTTGTGATATGTATTTCTCATACAATCATTGCAGTAGGTTTTCAAACTACAACAACCAACACACAGCTTTTAATTGATAAATTATTTTTTGATCAGAAAAATCTGTTGATCCATATGCAGCTATGACATTTTTGACGTTGATTTACTACAACAGTAACGAGTCCTTCTCAAATCAGTGATTTCCATGTAATCCCACCTTTATACACTCGACAGCAATAAAACTAACTAGAAACCCCTATAGTACATGTTAAATAATTTATTTTGTTTGTTATTCCACAGGTTAGGCATTTATATTATTCATTCTTAGCTGAAGCATTATTAATAAATAATTATATGTTCTGTTATGTTTCACAATAACTTGAAGTTTAGTATGTGGTTATCTCAAAGGTTTGAAATACTGAGTCCTTCCAGGGTTTGAATAACAGTAGTGGTTAATTCGTAACTTGAGATTAGGCTGATGTGTACAGAATATGATTTCGTTTATATAGCAATTTGCTAGATTTATTGCTAGAAACAAGCATAAGTTTTAAAAAGCTTTAATGACTGATAAAAATATAGCCTTTAGCTTCTCAATAATATAATAATTGAATTCATTGCTTTCAAGTATTTCAACATGTTCATGGTTTTATTTTATTTTCATTTCACTAATTAGTCTATAAATTAACCTTATTTGTAACTGTTTGGTTAAGGTAAGGTAAGGCGGTTTGTATGAATTTATAGACAAGTCTATGTTGATAGACTTTGGTCAAAAATTTGTCTAAAATTTGTCTAGAATTTGTCTAAAATTCAATCTTTGTTGGCCTAAAAGATTTTCTTTTAGTGAGAAGCTGTCAAGCAACTTGGGATATGCTATGAAAACTGGATTTTTATAATAGGTGCAAATTCTCTAATTTTTTGGGTATATTGTGATAGTTGTCATCTAAAACTATAAAAAAGTGCATGTTTATTCTGCTTATTAGAAATAATAAACTTATATTGCATTATTATAGAAATCATAGAATCAGAGATTCTATGAATAAAAAAAATTATATTGCATATGATGATTAGAAACAGGTTTGTTTCATAAAACTCTGTTAAACTAACTTATGAAAAGGTTCCTTTTTACTTTTTCACTAGTTTTTACAAAGAGCCAAATCGACAGATGGAATGACTGACATACAGACAAACAGACAGACAGACAAGGACACTATTGGTCTACAATATATAATAAAAGCACCATTACTCAAATCAAAGCTGACAGGTGATACTTTCCTTTATTAGTTGGTGGTTGTGCAATAAGGTTTTCCTTCTTTTACAGAAAAAGTATGCCTTCAAATTCAGTATGAAAATAAGAATTGAAAACTATAACAAATTGCAAGACAAGGCACAAGCTTTTTAATGCAAGGCTTTTTAATGCATATTTTATTTAGAGATTTTTGACAAGTTAGCGGTAAGTTAGCAGATTTATTGCACGCAAACGGTTTAATATCGCTCCACCGGAAAAAAAAGGGCAAAATATAGGCGACATTCACTTTGGCCGTAAAAGGGCTAAATTTATCTCCCAAAAATTTTGATGAGTTTTTTGAAAAATACAACGCCAGCCTCCATTTGAACACCACATCCAATTGACCGGCACCAGAGAGTAAGGGTTGAAATATAGAGCGCCATGGTGTTCAATTAAAAGTATTACAGCATATATGTATATATACAAATATGTATATATATATGTAATTATATACAGTATATATCTACTGTAAATTTGTTGGCTAGTGTACATCTCTAGATCCATTGTTGTGAGCATGCGGTTTGTTATCCTTCATTTCTGTCAATTTAGTAATTTAATGCCATCATTGAAAATGAGCTTCCACAAATTTTATGTAGATTGTATCAAAAAGTATCGGTATTTTTCTATCATTTGCGATTGTTTTTCATGTTTGAGGTGATCTGACTGTCAGGATATTTATAGGTTAAAATTGACAAAACCTGATCAAAGTTAAAATGCTTAGATCAAACGAAAGTTCGACTATGGCGTCTATAGTTGTTATTGTAGCGATAGTTGATATCGGCTATTGTGTTCTAGTTCTAGGTGGAGTGTTACAAATCTCATTTATGTCAGTCTCTATGCAATTATAAATGTCTTAATCGTATTTTTGATTGATCTAAGCATATTAATCTAACTTTTATAGCAATCAACTTTTATCGATTTTAATCTTGAAACATCATTAATCCTCATCTTCTTAATGTTTGAGGTGATGTGATGGTGTAATTAGATTGCCTCAAACATCACAAACACTTGCCAATGTTAGATAAATACCTATATTTTCTGATAAAATCTATAAAAATTCTGTAAGTTCATTATTAAAAGCCCATTAGTTACCTAATTACCTAAATACCTTCAATTATTAAAAGAACATCTAATTATCTGCAGCAAAATTGCTGCGGCCATAGTTAGATGGCTATGGGTAGGTAGATCACTGTGGCTATAAGCCTAATTGTAGATTATGCCTCACTACTCATACCAATAAATATGCTCTTTTGAAAAAGAAGTTTATATATTATAACCATCAAGTACTGCTTTTACTACAATACACTGTTAGTTAAATTTTGTCAGATGCTTTTGTTATATTAGGTGGATAAATTAATTAGCATCTCTTATAAGGACTGTAATAGGAAGATTATGTATACTAGACATATATCAATGACATCATTAATAAATGAAAGTAGTATTTAGCTAAATATGTTTAGAGTTCAAACATATTTAATGAGATATTCTGTTGAACAGCTATGATGATGACCGGAAAATAACTTCCAATAAATCCAAAAGAAGGTTAGGTTGTTTGTATATAGATAAGTAATTGTTTGGCGTGTAAATTAAAACAAAATGTTCTACTTTGCTGTTTTTGATGAACCCACAACAATAAAATAAATTTTTATCAACAGTTTAACCTAATAAATACTTTTTAGTTTTGTTTCTTCTCAAGAAATTCTTTATATGTACATGTATGCAGCACTCTTTTATTGCTCATTTAAAATTTTGCAATACAAGTTTGACGTTGTTTTCTCACTTTTCCAAAATCTCTTAAAAAAATTAAATTATAATTTCCTAAACAAACAATGAATAGCTGATCATAATACAGAATTAAATAATAAAATTACTTGATTTACATGTAATTAAAACTTAGTCAAAAATTTTAATGAAAGTCATTTGGAAGCGCACTCATATGAATACAGACATTTGAACAGATTATTAGCTTTATACACAAAGTCTTTGTCACTGTTTTAGTATAATTTGTTAACTGAAGCCTAAATTTAAACTACCAACATTATGTAACCTTAAATTGCTCATCTTTAAAAATTTATTTTGGCGATGTACAAAATTCGATAGATTGTTGAACATTTCAAATCTACTAAAACTTTATGGAATTTATAGTAAAGAGTTTAAAACATGCTGTCACAAAAACTTAAAATTTTTTTCTAAATATTCTAAATATAAACTGCAAATCAAAGAAAATTATTTGCAGTTTTAATTTCAATTTTTAATTTTACTATCAACGTGCCTTAACTAATCACTTTAATACAAAGCAAGCAGTCGATAAAAACAAATTGTTTTTGTTTGGCACTTACAGTAGAAGACTCTTAAAGAATTATATTTGCTCTTGAAAGAAAACTGTTTTCTTAACATTTTACTTGAAAAATTTCAAATATAGCAAAAAATTATGTGTAACTTAATTTTCAACTACAAAATTGTCTTGGATTAGCAAAATAAACATCGAATGAAATGAAAATTGAATTTTATTACAGCGCTATTGATAAATTAAACACTTGATCACAGTTCGTTTTATCAGAGCTATTACGTTTGCAGTCTTGTATGTGATGAGAGATTGTCATGTGCAATAGCTATCTACACAATAATTCCCAGTGTGGGATAGAGCAAAGGTAGCACAGTTTGTAGTGTGCTTGACTGCTAAGTCAAATGGTTGGGTTGAGTTCTTGTGCAACTTGTTAGTGTATCTTCAGACAGACCTGCAGACATACGAGGCTTTTATTATAGGAAATATTTTCTACACCTTACTACTTATAAAAACTCACAAGCCTTGCGAGTGAAAAGCTAAACAGGAGGATTGTTGTTCGGAAGTTTTTCAGGAAGTTCCTTTTGTAAATAAAATTTTCAAATGATCTTTTAAGATAATTTCTAAAGATATCTGCAGTGATATTATCTCCACCCATGTTATTCAGTTTTTCACAAAAAGGTTGTGATCAACCTTCCATTATTTTTATTCAGCAACTGAATTATTATTGTTCTATATGTATTACTTGTGCCCAAAAGTTAGTACAACTAATAGGTTTTTTTTGAACTAAATCACATAGCGCCATAAAACAACCACATTTTAAATGCTTTTTGAGAATCTACTTGAGAATATATTTATTTACTCTCTATTACTAAGTAAGATTATACAAAGTTTAAAAGATACAATGTACTGAATAATTGTATCATTTCTTGTAGGAAAAAGCATGGAACAGACAGAAGTTGTGCTGCTGGTTATACTTATGGTTGTTACATCAAACCAGGTAAACACTCTGAGACAACTAGTAGTTTAGAAATAAAAAAGTGATTAAGTAAGAAAAGAAAAGGGTTCTCTAAGCAGTGTTGCTTTATGTTAGAAATTCTTAGTAATTGAAAGCAAACTCAATCAGTTCACAACCATTATAGAGTTAAGTTATATCAACTTGATTTTTGGACGTTAAGACCGTACAAGAAATTCCTTGCTTCAGATATTTATGTTTATATATGAATATATACACATATATCTTTTTATGTAAGTAAATATAATATAGAAATTTTATAATTATATTATACATCCATACCTCGACATACTAGTGCCCCAACATATAAAGACATTGAGATACGAGCATAATTTTGAGCATGTTTTTTTCTGAAGATACGAGTAATCTTTAAAATACGAGCGTACGAGCCAGTATTCAATAGCTACTATATAGCCAGGTATAATTATGACAGGCCGCTTTTGAAAGAACCATGGTTTGGTCTTTTAAAAAAATCAAATTGAAAAGAGTTTGAATAGACTGGCTGAAAGTTATAGTGAACGCAAAGAACAAAGTACAAAATGACAAACGAATAATAACAAATTAAGACAACGAAACTAAAAAAAATTTGGTAAAAACTAAAACTCTATTTTGTGTGTTGTTTAGTTAGCTAAACCCATTTAAATTGAATTCAAAGTTTCTGTTATGTATCATCACCAAAATTTACTGTTTCAAATGTGTTACTGTTGAATCTCTTTCACACCTTTGTCAGTTACTACATTGGTCTTAAAGGTAAAAACGTATAGTAGTGCATATAGTAATGTTACATATTTTATTGAAGATTTTAACAATTAAATAGGTATTTGTTATTTTTTAGTGTACTAAATTACAGCAATTAAAAATATACTTATTGTAATATCCTGTATTATGCAATTTTCAATGTGTGGAAATAAATTAACTTGCACTAAGTAAATCTTTATAAGAAATCGTGTCTTACAACACAAGTAAATTGACATACGGGCCTCAGTCTTCGAACACATTACGTCTGTATGTCGAAGTGTAGCTGTATGAATATGCTGACATATATATGCATAGAGTACCGTTAGCAGTAGTCCTTACTACATTTATATACATGTGTATATATAAAATAAATACATATATAATATACAATTAATATACATATGGAAATTATATATATACATATATATCCATTTATAAAGTATATACATATAAGATATATAAAATATATATTATATATAATGAGAAATTCCCCTGTCATACAGCCCACGACCAAAGTGATATTGGAAAAAAGAAAGGTACTGATGGTTGAGAAATGCAATATTAGTGGTCAAATGGCACTGCAGCGCAATAGGATAACTGCAATGGTAGCTGCAATGATAGCTGTAATGTACTGGGTGTTATCATGTGCAACAAACAGCAATAATGGAAGGAAAAGATTATATGTTTATATCTCTCCCCGTAATAGGAGAAATGCAATATTACAAGTAAAATGCACTGATATTATTAGAATAACCAATATTATCAATATAGTAATAGAGTGATAATAGGAAATCATTACACAATTTTGTTTACATTTCAAAACGTCATCATAGCTAACAATATCAAGAAGTTGTGATAATTTCATAAGAATCGTTAGAAAAAAATATCTTTGTCATTTCCTTTACTTTCACTGCTTTGGACATCAGTTAGAATACCAAAGTACTCAAAAGTTTCCAACATGTCAGTTACTTTGAAATCGGCAAAAGAAACGATTTCTGTACTTCTACGTTAATTACAGAAACCTTCGGCAAGTTGACAATGCTATAGACTAGTGAAATTTGCACGTTAGCTTTTCGTAAAATATGCACGACTTAATGGTTCTATTCTCTGTCGCTCGGCGTTTCATTCGCAGGTCTTAATTTTGATAAAAGTAAGGCTTGGCCAGTTTTAATAAAGATTTTCAGCCAAATTAATCTGTCTATTTGTGTATAATCCGATCAGATGGGTAAGGTTTAGGAAAATGTTGACAATTTTCAAAGACTTGGTAACATATTTAAATAGATTTGTATGTGTTTTGTATCGTTATCATACTTTAATGACTCTACACAAAAATAATTAAATTTGTTGATGAAATTTCGATGCAAGGGTTTGCAACGTTGTTGATGAATAATTTTCGTAAGTTGTGTGCACATGCTTTTATCATAAAACTCTCAAACTTCGCTTCGCTCGTTTGGTCGTGGGAATATAAAATTGGTGTGAAAGTTATTAAATTTTGACTACGCATAAAAATTACTAAATGTTCCATATTACCCAAAAGGTGTGCAACACTCATCAGGTAACATGCTTAGCCTCATTAGATAACATGCTTATTTTATTATACATATATATATATATATATATATAACAAAAAATGACCATTGACTTCTTATATGTAACTTTTGACCTCAGAACTGGTGACTGTAGGCTATACATAAAACTTGGCAACCCATACTATATGACTATAGCATAATCAATTACCCAAATGTTGAGATAATTAAAAACACCTACTAATGAGACAGAGCTACGATCTTTCTTAGGATCTACACAGCTCTACCGCAAATATCTACCTAACTTATCAACAATAACATAGCCACAACACAGATTGACTTGCAAAGATGACAAATGGAGTTGGGACCAACAGCAGCAGACAAGTTTTAACAAGATTAAATATATGCTTTCAACAGACCAAGTGTTAACCTATTTTCATCCAGCATTAGACATCGGAATTTCCTGTGATGCTTCAGAAACTGGAATGGGAGCGGTACTATTTCACCAGTATGTTGATAGTAAAGAGACCTTCAATAACAGGCAGCAGAACTATGAGCTAGTTCAGAAAAAGGCACTCTCTATTATATTTGCTCTAAAGTAATTCCACCAGTTTCTGTATGGGAGACAATTTATTCTAGTCACAGACCATAAGCCTCTGCTCGCCTTGTTTGGATCAACAAAAGGAGTTCCAGCATTAGCAGCCAATTGATTATCTAGATGGGCATTACTACTCGACCAATACAACTATACTATAGAACATAGATCTGGCAAATATCACCAAAACGCTGATGCTCTTGGTAGATTACCAGTAAGACCAAATGAGGAATTAGACAAGATGGAAGATAAAGAAGATGCCGATATTGTGTGCACCATTCACACCATCAGTCGTCAGCTCAATCTTACAGATTATGAAATAATAGCTAAAAGGATTTTCAAAGACCTAGTTCTAGCAACAGTGATGGTGCACTACTGAATGATGGCCTCACAACAAAAAGACAATATCAGCAGTATACAAAAAGATGCCAGACTCGCTGTCAGTAACAGAATGATGCCTATTATATGGAGCTAGATTGATCATTCCTTTGAGCCTTTAAAAGCAAGTCTTCTGCATCTTTGGAATGGAGAGAATAAACAAACTGACTTGTACAGCAGTCTATTGGCCAAGAATTGATGCTGATCTTGAAGCTACCTGCCACAATGTACATCATGTGAAAAACATCAACGCCTACCACAGAAGTATGCAACTCACCCATGGATGCTTCCTGAAAAGCCATGGAGCAGACTTCACTTGAATCATGCTGTAAACTTTATGGGTAGCAACTAGCTGGTAATGATTGATGCATATTCCAAGTACCCATCTATAATTCACAAGACCTCTTCAACGTCTCCCATAGCAGGAACTGACATATTAGAAGAAAAATTTGCTCACTTTGGGTACCCACACACAATATTGACTGACAACGCTACTAGCTTCACTTTAGAGGAATTCCAAACTTGGTGTAGGAAGAGAGGTATAGCTTACTTAACAGTAGCCCCTTACCTTCCATCAACTAATGGATCAGCAGAAAGACTAGTATAGACATTCAAGCAAGCATTAAAAAATCTGAACTTTCACCAAAAGCAGCTCTACAAGAGTTTTTAACCCAGTACAGGAGAACACCGCAACTAACTGGATTTTCACCAAGCCAACTACTAAATGGAAGACAGATCAGATGCAAGATTGACACCCTACGTCCATTTCCAGCTCACTTGCCACAATCACACAGTCAAGAGTAGCAAACTAGGCAAACCAATGTACAGATCAATCTCACAAGATAGCAGCAAAATGACACATATACTCAGTAGGAGATGCTTGCTATGCACGCTATTATGGACCAAAACAAGTAGGACAGCCTAGATGGGTTCCAGCTATAGTTACTAAACTCTATGGATCTCGCAGTGTAAATGTGAAGGTTGTACTAAAAAGGCCTACCTAGAAATGACATATGGAGCAGTTACAAAGAAAATACTCTACTGATGAAGTTGGCAACCCTGGTGAGGAACCTAAGATGTCCAAGGAGCCTCAACCATCACTACCTGTACCACATTTATGTATCCCAGATCTAGTTGTACCTCAACCTATACCTACTACCCAAAGAAGTCAGAGACGCAATTACAGACTACCTGACGGAGATGAATATGGGGCACACAACCCTTGCAGATCTAGACGTAACAGACAGACCTAATACACTCTTTTAGCATGGTCAGAAAGCGTTGAGATACTTTAAAGCAAAAAAATCAATTATGCTACTATTGAAAATCTTAAGGCTATATTGTTATCATTCATTAAAACTTTTGGATACTTATGCTTTTTTTAGCTATTAAGCTAAAAAATTGCTATACAAATGAAATCCCCTTCTGTACTCATCAATCTAATCTCAAGTTACAAATAAACTACTACTGTTATTCAAACACTGGAAGGACTCAGTATTTCAAACCTTTAAAATAACTACATCATAAACTTCAAATTATTGAGAAACATAGCACCAAAGAACGTAAAAAATACTGACAAGCATATCTTAAAATAAAGAGCAATTGACCAAAAGCACCATATCAAAAAGCGCTAGAAGATTGTGGCTAAAAGTATTAATTTGAGTGAAAACCCAAAAAGTCCAAAATGAAAAACTGACAGTGACAAACAATTTAGTACAATGTCCTGTGCGAAACAATGTGTACACCAATGCTGGCAAAAGCTTTATCAACATTATTAAACAATGCTTTCTCAAGGATCACAACCGCCATAGATTATTTATCGCGCCCGAGCACACACACACACACACACACTTTATGACTTACATGTAGCTAGTGTTGCATGCCAAACAGGAAAGCCAAGATTGATGCACACAACCAAAGCATTCCAGAAAAATCTAAAAATGAGACATCTACAATTGAGACAGCTGTATACAAAAATGATGCGTATTTTACGGCAATATGAAAACAAAGAGTGTAGTAAATCATGTAGCAGGGACTAGAATTGACTACAAGACAAATGAAACATATGTAGGACTTTGTGAAGCTGACTTAAAAGCGAGGTATGACAACTACAAAGCGTTTCGCTACAAGCTATGCAAATAAAACAAATCAGACTGAACTTAGCAAGCATAGTTAGAGATAAACACTTTATGGTATCATACTGTTTAATGGAAAAATCAGGCAATGTAAAATCTACTCAACACAAGTAAAATATGTATTATTTACTTTTTGAACACCTCCTGATTTTCTGAAAGCGAGACCAACGCACATTTAATAAAATAAATATATATTCATCATTATGCATGCATGCTAGGAGTTATCTGCACAGCCATTTCAAAGAAAGAACCTGGTAGGCAGTTCTCATTGGTTGATTGTGATTACCTCTTGACCAATGAAATGTGATGGATGAGTCATTTTCACACTCTCTAGTAGTCATCTTGTATTATATTTTTTTGAAGTTATCACCTGGTTACAGTGGACCTATATCTGCTTAAAACTAGTTTGTAATAATTAAATAACAGCTAAGTACTATTTATGTTACACATCGTAGCCTACTATATATATCTCGGTGTTTGTCATTTTTTATTCGTGTGTCCAATTATAGCAAGAAAGTTTTCAGTACAAAGAACTCTTACTATAGTAAAGATTTAGACTAGCCTAAGTTACTCAAAGTTATTGGGTAAGGAAACTTATACAATTAAAAATAACTTTTCATTACAATATATTTTTATATAGTGTTTTTATATATATATTCATATATTATATATATATTCATATAGTATATATATATATAGTATATATATAGTATATATATATATTTATATATATTCATATAGTATATATATATATATTCATATAGTATATATATATATATATATATATAGTCAGGCTTCATGGTAACATCACTTTAAGCACTATTTTACAAACTTGCTTGCAGGTTACAGTAGACAATTGCATTGCAGAGAAGTATTTCCTGTTTTCCGAGAATCACACCGCATGTGTTCAGAAATCACCTAATGCAACGAGTTCTGGTGAGTTTCTTGATAATAAGACAATAACCTTAACATGAAATACTCAACATGTACATGTATTTCCCTTAAGCACATCATATGACTACAGGCTTAAAGGATATGAAATGTATGATGAAAGGTTGCTGTTGTAAACAAATACATGTATATGTTGTATAAACTGCCTGGCTTTAAAATAAAACAATGCTTAAAATAATTTCGCTAATTTTTCAGTAATATCTAGCTTTTAAAGTTACATTTAGCTTTTTATTTTGAAGTCAAACTTTACACATTAAAAATTAAACAAAAGAGAATGATATAAACAATTAAAATAACTTTATGGCTATGGTATAAACTTAGTTTTAGCTTTTCAATAAATAAAGATTACTATTATAGCTCCAGCTGACCAGATCCTCTTTTCTGGTCTCGTCTGAGTCAGTTTCTTGTCATCAGGACTGTGTTACACAAACCCATCTTGGTCTGAGGGGTTAAAACTGTTTGGCTAGAAACCAATCTCCCCAGATGGTGCCCATATTGGTGAAAATGACTCCATCTTCTTCAGAGCTTGGTCCATCTTATGGTTGGCACTCTGCCAGTCTTGTCTAGCTTGTTTGCAGGGTCATCTGTCTCTTTTAAAGCAAGCGTTTCTGTTGTGGCTTCTCTCAGTAAGTTGAGTTTGTTTTGTTGCTTGAGAGGATCTACTGCATTAGGCAGGATCAGCTTGCTGGTCCAATCTTTTAAAAAATCTCATCTCTTATTCCATACGATTTGGTCCAGCCGGGGCAAAATTAAAATTGCTGCCACTTTTAAAAAAGGTTGAATTAACTCGGAAGTCTTTACCTTGGTAGGTTTACCTTGCTTCATTGGAGTACAGATGTCTCCTTGTCTCTCGGTAAGTGTGCCTTGCTGGCCAAAAAGGTTTTGCAGTTAAGAACTTATGTGGTTGCTCAATGTGTTGTAGTAAAAATAATGGATAGCAATAATTAGATCTGGTTTAATCTCAGGCTCACACAAGAATGGCAGAGTAGCCATGAAGAGAGATGGCTCGCTCTTTTTTCCTTATCACCAACCTCTAGTGTATCATTCCGACAAATATTTGCTTTGATGGTTGAGTGACACATCCTACTCTTGGTACCAATCTGGTTTTCTGGTAGTCTGAGTCGACCTTATGTCAAGCTGAACTGACTTCTCTGGAACTCTGTAAAACCGGTTTTTTGCAATTCCCTTGCTTCGGTGACGATTTTTGGCTTCTACACTTCTTCAGCTGAATTTGTATTTACGACTAAATGAGTAACGTTCTATATTACGTCCGGTTTTCCTGGTGCCCTTTTTATTTAGGATAGCAGCAACATCTTTATGTTGGGTACTTTTCTGAGCTCTAGAGTGGCCGGTGTCTGTCCAAGCTCTTCTAAGCAGGTTAAGTAGGGTTTCTGCCAACTTAAACTTTAGATTAGAGGTGTGCCTTTGCCCCTCAGGCAAGTACGTGCAATTGGCCTATGGCTTTTATGACCTGATACAGGCCTACAAACATGCATTTTTTTAAGTTGATCCCCATAGTCAGGTATTTGTTTGAGTGCTAAACCCAGTTTCTCCTCCAGGATTTTTGCCCAGGAGAAAAAAGGCAAAAAAAACACTCTTACACTTTTCATATTTGTCATAGTGCGTCGTGCTTAATCCTTAACTGCAAATCCAGTCAGGTCGCATGTTCGTGGGCTGGAAAAACATTGTGGGAGAAGGGTAACACTCCAACTGGTCAGGCAACATTGGTTCTCTGCTCAAAAAACATGTTTACCTTTTCTCCAGTTGTGAAGTGTAACATGTTAAATGTAACCCCCTCAGCAAGAAAAAGGAGAGCAGATCTCACCCAAAATGTCTCTTGGTCAGCGGCACGACATGTAGTGGGTATTCTAGTTTCCGGTTGATCCGTTTCACCATCCCGTTAGCTAGGAGGTGCCACAAAATAGTATGCAGCTTGATTGCTCAGCAGTTGGTAGAGTTTGGCTATCAACTAGTTTTTGAATAAAACCCTTTGATTCGTGTGCAGTTTGTGTGCTGTCACAAATAAAAACATGTTATTTTATGCGGTGCTTTTTCTACCACTGGCGCTGTGGCATCCAACAGGGCCAAACCTCCCTGCCACTAAATAAAGTAGTCAGTTAGTACAAGCGCACTTGTTACTTATTTCCATGTCCTACTAGAAGTCCAGATTTTGCTTTAAACTGGCCAATATGGTTCTAGTATGGTTAGCAGCCTGGCACACTTCACAACCTTTGAGTAGCCTCTTGACCATAGCTGTCACTCTAGACCGGTACCAAGCTAGTCAAAGGTGGTTTGTGTTCCTCTTAATCCTAAGTGGGCCAAAGCATGCGTCTTCTATATGGAGAAGTTTCACAGGCTGACGAGCATATTTTACATTTTTTCAGATGCCTTTGGGAGTCACCAGGGCTTTTAGTAGTACGTCTGGCCAAGTCCGTCGACAACCTCATATGTTCTGTAGAATCTCCTGCTATCTGTTTTTCAGCTCTAGCTGTTCTAAAGGCCCTTACTTTCTCTCAGCCATGAGTCTGTGACTAATGGCCTGTAGCTATGCTAGTTTTTAGTTTTGGCTGGTACCCTTGGTCATCTCCTGGGTCGTGTTGGCGTCTTAGCACCTACACAACCGAGGTGAAAAAAGAATGTAGACTAATAGAACGTCTCTGAGAACAATAATGAGTAAATACTTGTCATTTGCTGAAGATTACAATGACCTTTTATATTCAAACTTTGAGTTACACTCAATTAAACATAGTCTTTGTGAGCTTGTCTTCTCAATTTAACATCTAATGCAGTTGGCAATAGGAAAATGTTTTAATAATTTAAAATCAAAATAACTTTTTTAATACTTATTACAGAATAAACATTGCAACACAGTGTTTAGGCAAGCAGGCATTGTGAACATTTATAATAAATGTTTTTGTAAAACATAAAATATGCCCTTCCACAAAGTTTTAATAAATTTTATTAGAAAGTATAGGTTTTTTTATCATTTGGGATTGTTTTTGCTTTTTGAGGTAATCAGCCTGCTTAGACGTTTCAAAATTAAAATAACAAAACGCTCGAGTCAATCAAATTTGCAATTATAAAAGTTATAGTTACAAAGACACCCACAGAATAAATGCAGCTAACATGTGAAACTAGACACGGTAGCTGGTATTAACTATTGCAATGATCGTGACTATTGACGTCATTTTGCACATATTCTTTCATGGGCACTTTAATCAAAATAAAGTTTTGTAAAATTTACTATTGAAATATCTTGGCAATTAAATAACTTCCAACATCAAGAACAGTCGCAAATGATAAAAAACACTTTTCATTTTTCGATAAAATCTACTAAAGTTTTGTGCAAAATCATTTCTAATGTACCTTCAATAGAATCGCATCTTTTGTGTTTTTATAAGTTTTGCAGAAAGTAGCAATTTTTTAGGCAATCAAAATAAATTCAAAAATATATCCAAGGTTTACTAAAAATAATTAAATACGAATGCACTTGAAATTTGTTGTTAATTTTTAGGTGTTTCTAATGATGACCAGCAAGACATAGTAGACAAACATAACGAACTAAGAGCTGGTGTACAAGCTTCTAACATGATGATGATGGTAGGCGTATTAGAGTAGGGGTTATGAACAATCAATTACTTGTAAAAATACATGCTACATAATATTATGTTGAGCACCAACTACTGGAAATGCAATCAGTTTCGTGTTCTCTAAATCCTAAGTTGTTAAGTTAACAAAAAACAAGTTATTATTGCAAAGTAGTAATTAACATAGATTTTATCGCCGTTGCAGGATCATCGGTATTTTGACATATACAAAATAAATGTCATATAACATCTGTACACAGTGTAAGATGGCATATAACTACATGTATTAATACGTCTGAACAACCAAATTACCAAGTAGCGAAACCATCCAAATCATCTTTTATTTGATAATATTGTTAAAACGTTTTCTTATATAGCCCGCTATCTGTAATTTAGCTGTATATAATTATTTTACCATATTTGCCATATTTGAAATTGTACCACACTTTGAACTCTGTATGTATATTATGTGGCTTAGTATAATTTTTGGCATGTTTTGTGTGTCAAGGTATTCGAAGAATATCTGTTACGCTCTCCACAAAACAAAATAGTTATAATTATGTTTAACAAAGCTATTATTATTTCAATTAAATCTCAGTTGTTATAACGCTTGATTGGCCACGACTAAGTAACAGTAATCTATATACTAGATATTCCCCTGTCATACAGCCCACGACCAAAGTGATATTGGAAAAAAGAAAAGGTACTGATGGTTGAGAAATGCAATATTAGCAGTGAAATGGCACTGCAGTGAAATAGGACAACTGCAATGGTAGCTGCAATGGTAGCTGTAATGTACTGTGTGTTATTATGTACAACAAACAGCAATAATGAAAGGAAACTATTATATGTTTATATCTCTCCCCTGCAATAGGAAAAATGCAATATTGGAAGTAAAATGCACTGATATTATTAGAATAACCAATACTGTTAATATAGTAATACAGTAATAATAGAAAACCAATTCACAATTTTGCTGACATTTCCAAACCTCATAGCTAACAATATCAAGAAGTTGTGATACTAATCTAGATTTTTAGAAAATCTATCTAACAAAATTAGTTAGAAAAAATAATAGCAGTAACATATTGCCCAACATCGGTCACTATATACTTCCATCTTATAAATTCGAATGATTATTCTTATAATTAAATCGTATAAAATCGAATAATTATTCTTATAATTAAATGTTGTAATAATCTTATAACAATTGTTTGAAAAATATCATCGTCATTTCGTTTACTTTCACTGCTTTAGACATAAGTTGGAATACCAAAGTACTCATTATAAGTGTCCAAAATGTCAGTTACTTTGAAATCGGCAAAAAATAAACGATTACTTTTCAGTACTTCTACGTTAGTTAGAGAAACCTTCGGCAATTGGACAATGCTATAGACTGGTGAAATGTGCACGTTTTTCGCGTGAAATGTGCACGACTTGATGGTTCTACTCTCTGTCGCACGGTCTTATCGGCGTTTTGTTGGCCAGTCCTAATTTCGAGTAAAACAGGTTTGTCAAGTTTTAATAACAATTTTAGGCCAAATTAATCTGTCTATTTATGCATAGTCTGATCAGATGGGTTAGTTTTAGGATATTGTCTACAAATTTTAAAGACGGTAACATATTTAAATAGGTTTATATGTGTTTTGTATCATTATTATACTTAAACGATTAAATTGGAAAATGGTTAAATTTGTTGATGAGATTTCAGTACAAGGGTTTGCGACGGCCGTTCATGAATAATTTTTGTGAGTTGTGTGCACATATGCATTTATTATACATTTCTCAAACAATCGCTCCGCTCGTGTTTGGTCGTGGGATTAATACAATAGCAAGTGAATTTGTTGTGTGTCATACTCTTCAGCTGAAAAAAATAAAATATTGTTGCAAGCAAGATTTAAACTTGTCACATTCAACTTGATAGACGAACACTATTATCTAAGTCATTCAAACAACTTACAATCTTAGGTAATAACTGTGTGTGTGCCTGATCACTAGCTTTTGTTGACACAACTGATGATTTATAATTCATGGAACATTAGATTTTCAGAGTACTAGTGTGCGAGTTAGTTGGTTGTGCGTCACACTTTGCAGTATGTAATTGAATAAGAGGAACAAAGTGTGGTATCACAGAAACAAAAGCTTTATTTATTTCTGCCAAATTTAATTAACTTTTCTTTGTAAAGAACAAAAATTCATCTCGCTGTTCAAAAAGTTTATTAATTTTTTTAAAACACTTTAAAAATCTTCTTAGCTAATTCTTAGAATTCTCAGTAACTAAAGAAGCATTACTATTTTGAGTAAATATACTTGATTATTCACCTCAACATTGACAAACAAAAGGAAGTGTTGAAAACAATAAAAAAGGTGGCAACAGCTCAAAGTAGATTACAGAAAAGTCTGACACAATAGAAATAGAGAATAAATGCTAAACATAAAGAATGATAATGGTTGTAATAGACAACTAAGGCAGGAGACAGTAAACAAAGAAGCATAAATGAATAGAATTATAAAACACTCAAGCATGATAACAAATGCCAGCAAAGAGAGATGCAATGAATGTGGAAGAAAGGCCCAATTAAACATCAACACACGACAGATCATAGTTAAAGAAATGACATGACAAAGAAGGACCAACTGATGAATTTTGAAGATAGGAAAATCTGAATCACATACAGAAAAATAATGCAGATGATATTCAATATATTAACGCTAGTAGCTTTTATATTAAAATAATGAAAGTTAATTGTGAACATTGCTAAGCTCTCCAATTTTAAAAAAAGCTTCTGAAATTCTGTAATATTGATTAATTTTAACTTGATTTCTTTCAACCACACTCAGTAAGCCTGAGAAAAATTATTTACCCTAGGAAACTTATATTTCGCTAGTATTTAGTTTCGTGAGTAGAACACAGAATAAAATTTTGCTGCCACTTAATTTCGCGGCTCTGATGAGTGCGAAAATATAGTGATGTAAAAATAAATGCAGTGGAACAAACTGATTAGATTCCTCAGGTCCAGTTCGCTAGTAAAATTTCTTTTTCACTTTGGAACTAGTTTGTATTTGTAAACCGCAGGTAGAAACGTGTGGGCGAGATCGACAATTCAATTTGATCGCTTGCTGCCATTTGTTTCTTGAACCGTCAATGACGTCTAGGTCCTTCTATATGATGACTTTATTGTGGATATAAATGAACAAAGCTATTTAATTTTGCATTTTCGCTCATTCATTATGATAGTTTAGAAATGTTAGTGAATGTTAGAGAATGAATAGTTTAGCTCATGAAATTTTTGCGAGAGAATGACTCCGCGAAAATGCGAAAGTTAGATGACGCGAATACATAAGTGTCTTAGGGTATCATGATTTTAGCCGTATCTTGATATCAAGTGTAAAAAACAAGTAAGAAAGTCATAAGAGAAAGTGAAGATGTGGAAGATTATCACTTAAAATATAACAAAGTAACTATATAAAACATTGAATGTGGTAGTGAAGCAAACATGGTAAAAAACTGAAAATATGGGAAAGTTTAACCTGGGTTTCTCTGGGCTTTGTAAATAGTCAATCAAAGACTAATGCGATCAGTCAAAAGTTGATCTTGAAGAACACTAACTACAAAAATTATGTGCAACTGTGAATTTTTCATGGATTCATCTAGTTAGTAATACTTATAGTAATTAGCAGACAAACTAGAAAATACTGCTACTCTTACTACTGCACGCTGAAAAAATTCTGCCAGTTTCTAAACTATGACTTGTCAAAACCGTAGAGCATTTTGAATACACGAAATGCAAATGTAATAATATAGTACCGATTATCTTTAAAACAAATGTTCAAAAGTTTATATATGATGTAACTAATAGTTCCCACAAAATATAAGTTTGTGTTCATTGTTTAAATTTCAGCTAAAACTTTTGAACAAGACCATGATGTACATTTTTTTAAAGGCAGTTAGGGCTTAGATAATATGTATACATTTGAATTCTCAAAGTTTTCAAAAATAACTAGATAATTAAATGTTGCTCATTTTTGAAAACAAACACATTTTCTCACTTTAGATATGCCATTGGTACAGTCGAACCCTTTACAGTATACAGTCATGATTTTGTGTGTTAGCACCCAATCAAATTTGACCTGTTCATTATAGGTCTGTATATGGTAGAAGTGCATGGGCAATTATTAGTAGTGTTTGAGTCAAATAATCAATATATATCAAGTGAAATTTGAAATTCTAGCCTGTGACACTAACTGCATATAAAAAACAACAAAATTTCAGATGGACTTCTGAATCAGCTAATTTTGGTAGTGTTAATCATATTGAGTAATTTTATAACAATTGTAAATAACAATAATGGTACTAAACATCCTTCAAGATGTTACCCAGGACATTGCGCTTTGGTTGATGTCATTAGGACAACCTAGCTCAAATTTTAATGAATACATACCATGTGATGAAAGTGTAGTATACATGTCATTCTGATTTGAACTTTAGAAATGCCGCTTGAAACTGCTGAAAATTGATGAGCGCTGTTACCCAGCTGCATGAGAATTGATCGAGTTGTAAAAAGTTTTTCAAATCAAATTGAAGCATCCAAATCTAGTGTAAGATATAAAACAAACTAGTATAAAAATGCAAACATCTTCAAAAGCAAACCTAAATTAAGAAGGCCCTTAAGTGCATCACAAAGAAAAAAATCAATTGTAACAATGGTTGCAGTTCCAAACATAAATACCGTTTGACATTTTAATAAACAATGGAGGAATGGCAATCCAACTTTCAGATGTTGTATAACATTTTTGGAGAGTTTTCAGTCAGAATAAACGTTTATATGTATGCCTCTTAAAGCTTGTTGTAGAAAACTGTCAAACAAACTTGAATCCATGTTTTCCACATATGAATTTCCACAATAGATAATAATACTAGAATCTATACTTCGAAAGCTTTTATTAGATATTTAACTTGATTGGTTAAGAAGCTACTAGCAGTGAGTAGGGTGCAAAAGAACGCCGAGTACACTAAACATATACAAGAGTGATCATGGCCATAATATTAAAAGGTCATAATTTTTAACTATTGTAGGACTTTATAAAGTTGAAACTTGTCAGTCTTTGCTAGATCATTAAATCTTTTAAATAGCATCTTTTAATTGTTATTTGAATTTTGTATGCAGGTATGGGATGAAGAGCTGGCAGCCTTGGCTCAAAGATCTGCTGATATTTGTCCATACATGTTGGATGAAGCATATTTAAGCATACCAGGAAGATTTTTCTTTAAGCAAAGTAGAGCTGGAAGTCGTGGAGATTCAGCACGCTGGTTACAATTTGCCATTCCTTACTGGGGCCAAGACTCAAGTTCTATGAGCTATAAAAGAGTAAGGCATTCATTTACATGCAAGTGCATGTGAGCCTCTTAGTATATAAAGTATTAAAATATATAGGATGTACATCTGTTTGAAAACTTTTTTTTTACAATTGTACTTTCAAATGTTAATTTTTGTTACGTTTTATGAGTACAGTTTAGCATAATTCTGATACAGTCAAGACCTAACTTTTGCAAAAAATTGTATTTTAATTATTCACCAAAATATTTACTCAATGCAAGATGAATGCTAGCCACCTTTAGCTAAATTTTGTGCGGAAACAAATTTTTAAGTTGGTTAATCTTTTGATGTGTCTATTTTGAATAACTTAACTCTACTTGTTGTTATGCAGAATTCTAGTTTATTGGGAATTAGAAGCAATAACATTGATAGAGTGGCTAGAGTAGCGTTACTATTTTTTAGATTTATTTCATATTTTTAGATCATTTCATAATCTATAGATGCAAATTTCAGTTTTTCATTCGCCCAATTATAGGGATTCAAATTTAGGAATGAAAATTTCTTTAGGAATGTGATAAAAAATGTAATAAAAATGTACCATAAAATATGTGAGTGTAATAAATAATGTAATGAAAATCTAAGTTATTATTAAAAAACTGTTTAGCTTTGCATAGAAAGACTGAAGTTATGAGATTGCAGGGGCTCTGAGATAATAACATGATAACAGACCAATCAAAACATCGTAAACTAAATATTCACTCAGTGTCTTGTATTAGTGACATTGCATGTAAAAGGTATAGCAATAATATCCATTGGCCTCTTGGGTAATACTATAATGAAGGAAGGTTGAAAGCCTCCTTCAAGTCGAATCACACCGATCTCAATAAACTGCACAGTGATAGTTAAGAATATTTGTACATATTTAGTATATAAGCATGTACAGTCACACCTCGACATACGAGCTCACTGAGCTCATATGTCAATTTATCTATCTCCTATATAAAATCATCAAGTAAAAATTAATTCACTGCCATATTAGGAAGAAACCACCTAAAAAGGATATCATGGTAAAAAGGTGTTTTTAATTGTTATACTTCAGTGCCTGCATTAATAAAATAACCAATACCCATTTAGTTGTTATGATCTGCTATAAAATGTAACATCACTATTTTGAAGCTTTTACTTCTGAGACAGACATTGTTGATACTAGGATTCTGAGAGAGACCTGAAAGCAACGCATTTGGTACAGTAAATTTTTGACCCTGCATCATAGAAACTTTAAATTTAATTTCAAATAATTTATCTTCCCAAACGCACACACTTGAAGGAAAGTATTTATTTTTTACTAAACTTACTTTAGTTTTACCGTCATATTATTTACTATCTGTTTCCAGTAGCGATTTTCCAGCGCTTTTGTCTCACGCTTACCATAACTTTTAGTCAACCCTTTAAAAACTTTTTTAAACTGATTTGATGAGAAAGATTGAGTAATGTTGTTCTGAAAAGTGACTAATAGACCACTCTTGGCCATATAGTGTAGTGGCCATATAGTGTGGTGGTCATATAGTATGGTGGCCATATAGTGTAGTGACCATATAATGTAGTGACCATATAGTGTAGTGACTATATAGTGTAGGGACCATATAGTGTAGTGACCATATAGTGTAGTGACCATATAGTGCAGTGGCCATATAGTGGAGTGACCATATATTGTAGTGGCCATATAGTGTGGTGACCATATAGTGCAGTGGTCATATAGTGTAGTGACCATATAGTGTCGTGGCCATATAGTGTGGTGGCCATATAGTGTAGTGGCCATTTAGTGTAGTGGCCATATAGTGTAGTAGCCATGTAGTGTGGTGGCCATATAGTGTAGTAGCCATATAGTGTAGTGACCACATAGTGTAGTGACCATATAGTTTAGTGGCCGTATAGTGTAGTGGTCATATAGTGTAGTGACCATATAGTGTAGTGACCATGTAATGTGGTGGCCATATAGTGCAGTGGCCATATAGTGTAGTGGCCACCAAGAACTGGCTCGTACGCTTGTACCTCACATGTTACTTGTTATCTCAAGGGAGGAACTTGCTAAAATGTCAGCTCATACCTCGAGTTTTTTGTATGTTTGGGCACTCATATGTAGAGGTACAACTATACAACAAAGCAAATATAATGCAAAGTAGCAGGGATACTGCGTCTGCATTGTAGTCTTGGCTCCTTGACATGGGGCGTGACATGGGTCCCATGTCAGAACCGACACGGGTTCAATGCCGGCTTTGACATGGTGTTTGGAAAAGCTTGTAATTCGGATCTTTGACATGGAGTTTTTTGTTAAGCAGACTCCGCCCTTTTGTATCTACTATTTTATTGGCTTCCTGGCTGACAGTTGAGCCAAGTCGAGTAAAACCAAACCAAATCAAGCTTAGCTCAATCATAAGGCTTGCTTTGACACAAAGCTGATGAGCTTTACCACACTATTAAAGTTCACTTTCAAAAATACAAAAGTGAACTCTAGTAGTCGAACTATTCTCTGTCGACAAACCCCTCATTGAGTTGTGTTTTTATTCTAGATGTTTCACTCCACATCTTCTAAGATAGGCTGTGGGTACAGTTACTGCGATAACACCGGAGTTAATCAACATGTATGCAACTATGGACCTGCGTAAGTATTGTTTGTTTCATGGTGGCTGGTTTTTATAGATTTTTAGCTGTTTCTGGAATCTCACACCGGAACCTTCGCCTCCCATGATCAACCGCTGCAAACGAACAACAATCGATACAACTATTGGATTGCTTTTGCGCTAACTGGAAGTTTTTCAGTTGATATGTTACTGTGGGTCTGCATAGAACTTTCTCTACATCTAACTTTCACTGATCTTTTCTAGCACCTTGCTGAAATAGTAAAAAAAACAACTTAACGATCAACTACAAACATGTAAGCATCTATTGTTGATTGACAAGAAAACTAATAGTCCACTTGTGCACGAGTTTAATCACAGAATTTAATATCAGACTCAACAGGAGACAACAGATCAATTGATTTTAGACTAGTTATCTACCCAAGTATGGCTTTGAAGAATAGGAAAAGGGAGTTTAAAGCCATTTGCTCTTTGTAAATTTTCTCAATATGATGAGAAATGCAGCAAACTAAAGATGTGTTAATGTGATGCATCGCTGATACAATACACTTCTTATATTTTATGTTTTAGAGACTATGATGAGTCAATCAAGTTATATAATGGAGGATCTAAATGCGCCGAGTGCCCAGACAAGTGTAATGATAATACCCAACTTTGTGGTAAGTTTTTAGCCTAAAGTTGGAAGCAGCGCACAAATTTTACATTATTTATCACCATTTTTACTAAGCAATAGTTCTCTTGTAAAATAAATTAATACAACTTAGCAGGCATTAAAATAAAGTGTAAATAGGTCGAGATGGTTATCGGGTCTTTTAGAAGAGTGGTTCATGAAAAATTAAGCACGGTGTAAGATAACAAATGCAAAAATTACAAAAGCTGAAAAATAAAAACTCTGTCACTTACTTTATATGAGGAAAACTACATATCCAGCTTTCCTTAACAATTTTAAACCCAAGAGAGGCAGAGGGACGTTAGACCATTTCTAATAAAAATGCACAAATCTTTTAATAGATACTTTTCTAATTTTTAAACATTTAAGCAAAGTTTCTATCTAAGAAGTACACAACCTTACTGTAGACTTTATATGTATTATGACTCTTCAAGAAGCATTTACCATTGTTTATCATGGCTATATGAAGATATGAAAGTACTTAATTTACCGTTTTCACACCAGACCATATTACTAGATAAATAACTTAATTTGTGGTTGCATAGCAAAAGGTTTTCGTGATACGTCTTTAAAATGGCTAAAAACAATATTCTCATTTTTTTACAGTTATGGTGAACAAACTTTTATGGAACATTTATTTCAAAAATTTAAAAATTTGGCCTAAATTAAAAATATAATCCAATTATCGCAAAAAAATAACCACTTAACCATCAGATTTTTGGAACATTCAAATGTGACCATTTTTATAAAAAATCATTTTGAGTGATACATCAGTTTGCGTACGCAAGCATTTTTAATGAAATCATATTTTAGCTGACAGTCCAAATTGTGGTAAAGAAAACTTGTGTTACTCTGACACCATTCCTAATAGTAAATTGAAATAAAATGTTGATAAATTAATAGTTTTAGTATTTCATATTAAAGTAGAACATTTGATTGTTTTAATGATCTGTTTCATATAAAAAGCTGTAAAAGTTTGATAGTTGCCATAAGCATTTTAATATTATAATTTTTTATTAGAATACAGAGAATAACTAGTAAAAATAAGTAGAAACAATCTGTTAGTGTTGCCAATTTATCTCATGGTTTAATGTCTTTTCCCACAATTCTTTAGCTTCTATAAATTATATTTCCGACAACGCTGCCTTTTACATCTTGAAACATCACATAGTCAGATGACTATGCTTTTCTTTATAACAAAAAGAGCTCTGCCATACTAGAGCTTAGCTGTCATTGGCAAGGCTTTCATGATGCCGTCAACCCCTAAGTTTGAGTCATCAACGAGATGAAAAAAGCAAATTCAAGTCGTGATTTTTGTTACTCGCAAATTTTTATCGAGCATATCTGCTTGCGGAAAATGAAAATAGCGCTTGCAAATGATGTGTAAATAATTGTTATGCAAACCATTCCATTTTCAACATTTTTAGACTTTAGTCAATACTCTTTCCTTTTTAGCTGTTTTGAGTGTGCCACTTTGAGATCTGGTTTAAAATTCCTTATCCGTTTTAACAAAGCATCCGTGTTAATCCGCAACCTGTCAACATCCATTCCAGGGGAAGCAAACTTTAGTAGACCTAAGCAAGAGTAGAGAATTCTCAACTCAAGGGTGAGCTCTCAACAGGGTAGAGAGCAAGTCAATACACAGTCTCGAGAGCAAGCCAATAAATTTTCTGAGCATTTATGCCAGCCCTAAAACAGTATGATAGTAAATGGTTAATATAAAATTTTGCTATTATGAAATATGAATTTACAATACGCTGACTATGAGTTAAGTAAGTACACATCAATTAGCTATTCAAATTTGAACAAACTGTAATAAATCAAACCCCATACAATGTAATCCTACAATGTAATACATGTATAAAGTCAGCAATTTGGAGAGGCCGATTTATAGACTTATCCAGAGAAAACCTCACCAACTCTATTACGCATGCTGTTAATCTATAAATACAAGTGCAAACTAATAGCCATTTCCTTTATTTTACAACCAAGAAACACTCTTGCACTTTTTGCAATTTCTCGTCTAGCAAAAACCGTGACCTGCAGAAGTACGGTCTTGTTCATAAACAAAATTCTGTAACAAAATCTTCACTACCTGACCTCTTCTGCAAAAAACACATCTTAGCTAAGCACCAGAACGCATAGTCTTCTTAGCCCGACCTCAGAGGCCAAAGGTATGTTTACCGTGACCTCATATTATCATAGAGGGTAAACCTATACAAGTTCGCAGCAAAAGCCATTAGCCATACTGGAGGCCAGCTAGTGACGGTTGTCCTACTCAACGGTATGAAGTTGCATAAAAAATAGTTTGCTTGCCGATAGACTCCACTGGCAATGATAGCAATTCTCTTGGGCTATAGGACTCATCAGCAGCACCAGATTTAAATGTACCAGATTAGTTTTTTCAGAAAACATAAAAAATTGCAATAAAACTTTTATTGATTTTTGGAAAAAGAGAGAAATCAATTCGACATTGCTCGAGGTCAGTGAAAACAGAACCAACATGTGATGTAATACAAAAAGTCCTATAAAGTGCATTAAACAAGCTGAATATATTTGAAGTTATACTGTACGTATTTTACAGATTGCGAAGGAAAGGCTTGTAATAACGGAGGTAATCTGAATGTTACCACCTGCGAATGCAGTTGTTTAAATGGTTGGAATACAGGAGCTACCTGTGATGGTAAGTAAAATTTTTGAAAAGTCTACCTGATAAAAAAAGGGGAGTACTCGAAGAATAAACTGCCATTACTCTATGAATTACGTGTTTAAAACTCAGCCTTGAACGGCAGTTAAAATAGTAGTTCAAGGAGAGTTGTAAATGGAGTTGACCGTATGAGATTTTGAGAAACTTTAAAAATATTTTATTTATAGATCACCAACATTATTAAATTGACAATTCCATCTTCGCCTTAATATTTCTGCTAGCTGCACTAAACAGCATTGCCCGGATAAAAAAAGTCTTTAGAAAGAAAATTTATTAGTATGTAAGCTATAACAACATTAGCCTTTTTAACTTTCAAATTACATATCTTGAGAAAAGTGCTTTGTGTAGTTGAAATAAATTAGGAGTGAAAATAAAAACAACTATAAAAGTTTTCAAACTTAGTCACAAAACTGTACTTTTAAAACTTCATAACTTGAAAAAAGTGTTTCGTTGAAATAAATTAAGAGAAAAAATACAAATTTAAATTTGTTTAAATGTAAATGTGAGATTATTAGCAAGTAATGGCTAAATATAATATGTTTGTACAATAAAAATTAAAAGTTATTTAGTTTTGCAACTATATTATTTTACATGTATCTCGTTCTAATGTTGGCATTCAAAATCTGGCATTCAGATTTTTGCATGCCAGTGTAATTATCTAATGCAACCACCTCCTTGTAAAAATCATCAAAATCATCATCATTACAAAATAATAACAAAATAAAAATATCGTAAGCTATAGACACACATAGAGTGGTATAAAAACCCGTAGTAATTATCTATAGACACACATAGAGTGGTATAAAAACCCGTAGTAATTATCTATAGACACACATAGAGTGGTATAAAAACCCGTAGTAATTATCTAATACGATATCTTCCTTGTTAAAATCAAAACAAAAAAATAATAACGAAACATGTTAACCTTATAACCTTATAAGGTACTTACAATGACTTTAGTGCATTTTGTAGTTATGATGTGCAAGATAGCACATTTTTAGTACATGTTTAGTACATTACAGTGTACTAAACGTACAACGTAACATAAACGCTGAAACTAAATTCAATGAATTTTGCTTACTATAGACACATTTCAAGGAAGTTTTAGTATGTATTTTAGTAAACTTCAAATTTTACCTAAAATTTTATCATTTACCGGTATGCGATCGGTTGTTACCATGACAGGTAATGCTGAACTTGCCATGGCAAACAATGTATAGCTTATGGTGGCGCATATAATCAGTATAACAATCGACAAATTTTAAGTTCGAGGTAATCCATTGTTGAAATCGTTAGGCGGAACAAATTAGCCTTATCGAAAAAAAGACAAAGAAGCATTGTGTTGCATATACTGAGGTCTCCAAATATTTTTTAACAGGGGCATCGTAACACATGGGCACAAGGCTAAAATAGTTAGCTTGTGTATATACTAATCGGTATATAATAACAACTTAGATCATTACGTATTGTATGGCTCAGTGGTAGAGCGCCAGCATTTTAAACTTGCAGTAGCTGTCTCCATGAGTTCAAATCCATCAGATCTTGATATTTTAATTCCAAGATTCTAATAGCTACATCTATTGCTGGAAAATCACACATACACATGACCAACTTTGAAAAATATAGATTGACTAGCTGTGCTACCAGGTATTAAAAATAAAGCTTAAAAACTATGAGGGGTAATGATAATTGCCTGCTACTTGCTATTAGCCTGGTGTATTGTCTATGGATAATTTTAGTAAGCTTACTGATAAGAGCTGCTGCTTCTCATGGCGTTGCGCAATCACTTTGCATTGTGGCGGACAGCACTACCGTGTTCGCTCCCATCTAGTGACATATATCACTTAATGAATCCATTAAGCTCGTGTGGATGAGTCCGCAAGGCTGTCAGACTGGTGAACAGGAGGGTTCAAAATCAAAGCTTTTGCGATACGAGTTCTTTACTTCAAGATTTTAATAGCTATAGCTGAAACTACACACATAGATACATACCAACTTTGAGGAATACATATATATATATATATATATATATATATATATATATATATATATATATATATATATATATTTAGATGCTGATATATTCATTTGCAATGTTATATGAATTATAATTATTTTTGTAATTTACTAAGATGTAATTTATAATTTGCTAAAAAATATTTTACTAAAATAAATATTGGCGCTATCAAGGTCTTCAAGGGCTTAAAATAATGATATTGACCAAATTATAAAATCTAGGTAAAGTTTCTACAATAAAAACACCAAAAAACCAAAAATCATAAATGTTTTGTACCACAAAGCCTGAAAAACCTAACTAATATAGTTTACTGATTGTGAAAAGTTACATTTGGTTAAAAATTTTTTATAACACATTTTGTTAAAGCGTATAGAGTGCTTGAACAAAACTAATAAAGTCATCATTTTTTCTAGTAGTTGAAAAGTTACGAAACTTACAAATACATACTTGTCAAGTTTGAAATCTTTAGATTTATGTGAACATTAGCTAATAAAACTTCCAGTAAGCTGATACACCATTTGTGAACAAAGAATTCTAAAATAGGAACAGGCATAAATAAACAACACTGTGCGTACTTCCTTTATGCTTAGCTCAGCTGTTTAATATTACAAATTTCAGTTGATTGCTCAGCAGTGGTTGAATCTGATGATTGTAAAGAGAGTGGACTTTATTTTGGCGAGTGTTTCACCTCTCGTCAGGCACAATACAATTGTCCAATAACTTGCAAGATTTGTTTCAGTAAGTAACTAAAAGAGTGATACTGGATACATTATTACAGGGATGATTGATTTGTGACTTTAAGCTCTACGAGGCAACTAGCACTGTATGTGACATGTAAAGAAAACATTAGTGTATTTAAAACTGAACACAAACTTTTAAACATGACATAGCCTACTTTCAACATGCTAGAAAACAGAAAACAGATCAAATTATTAGTCAGAAAATTAACAACGAAACCTGTAGATTGTGTAAATGTGCTCATATTTCCATAAAATCCAAATTGGTTTAATTGAAAGTTAAGTAGTTAAACTTTAAATTAAGCTAGACTAGTAATGGGTCATCACATAAATAATTTTTTTTACAATCTTATCTTTTTAACATATCTTCCCATAAAGTATCTTCAGCGAATTTGAAAATAAAACCTTCTGGTATTTTGCAAACCCTGTTTGCTGATTTATCAATGCTTGCTCTATGAGGAAAAAAGACCTGAGTTCGGCAGTTGTCTTCAGCTTTTATTGAACAGCTTTTCATGTCCAAGGAAATGAAGACAGCACAGCCAATCAAATAAAAAAATAAAAAAGAACTTTATCTTCCTCAGAAATAATTCAGCCAGTTTCCGCATCAATTGGTCAACTTACCTAATGTTATTTTCATCGTTGATTCTCATCTTTGGGGCTTGTCTAGATGACTTTGTTAACCAATCTTTAATAAACACAAATTAAGGATTACATTTTTGTTGTTGAAAAAGTTAGGCATTCTTTAGAAATAAGCCACTGATCTGAAAACAATAAAATAATTATGAAGACAACTTTTAAACACTCCGTCATTTGCCAATAACTGTCAAGCAGTCATTACACAAAGTAATTTCATTTATTTAGAAAGATATAACAAACCCAACTACAAATAATTTTGACTGGTAAAGTCTATAGTATAGTCTATGTTATCAATATTATTGATTCATAATAGTTAAGCATGACATCGTCTGCTTAAAGAATAAATTACCTTGATATAACGATAAAATATTTTTATATTTTATAGTAAGAATGCAACACTCCACTTGTTGACAAGTCAGTGTTTATTTCCTTTTTAAGATAGAAATATTACAACACTTATCAAGTCACTATCAATTTTATTACGTAGCTTGCATAAATATAGTAGGCATTAAAATTAGCTTCGTCAATTCATATTTTTCTGTTAAAAAAAAACTTAGCAGTGTTTTATAAACTATGTGGGTGGGCCTAACAAAAGGTAAAATGTAACAAAAAATTAAAATGTATTTATATATATTTGCACTAAAATTTATATTCTCTGGTGACTACATGTAGTTTAAAACACTCGGTGTGTTTATTTGTGGCTTGACTGTCTTGTGGAGAGTAAAGGAGCAAGCAGTTTGCTTTGCAGTAGTTACAATATTTTTAAAAAGTCTGTATTTGTGTTGATTCTAACAACTAGCGCTTTGAATCAAAAGCTCAACTCACAATAACATACGTATTAGAGCGAAAGCAGACTAAAATTTTATTACCAATATCATGTATCATTACTTCCTTGTGAATTCAGTGTTTTAATTTGGCTTATTTCATTTGATTGTATAGCAGTGGTTGAATCTGATACTTGCAAAGAAGGTGAATAATATTTTGCAAAGTATTTTACTGCTTATTAGGGAGCATAAACTTGTCAATTATAGAGAAATACTTAGGCATCGCTTCATTGCAATTTTTGTGTGTTGCTCCTTTTAGTTGGCTCTATGAAAAAATTAAAAAGAGTATTAGGCAAAGCAAAATAAAATTTTATTTCAAACTAAACAAAATTGAGCTTAGTCGGTACATTTTTTTCAGACATGATAGAAGATGAGAGATAGTCACAAATTCTTAGTAAAATGTTTAATAAAAAAATGAAATAAATACTGCCAATTTAATCTATTTTGAAAATTTAGTAATAGAAAATAAAAAAATTTAATTTAAAATATGCTTGTGACACAGTACCATAGTATATAAATATATACACCATAGTATATAAATGTTGATTCTCTTTTTAAAGCTTGGCTTCAGAACTCACCCCGCAAAGTATATTCAGAGTGTCTTAAAGGCAAACCTCAGTTGTTTTTAACTCCTCTTTGGGAGTTAACAATACTTACTCTAATATCAGGAAGATCTTTTGAAATGAAATTTGTTTTATTTTTATTTTATTGCGCAGCATCTGATGCCAAAGAAGTTACAAATGACAAAATAAAGAAGAACTCCACCTTCTTTGAGAGGAATTCATCCAGCATCAGCATAGATAGGTCCCACCTATTGCTATTCTCATCCTTACTTCTCACCTTTAGGGTCTGTCTAGATGGCTTTTGTTAACCAATCTTTAAGAAACAAATACTAGAGATTAGATAATTTAAAAAAAAATTAAGCATTCTTTAAAGATAGGTCACTCAACTCTGAACTGCAAAATAATTACATAAAAAGCTTTTAGGTTTTTTAATATATGTGCTAATAACTGTCAAAAGTCATTACATGAAATAGTTTCAATTAATTAGAAAAATATAGTAAGTCCCACAACAAATAACTTTGACTGATTAATTTTATTAGTATCAATATTATTGTTTCATAACAGTTAAACATGACATCATGTATATCAGCAAAAAATTACTATGATAAATGATAAATAAACTTCGTATTTGATAGTAAAAATGCAGAACTCCATTTGTTGACATGTCAGTATAATTTGTCTTATATGTCTAGTTTCTGATTGTTTACTTGGTTTGCAAGACGGTTCTACTACAAAACTTATCAAGTCACTATCAATCCTCCTTAGTTTGTATAAATATAATAGGCATTAAAATTAGCTTAGTCAATTAAGTTTTGTAAAAGAAAAAATTTAGCAGTGTTTTATAAATTATGTAAAAATATTGAACAATAATTTTAAAATATCTCAGTCAGCCTATAAATAAAAGTTTACACTAAATATTTCAGCCATTGTTGAGTTTAGCTAGTGAGATTTGGCCGTGCGACAAGAAATTCGCTAAAATGTGCACTTGATGATAGTAAAACCTGAAGTAAAAATGTTATATTTGGTGCAAAAAAATTGATATTGTTGGTTAAGTATTTTAAACAAAATAACTGAAGTTCAAAAATTTTAATAACAAACTAATTTAATAAATTTAAGCATGTTTTTTAACAACATCTGCAGATTGTCTTAGCTGTAAAATCTTTTTTATCCAATGTTACTTTATCTCGGGACTTTATCTCTTGGGAAAAAATTGACATATGCAATAAGAAAAACGAACAGTACCGCATGCATATTTCTGAGGGGTTGAAGAGATTTACTAGCTGAGTGCAGAAAAACAGACCAGTTATTGCAGAATGTATTAGTTTTCTACTATTAGGGGTTTACAAACCTGATGCAACAAATGATCATTTCACGATTAGAGTATTAACTTTAAAATGAACTTACTGAACACTTGTATATATCTTATCAGAAACTAGCACTAATTTTCTATCATCCCTGATTAGTTTTTACGTTTGTAATAATCTGACTGTCAGGGTGTTTCAAGATTAAAATCAACAAAACTTTTATAACAATTAAAACGCTCAGAAGAAAAATAGTCCCAAAATGACTAGTTGTTATCATTGCGATAGCTGATATTGGATATTGCATTAAATTTGTAGCCTTACAAGTCTCGTCAATTTGTTTCTTTGCTAAACTATGTATGTCATAATCACAGGGTGGTGTGTGACTTCTTTACACGCCACAACTGGCACAACTCAGTGCTCCTTTTAAACTCCTCAGTGCCACAACTTTTAAACGGTGCTCCTTTGTTCGTGTGGATGTGTTTGTGCTGTGGGGGGTGGGGGAAGGGCCACAGCATTTTGGTAATGGGTTTAGTAAATGATTGAGGCTAGGATCAACTCATTACCCTTTGATGTCATTAGCACTGGTCCTACCAAGTCTACTGCTACGTTTTTCCAGAAGTGTCCGACATACAGCCTTTGTCTGCTTCTGTCTGCCTTCGTTTCAAATTACTTTGTAGATTGGCCCATCTCGGAACTCTTGACTAGTCTTTTCACCGTTGCTGTCAGTCTTGCCAAATACCCAGTCAGACGGAGTTGACTAGCCATGCTGCCTTCTCAGAGTGGGCCAATGTGTGTGTTCGCAAAAGGCTGAAGTCTGTGACAGTTGGTGGTCAGACTGCGCACCACCTGAGCTGATTGTGAGATGAGGTACTGGCTCCCGACATTCCCTTTGGCCTTAATCAGAGAAACTGCCAATTTTTATGATATTAGCTGTGGCCCGGACTCTCCGGCTTTAGTTGCTCCCTGGTAGGTTTTTCTTTGCTAAGAGAGGGCATAGTACTTAGTGGCCATTGATTTCTGGCATATGACCAGCATCCTGATCAACATCACCTCAATTCTTTACCTCAGCTGTGTCACAAAACCCAAGGTTGGTCTCGGCTGATAATTAACAAACTCCCACCAGCTATCTTATCAGCCAGTGTATGTATTAATTGTCTCGGTTTATAATATCATGGACTCTCATGATACAAGCTCAGTTAAAAATGGTTTTTAAAAAAGTTTTTGATGGTGTTAAAGGCACTTGCGATTTTGCTGATTGCAATCTGGTGATCATATAAGCATGATATTAATGTGGGTGGATAAATTATGTTGCAGAAGAAGGTTAACCCTCATACATCAACACATAAGTTGTACATCTACAGGACAAACAAAGAATGATAGGTAAAATTACTATCTTTGATCATGCGGTTTAGATGATTATATTATAATGAATGTCTGTGCAGGAGAGCATATATGATTTTATGGAATTTTCATACAGCTATAGAGTTAAACCTGAAACATTTATTTGGTTACTAGCGCCATTTAAAGAAATTTAGAAAATTGCTGAGTCGAATCTTTAAATTTTGGAATTGGGTAGACAAAGGCAAAAAATTTACGATGAAGATTTTCACTGACTAATCTACAGCCTGTATCAACAGCAATGTGCAGACTCTTTCATTGAATAGAGAGAAAAGGCAAGGAGCAAAAACAAACACTAAAGTTTTGATTAATCAAGTTGCTGTTATCATTAACATTCTAGTAATAAGGTTAGACACATCACAGCGTAGTCATCGCAACAATAACTAGTTGGACCAGGCGCTGGGCCACAGCTTAAACTAGTTTGCCCAGCGCTATGGAGAGCATATCAGCCCTAAAGTAGTGGAAAAAGGCAATCACCCACTACACACACATGCACACCACACCACACTACACTACACCATCACACCACACCACACCACACACACACACGCGCGCGCACACACGTACTTATACAGACAAAGGCATGCATACTGCAGTTAGGCACACACATGTACACCCACAGGCAAAAATTTGCACAAGCACATACGCTTACACATGCACCCACATATGCACTCACCATTGCCATATATGACAAGCCATATGCCACACCCTGCAGACCACATACCACAAATCACTCAACTTTGCACTACAATACCCACATTTATACAGCAATTCTATTCAAACTACAAATGGGTTCATACCTCACTTCATTAGAACCGTAAAAACACATATCATAGATATAATGTTATTATCAGTGAGTAAAATGGTATCCTTTAGCAATCTATATAATAAAATGTGTTGAAAATTTAAACTGAATGTATGATGAACAAGATTTTTGATAAAATGCTACGAACATTTTACAAAACTAATAAAAGTGACTTTTCATTGAAAACAGGGAGTTTTAGCTTAGAAATGTTTATTGCTTACACAGAAAAAAACATTTGATTAGGTGTCAGCTTTGAATCCACATCACCCTAGTGTCCACAGTGTGTTTTTTGTGTGAGGGATTGGTTTGGTGACTTTTCTTTACTTCTTGACAACACTCATGTTTTATTTCCAAAGCACTTGGCCAGCTCCCTACATCAACCCTTTTATATTATTCCTATTCTAATATAATATTTTTCACTCAAGATAATTGTACACCCAAGCTAACACAATAAGAATAGATTTTATGCAGTTGTAATGTTTATTGCTCTATTAATAATATTAGGAATACAAGTCATATATATATATATATATATATATATATATATATATATATATATATATATATATATATATATATATATATATATATATATATATATATATGTATATATATATATATATATATATATATATATATATATATATATATATATATATATATATATATATACATGTATATATATATACAAATACCAACACAATGAGTTGTTTATGTACTCATTACCTGCTTCTTCTCATACCAACTACATACAACTTGTTTATATATATGTTTATATATATATATTTAAATATATATATATATATATATATAAACAAGTCGTATGTAGTTGGTAGTTGGGTGTTTGGGACATTTCTAACATAAACTTTGACAGAAACCTTTTAGACTAAAAAAATTTAATTAAGGGGTAATAGTAAGGACAGCAATATCAAACTCTAATAGCAAGTATTAAGCTGATGCTTACAGTTCTAGTCAATATGCAGAAAGAAAATCTTTCCTTATGAGTTTCAGTCGCTGAAAGGTTCTAATAATAAAACCTATTCACAGATATTGGCAAGTGAAGGGCTTGAGTCATCTTGTAGAACTGCATCATACAGGGCATTGTTGATGGTTGTTACATTGTGGTTAGCACGATTCCTGAAACAAATCAATAGGAGACAGATAAAAGTTGACTAGAAAACTTCACATGTTGTTGAAATCAACTAGTGGATTTTCAGCAGAACTCTTTTGCGAATATTTTGATGTAACAGCAATTTTTTTTATTTGAACAAAATTTAAAGGAATTAGTTTAAAAAGACTCTTAAATATTAACCTGAGAAAGAAACAAACTAGTGGTTTAAAAATTAACAGTCTAGTAGCCTGGGAAAGCAACCAAATAATAGACTTAGAAAGTGAGAAATGAGTACCCGAAGAAGAGTAATATAGTAGCCATAGAGCATAACCTTAGGCATAACCTTATAAACTAACAATAGTAGAAGTTCAATGGTAAAGTTAATAGAAGGTAACCATGCCGTAAAAAAAGAATGTTACCTTTGCCTCATGAGTTATCCATTTATTACTAACATGAAAGAGTAAAGCCAAGAATTATGTCATTAGGGTACTTACTTATTTCGAGCAGACCATCGCAGCAGAATAAAAATAATGATGATACAAGCCAACAACAAAGCAGCTGTGAAAGAAATTAGAACAACCAGGTAAGTAGACTCAGTTCTGTCAGCTCCGGATCTCTGATTCCTAATAGCTTGTTCTGCAAGTATAAAAGATTTATGATGGTCTCACCCAAGACTAGCTTATTTTAGCATCAGTAAGTTGTTGCTAATTAGAGAGTGCTGAGTGTAAGTATACTGGTGTATAATGAAACGCATCTTAGTGATTTCTGGCATTCCTCTTTCTGTTTTTTCAAATTTATCAGCAAGATGTTGTGTTTCACAGCCTTCTCACTTGCATTGTGCACACGGTTTGTTCTATTTGATCATTATTCAATAGCAGTTTAATTTTGAGCTGAAGCGCTGTGTAGTATATGTTGAAATGCCTAGTTAGCGTCGTAAAGTAAGGCTGAAGATAAAACGGTTAGAATCAACTAACAAAAACATAATTTATTTGACTGCTTGCCTTACTAGGAATCAAGTGATGAGAATCATGTTTTTATAGAAGTGTAATTGCAAGAAAACAGCCTTCTGTTTGTCATTGAAGATGTGTATTTTTGGGACTTTCCTTGATTTTGTGTCTTTTTAAATAACCTTTTTGCTGTTGTAGGTCGCTTGAAAAACTAGCCCAAAATAAAAATTGCTAAAAAAACACTGTCACAGATAGCCAGCCACAGTATAACTTTCGGGTCCCTGACTCAACAAAAATGTTAAATACAAAAATTTCAGGTACAGTCAAACAGCAAAGGAAGTTTCAAACCAAAAACGTTCAATAACTTGCAGCAAATTTAACGTTAACTTTAACCTTAGCAAAATAAATTAATCAGCAAAACTCATTTTGTCTGTAAGAATTGATGACAAACTCCAAAAAAAGATTTCTGCAATTAGAAAGATTTACAGAAAATAAAACACTCATTGCATATTATTTGAATTCACACTAGTTTCTTTGTTAGCTAAAATTGATATAAATACATAATGTGATTTCTTGGCAGGCAGTTGGTGATCAAAATTTAATATTCTTTTTATGAACGCCATTATGCATAAGTCAAAATCACCATTTTAGCTTAAAGCTTTCCACCTAAACAGGCTGAGATAAATAGAGTTGTTGAACTGTTTGCAACTTTGAACCTCAAGTTTAGCAGTAAACTTACACCATTGTATTTAAAAATTCACTTATAACATGTAATTTAAAAACTAAAAATTATATCAATACAAAGCTGAGACACCAAGTTTTAATTGAAGGCAATTTTTGACATTGCAAACCTACCTAACTCAAAAATATAACAATTAAAATGAATTCCTTTCTTAGAAACGGTTATTTTCAACCAGAATTGTGATTTGGATGTATGCAGATGCACTTCAGCTGAAAGTCCAATTAACTAGAAATGCATATCACTCCAACTTGAACGCAATGGCCAACATCAATGACAACAGAGACAAGCAGCTTTGCAACCAGTGATATTGTTTTGACAAACATTTTTTTCTCTGAGCACTTCAATCGCAACAAATTTTGTTGATTTTTATTTTGAAGCATATTACTTTAAACATCCATGAACATAAAACAATTTCAAATGATAAAACAACTCCGACACTTTCTGATAAAAAGTACAAAAGTTTTTTGCAAGTTGAACTTTAAAACCAGAATATTGATGAAGGCTTCATTGCACAATAATAACATGCTATAAAAATACAAATATGCCACAGCATCAATTGTCAAAAAGAAAGAAGCGCGGTAGAAACTGATGGTTAGGTGCATTTTGGAGTAGGACTCCAATTTCCATTCATCTGGCATATTATGTATTTAGGATCGTCTGTGGTGTAACCAGGTAGACATTCATAAACAGCTGTCTGACCAACTCTTGTTCCAGTGATTGAAATCAGTCTAGTATGTTCCGGTGTTGAAGGAGGCTGACAGAGATTTCTTGCTAAATTGATAGCATTGCTATTATTCATAACAGCTGGTTGGTTATAAAGCTGTAATGAATTGATGTTAAATCACCTTTTCGTACCTCAACAATGCACTTTTGTGATTTTCGGCTAAACATGATCTGAAATATTTGAATGAATGTTCCTTTAACATAGTTTATAATATGAGCTGCATAAATTAGCATGTTACCTACGTACTTACCACTATTTGCTCTGATGTGCAGTTGGGAACAGGACTCCACTCTCCATCCAACTGACATGTTATGTATATAGGATCACCAGTGGTGTAACCAGGTAGGCATTCAAAAATGGCTCTCTGGCCAAACTTTTTCCCATAAATGAAATTCAGCTTAGCTTTTTTAGGGATTTCAGGCCAATCACAAGATATTGCTATGATGGAAAATACAGTATCAATAAAATAGACGGCTATAATAAAAATATGCACTTCTGTCATATAAATATTTAGAAAAAACCTTCAAGTTATTATTTATTGTTCTGAAGTAAAAAATTACTCTTTTTTGGAAGTAGTTTAACATAAGTTAATGTGTAAAGAGAGGTTTAAAAGTTTTTTTAGTGTGGCATGTTTCACAACTTTACTGCTACTTTACATTGTGAGAAAAATAACTTAACGAGAACGAAATTTTCTAAATACTGCTGATAGAACCCTGATGTATGAAAAAGGTAGAACATTTAAAATAACCATCTTATCCTTGTATGAACACTAAATTACTGTACAAATACAACCCGCAAAACAATGTATCTGGCCAGCGAATGCATGCTAAATAGAATGTCAAGTAAAAAACCTTTTCCCAGGTTTGAACTATTATTATGATAATACATTTTGATGCTTGCTATCATACTATTCTGCTGTAATAATCTCAAAAATTTAATTATCTTATTAAAAAAATATTTATATAGGCGTGAAATAAATCAATTTTTTTTATAAACTTAGAAAAATGCTAAATAATACCACTATTTTAACAAAGCTAAAATTAGAAAACTGAAATATTTTTTAGAAAAGTGCTTAAGATGTTTAGAGAAAAATAATACCAGATAGACCATGTCACATTTGGATAAAAAAGCTGAAAGTTCAAATTGATAATTTACTTTAAAAGAAGAAATCTTATGGCATGAATTTATTTTGTTCACACGTTTACCTTTGCACTCAGGTGGTACTGTCCAGTGCCCTGTGTTTTGGCAACTTATTGTATTTGCGCCTTCTATCGTGTATCCATCATTACAAACGTAATCAGCTGTATCATTGTGTTCATGTCCTGACACATGTTTCTGTGAGTTGAGCACTACTGGTGGAGGTCCACAGTTTATTTCTGCATTGGGAAAAGATTACAAAAATTTTAAAAATAAATCATTAAAATTTTCAAAATAAAAAATAAGTACAATAAGTTGTCAGTTTTTAACTCTAATTTGAATGTAACACATTTGCGACAAAACATATGTTATAAAATTAATACTGCTATCCTTTTACCAACAACTAAAGTAACATTAAATAAATATTACTCCTATTAAACATTTATGCAAGATTTACAAATGTTTATGCAAATATGCCTTCAGTATATCTTGTGTTCTAATTCAAGCTTGTTAGTTGCACTCATAGATATAAATTTAAGAATACCTAAATTTAAAAGCTTAAGATTGAACCTAAAATAACTTACTTCAATTGCTTCCAATTATGTTCTTATTTTATTTCAAAATAAGTGTCAAATAATTTGATTATTTTTTCATGTAGTAAAAGTATGTGACAAGACCCCTGCATATTTGCAGGAGTTAATAGCAAGTTCTAAGCATTGCATCAATTATGTTTAAACAACCCATTGAAGGTCTCAAACCTAGAACAATCCATGTTTATAACAAAATGTTTAAGATGTAGGAAGTCTCATATTGGGATGTAACATTATGAATCATTGTGTCTTGACCATCACAACTGAATGTTCCAAATTTTACGAAAAATTGCTCTGCGTTAGCAGAGTTATGGTGAAGTAACAATAGTCACTTCAAGCAGAGACAATTGTGCAGCAAACCAAGCTGAGCTGCATCTCTCAAGTCTTTACACCTTAGAGTGTAGTTGGCAACTGTATGACTCAGTAGAATGCCCATGAAATTGCGACTGTCACTATTTTCAAGCAGGTCTCTTGCATCTTAGGATCGCTTGAAAATAAGTACTTGCTTGCTCAAGTTTGTGTTGCATCTAAGGTCAGTCATAAACTAGATGGATCACCTCAATAGTTTCCTTGTAAGGGAGTGGCTTATAAAGAACAGAGCTGATCAATGACTTTTTGTTTGAATTGGCTCGACACCACTCTTTCCCAAAAAATAACATGGTGTTGGGCTGGGACACTCCTGACTTTGCTAAAGCAGAGCTTTAGTATATTTGTCCAGTTCAGAAATTGTCGTGGTTGAAGCCAGCTCTGCCAGTTTGTAGGCAAGCTTTCAGCTTTGCGTAATCAGGGTCTCTTCTGGTTGGTATTCAAATCCACTTCAGCCAATCCTACTTGTTGCGGAAAGTCTAGGCTCCGACTGCTCCTCCTCAGCCAGCGATGGGTATTGGTATTCAAGTTTTTTCAAAGCCTTGTAGTATTTGTTAAGTCACTATGACTGAAGTTCTCTATTTCATTCAATTACCAATCTTTGGTAGGTATTGCGAGAGCCTTTTGACCACCTGCTCTTTCTGGTGACTATTTCAGAATGTTACCTTTCTATTTTGAATGGCTATCACAAAGAATTTTCTTAGTAACCTCACTGTCACTCTTTGCTGAAGTCCAACCTGGATTTTTTGTGTCCTGTCAGTTGACGGTCAATTTGTTTGTCAGAGATGAATGTAGGGGACATTAGTCCAACCATTAATCAGCTTTAGTTTCTGCTTTGTCATTTTTTCCTGCCTGAACATGACCCAGGCCTCCTTAGCTCTAACACCAAAAGGGCTTGACTGGTGCCGTTGTTTTTGGTGCCGAGTCATTCCTCTTGTACCTGCCAAACCTGCCTCTTCACCTGTTGCACCAAAAGTGCAAACTGGCTGATAATCTAGTCTTGAACCATCACTATCCGCTTTACTGGTTCATCCTGCATAGACCAGACAGCTTATTCCTCGCGTTTTCCAGGCAGTATCGGAGGGAACTCAATGCATTGTACCACATCTGACAACACAAAAGATGGCACAACCAGTAGATGCCATTGCAGGCTGAGGTTGTTCAGCATACTGCAGAACATATTTTTTTCTATGTCGGCTGACGGGGGTTTGGAAGATCGTGATATCCCAACCTTGTCAGCTGCTCTACTTAGGCGACATGCTCATAGAAGATGGCCTGTGTGGCTATCATCAGAGTACTTGATTCAAACTGACACTGAATAGAAAAAAGGCTAAACTGAGTCCTAAGGGTCAAATATGGCTTTGACTCGATTTGCCAGGCTTCTGTTTGTTGCTTTTTTCTTCAGATAATCAAAACAGGTAAAAATGCCTGACTTCTTCCACCAACTGTTAACCTGAGCTACATTTTGGAATTGGCTGCTAAAATATTCTACATACCTGCTACCTGTGTATTTAGGTGCTTTGAATTGGCGATCTGGGTAATAGATCTTGGTACTTTACTCAGCATTTCCAATAAATTGGTTAGATAGTCTGTATCTCTATCTGCACTTCTGGCAGGCAGGAAGCCATGTTGGTACCTTCTCTTTATGAAAAGAACTTGTTGTAGACTCAGAAATGGCTGCTACAGTTAAGGCAGCAGGGCCTCTTTTAATCCGCAGTTCATGCCACCTCGGGGATACTCTTGTTTTCTGAATATCTTTCCTTACTATTATTAAGATAGCCAGAGAAGTTAATTTAGGGGGCCACTGGCTCTTGTGAAATCAAGAATTTAAGGAATTTCACTGCTACCATTGGTGCAAAAGCTTGCTGTAAAGTTTGTACTATTCCAGAATAATCCAAACCATTTTAGAGTATGAAGGCTTGATATATTTTTAATAACTCTTGTCACTTTGTAAGGAAGGTTTTATTATAAATAAAATAGTTACAATTAATTATACATTAATAAATAAATTATTATAATATTTGTTTAATGACAAATAAATATATATGCAAATCCAGTCAATGCACACATACTGTAACTGCAGTGGAACAGCTTTCTTGTGCTCTAGTTTTTTTTTCTGGCTTGCCTGGCTCTTTATGTGGCTCTAAACTCCATCTTTCATTATGCTTAGCTATTCGTTTGTATGTGATAGCCGTGGTTTAGTCACAACAGCTGGTTTTAGCCATGATAAGCCAGCTATAGTCATAGTAAGCCAAGCTTTATCTGTGATAGTTGTTCTTAGCCAACTGGCTAATTGTTCCTCACTCGGCTGATCGTGTTTGTTGCACATGGCTAGTGTTGTCTTATCCAGCTAGCTTATTGTTAGTAAGCCAAGCCGGTTCATCTGGCTGGCTTCCACCATAATATCTAGACTTGAGTGATTGGCTTCAACTTATGGTGATTTTTAGTACTGATTTTAATGAATTCTAGTTATTATCAGAACAATTATAATTTTTTGATAAATAATCTTAAAATATTTAATTACTCTACAGCTCAGCGATAATAATGTTAAGAGTCAATCTGAATGTGTTCTAGGTGAATTGCATTAAGTAAGAGCTTACTTCTTGAGATGTATATCATACACTGCCCTAAATCTTCTCAAGCTGTGATTCCTTTCCCTGGTTTGAGAGCGCTGTTTGAGCATCAGTTACTGGGCCAACTACATTGCTCAACAAATTGTAAACAGGCAAAGGTGTCATGGTAGATCCATCTTTGAATTCTTCAAACTCAATTTGAAAAAGAACATGCAGTGTTTAATGTGATGCTGGTTTCACCGCAGTGATCAAAAACTTTCACTTTTCCTGCTGTTTTAGTGAGCAAGTAACTCTTGAATTAGCATTCTGAGTTGACTGGATGTTAGTGAACTGAGTCACTTGTAGCCAGAAGCTCAATGGCTCACCATGCTTGTTGGGGCATGAAAAAATATATTCTTCCATATCGAGCACACTTCCCTCCAGCTCTAGATCGTTCTAGCTATTTGTAAATAACTTCATGCTGATTATGGGTTCTTTGGCAATGTTGGCCACTCAGAACGGTTTTTCAGCTGGTTCGCTACATACCCTAAGTTGTAAGGTTACTGCTCCATAAAGTGGGAGGCCATGCCTGTTTATTATAAAAGATGTAGTCCTTTCTCATTCTTGTCCCTCTTTTTATTTGTTCTCTCCTTTTCTCTCTCTTTTTCTCTTTATTTTTTTTCTTTCTCTCTCCCTTTCTTCCTCTCTCTCTCTTTCTCTCTCTACCTTTCCCTTCCCCCCTCTCTCTCTGACTCAAGAAGAGAAGCAACCAAAAGATATTTTAGACACAATGTAGCTGCTGGGTCTTGTATCCAACAAGTAAGAAAAAGTATTGGCTGCTTTCTTTTTTTTCAATATGTACAGGCAACTCATGTGCGCTTAGTTTTTTCCCTTTGGTTCCTGAGTGAAAAAGCTTAGCGATGGCATAGACTAATGGGATTCTATGCTAGCTATTTGATTTTGATGGTCTTCCATGATCCTGGCTAAGCAAAGCCATTTAGTGAGTAGAACAAGTTGCTGTTTTGCCAGCAGTTTAGCAATCCCATTTTTTGTTCCAACGAACGGTTCTTAAGCTCCCTTTTGAGGTGGCTTATTCCCAACTATAAATACAAGACAAGATACGCTTTGTTCTGTAATGGTCTTGTTAGTTCGAACCGTCAACTATATTTGAGCAGCAATAAATATTTTTAGGTTTTCTAACATGTGGCCCACCTGGTTGCTCTGTGGGACTGAAGTAGGTCGATTGGATGGATCATATTTTGTGATAATATTTGCATCCATTTTAAATTCAAACTGAAATAACTGATTGACAAGGCAAACTTCTTTGGCTAAATTGTGGTGTGCAATTGCAAGTATGTGCTGTAAGATCCCCTGGTGTAGTTCAATCTTTTCTGAAACTTATTGACAGCTGTCTGTGTTTTGACTGGTTGATCTACATATGTCGTGAAAAGCTATGCTGATTATTTTGGTGATTTCAGGGCTTTAACTGTGAAGATTCTGTTTAAAAATTGTTTACAGCTAGATCAGATGTTTTCGGGCTTGGTGGAACGTTAGTCCAAACTGTCACTTTGTCCAGCTCTTCTTGCGAGTCTACGAGGCCATCAATCTGCTTCTCCTTGTCTGCCTCTAAGGGTCTCAGCTAGTTGAGCGTTTCCTTAAAATAATTATTAAGCTTTTTCTGCTGAGGTTCTATAGTGACATGGTAGAAGGGTTGTGACAGGCTTGGCTCAGTAATATTGAAAAAGCTTTTTGTTGAGCTTGTTCATCAGCGCTCCTGAGCAGAAATGTCATTCTCTCGCTAATTTTTGAGCTCGTCATCTTCCTTTTGACTTTGCATTACTCTAACCGAATTGTACAAAAGTTGCTGATGTTTTATTAAAGCACGCCCACTCATTGTACCTATCCAGCATTTTTGTTGTCTAAATTGATCAAAGATTCTGCTGAGTAACTGCTAAAGCCGGTTTTTTAGCCTCCGGGCTAATATGTCTGTCCATGAGTGCTAAGATCTTTTCCGTTTGTGTGTTTTTTTCTCTCAAAAGCTCCAATCCTGTGTTTTGATTCCCACAGGTTAGAGTATATGGTTTTGGAGTGAGAAATTGTAACATCTCTTATGGCCTGAGCTTTAGCTCCTTCCGGTTTAGCATAGTTATTTTTATGTTGGGGCCTTTTCTGCACATGCAAGGAGCACTCTTAACATGACTTTTAATTCCTCAGACCAGGCATGCTAAGATTTAAACCATTTTTTGGTTTGGATAGATAATCATCTCCAAGTCTGATTGAACCGAACCTTTTGAATTGTGGCAGTTTTTCAAATCTTGCCTGCAGATTACAATTAACTTTATTTTTCCATTGCATGGTTAGTACACAGAGTCAGTCCCTTGGGGCGTAAAAGAGTGTCTCTGTCTTTGTACTCTTTTCGAGCTTTCTTTGCAGCTGGGAAAAGGTTTAGTGCACCTTTTCGGACCTCTTGATCGGCTTCAATACAATAGGGTTATTCATGTTGGGTGCTACTTCAACTGGTCCTGAAGGTACAACTTTTGTCTGAGCATGAGCGCGTTTGTCAGTTTCTTTGTGGCTGAGTGTAAGATAAAAGGGTCTGCCGTTACCAGCCAAGAAAGTTACATGTCCCATTCTTTTCACGCCCTGTTTACCAGCAGTGCCTTGAGTGAGTCATTTAGTTATCAAATATTGTGCTCTACTACTTTTTTGAATGAAAGGTGGTACCGGAGGTGGTATGCAAGCTTTTTACACACCAGAACTGAAACGGCTCTGTCATTAGTTAACTCTTAGGTTGTGCTTCTTAATCTGTGTGAATCTATTCCAGGAAACCCATGTAGCAAATAAATCAATTTTCAAAGGTGCTGGCTACCACCAGTGTCGTAGCTTCTGGTAGGACCATTCGACCAATAGGTAAAGTGGTTCGGCAACACCTGTGTTTACTTGTTACCTTTTGGTGTGGTTAGCAGTGACCTTTCTAAATCTATCATTTCCTTCTGCAAAAGGCCTTTGGCATACTGCCTTTTCCTACGTTTGGCTGTCTTTGTCCAACCATACAACATGGCTTGGCACAATTTGTAGTTCTTGACCGGTCTTCTCACAGTTGCTTTGAGTCCTGGCTAGTACCAGGTCAAGTGTATTTGCTACACAGCTGTTTCTTGGACAGACAGTGAACAGACAACACATAACATAAGCTGATCTTACACTAAAATCTGGGCGTCTGCATCTTGTTGCATTTGGAGAAGTGGCAGAACTCTATAAAATGCCATAGTTTTTTGTCTCCCATTTGCAGTGGTCCCCTGGTCAACTCCTCTCCTTTGAGAGTGTTTATTACATTGTGGCCACTGCCTTATATATGAGCCAAGACATTGTCGAGGCTAGCATAATTTTCACCTGAACTATGTGGCAAATTTAAGGAGAGCTTTGACTGGCTTAATGTTGCCTCCTCTGGCTAGCATTTTGGAAGCAGTTGGTCAACCTAAATAACCGGTTGCACTTATAGCAATCCTGAAGACTTCAGCATAACTGTTGGGCTTCTAAAAACCTTAGAGGTCAATGAATTACCTTCTATGACAACTTCTTTTTATGTGGGTCTGCCATGCCTTAGCTTAACAAGCTTGCAATGCCGCCAGTGTTCACAGGCTTGCCGGATCAGCCCTTGAGTATTTTTGCGGCACTGCCCAGCCTGCCAATTCAGCATGTGTTAAAACTGAGTCAGTATCATCAATCATTGTGGCACATGGCTAAATGGCTGTTTTCTTTGGCACAGCCAACATAGTGTATCATGTTTAATTTAAAGTAAGAACTGTTGGCCCTATGGGTAGAGTAGAAAGAGATTCATGCCCTTGACTATAGTCAGCAAGTTTTGCCCGGGACACCGTCGTTTTTGGCTATTGCTAAAGTTTTGCTAAAGTGCCCAATCTGTCTATTTGCTTTGTCCTGAACTTGGGACAATACCGCTTTTACCCCACATCCACTTTCAGTTGTACCTAAAATACATGACTGACTCAAATTGGGGTATCAGTGGATGGGTGCAGAGACAATGCGTCTATTATAATTATCAATGGCAGCCTGTTTTGTCTCTTCATATCCTTACTTGAGTTTTTCAGCCTGTGCAATAGCCATGCTGTGGTGGTGAAGCTCAATTTGTATGAACATATGCATTGCTCAAGAATCCTTGCAGCTGCATGAGCCATCAAAAGATCAGCCACTTTCACACAACTTTACCGGGTCAGTAACCATCCTTTCTTTGCTTGTTGCACGGCCCAAGGAATGCATTCAAGACGGAAAACTTCGGCATCTGACGGGTTTGAGTTTAAGCCCTGCACTGTTTAGCTGACTGAATATCTCTTTAACCGGCGCAGGTGTGCTATGAAATCTGGCGAAATTACTATGATGTCATCTAGGTAGAGTATCAACGTTTGCCAATAAAGATCACACGGTACCTAGTCCATCTGCCTCTAAAATGTGGCTGTGGTAGAAATGGGTTCAAATGATTGAACTTTCTATTTTTATAAGCCAGCTCTTAGGCTCTTATAGATTTCTGATGGGTATTTTACTTAAACAGTTTTTTGTACCCGCTCTTTCAGGCTTGATATAAAAAATAGAGCTAGTTCTCATTCTGACCTCATCAATTAACTCTGGCAAAATCATAGAGCTGTTTGACAAAAAGTTTTACACCCGAGTCACTGTTGAACATGGGTGATGGTAGTACCTGTCAGGGTGTATCTTGTGTTGGTACAGGTAAGTTTTATGATGCTTGACTTAACACGCACTCTTTAATCTTTGCAGGCAATTGTCATAGCTCATCTGGTGTGCATGTATAGCTCTTCTTACAGTTATGGTGTCAACACTTATGTCAACATAATCTCACTGCTGCCTCCAATGATGAGGAGCTATATTCTTCACAGCTGGGCATTTATACATTTAAGTTTTTTAAGAGACAGGCAAAGGTATCTTCAAACTAGTTGGTCTGCTTAGTCTGGTTAAAATAACAAAAGTTTTTAGGGCTTTAGCGTGGAAAACAACTATGGGTACCAGCCAGGCAATATGAGCAACAAATGTGCCTATGCTAATACAACCAAATTATTGCGCATTTGCCCGCTGGAGCAGTTGAGTAAACTGCTGGTGGAAACACTTTGCTGGTGCATTATGGAGTTCTTGCAAGAAATATTCTATTTTGTATTTAATAATGCAGTGTTCCACACAAAAGCCTACTGGGTCTAATCATTGACCTAAATAGGAAGTGGTTAGAGCTTACAGCTAGAGTAATGGATGCTTACAAAATTCCCAGGTAAAAGAAAAGTGAAATAACGCTCAACTTTTTTATATTTACAAAATCTAGACACCTGAATGTAGGCACATATAACTGAGAACTTAGAAAATGAGATAGAAAAACTCTTTTTATAAATATGAGTTAGTACATGGCTTAGACACATATACATGTAGTTCATTCAATTTATAAAATCCATTAAAACTTTCATGCACAGAAATAAAAGAATCGGCCAGCTAGATTTAAGCCTGATATCGTTTTTTGTGTTTTTCATTTCAGAAAAAGTAACTTCTTTGTTTCTAAAGCTACAAATTGTTCAACGACATCAGACCAAGCTTAACAAAGTAGCCAGATAGGTTAAAAATTACCTTTATCTGCTGCCTCTTCTAAGGTGCAATTAAGAGCAAGACTTCATTCTCCATTCAGCTGACATATCACGTATTTAGGGTCATTAGTGATGTAACCAGGTAGACATTCATAAACAGCTGTTTGACCAAATTGTACACCAGTGATTGCAACCAATCTGGAATTGTTTGGTGTTTGAGACATCTGACAAGATATTGCTACAACAAGGGTAATATTAAATTTATGTACAAGGTTAAAAACTTTAAATGCTTAGCAACTGACAAAATATGGGTCTGGGAACAACCCTTTTTAATTTTAGCCACAATGTTAGGTTTACACTGTCTTTTTAGATTTACATAGAACTTTCTTGAATCTGTCAAACTGTTGCACCAAAATGATTAAACATGAATGTTTTACAGTTTATTCAATGTTAAATTTGAAAATCTAAAACTAAGCAAAAATTGTTTAGCAGCCCGAATTAGGAACAAAAGCCTTTGTTTAATTAGTAGGTTGGAATATTTCAAAAGTTTCACATAATTAATCTAAATTGGTCGGCTAAAACACAAAATGCAGCAATAAACAAATCAGTTTGGATGTTTCAATTAAAAGAATCAGTACTCCCAAAATGTTGAGCCCTCCTCATTATATCATGAATCAAGCCAAAAAGTGCCTTGTTTTAAAAAAATCAGATACAAATCACCAATACTATGTTAGAAATATTTGTCAGAGAAAAAATAGTCACCCAATATAAGCCTATTGTTCTAATGCTCGTGCACGAACTCTGATTTTACAAGTAACATGTGACCAGTGTAATAAATGCTTTCTACAATATTAGAAAAAAACTCATCATAGCAGAAAAGTTTGGAAATCTCAATTTTAACATCTTCTTCATGCAATGTACAACTAGGAGAAGGAATCCATTCAGCTGACATAATATTTATTTTAAAATGTTAGTTATGTAACCAGATAAACATTTATAAACAGCTGTATAATCTAACTTTGTTCCAGTGATTGAAATCATTTGGGAATGTTTTGGTGTCTGAGGCCTTTGGCAAAAGACTGCTGCAAAAATGAGTGCTCAAACTATACCGAGATGTACACCTGAAGAGAGTTTCAAAGTTTCCAATTCAAAATCACCAATATATATATATATACATATATATATATATATATATATATATATATAATTATTGTTTCCTCACCCCGGATACCCCGTCTGGGTAGTAAATTCTGCTCTAACTCGGGTCTCCTACCAGAGACCTGGGAGTTTGAGCACTCGCCTCAAGATCTTAGCTGTTCCCAATAGCGCACTTTTCTGCAACTCACCTGAGTTGATTGTTGTTGGTATTTGGGCAAGCTACATTTTATGCGCCGGTGTTATTGCACCCAGTGCCCCAATGACTACTGGGATTACGGTTGTTCTTACATTCCAGCATTTTTCAATTTCTTCTCCAAGAGGGAGATATTTTTCTACCTTTTCTTTTTCTTTGCTGGCTATATTGTAGTCATTGGGTACTGCTATATCTATTATAGTAGCCCTCTTGTTCTCCTTGTCTACCACCACTATATCTGGTTGGTTTGCTAGGACATGCTTGTCAGTTTGGATGTAGAAGTCCCAGAGGATCTTAGCGCGGTCATTTTCATTGACCTTACCAGGAGCTTCCCACCAGTGTTGTGGTTTATTAAGGCCATACTCATCACATAGACTTCTATACACAATACCTGCGACATGAATATGCCGCTCAGTGTATGCGTTCCCTGCTAGCTGTCTGCATCCACTGATGATGTGTTGGATGGTCTCAGGTGCATCTTTGCACAGTCTGCATCTAGGATCGTCTCTAGTGTGATAGATTTTCGTTTGGAGTTGCCTTGTTGGGAGCACTTGCTCCTGGGCTGCCATGATTAGCGACTCTGTATTGGCCGTTAGGTTTCCTTTGTTCAGCCACATATATGTCTAGTGAAGATCGCCAACCTTAGATATTTGTTGGTGGTAAGCACCATGAAGAGGTTTCGTATGCCAGTCAATTTCTTCATCATCAGGGCGTAGGTCCGTTGTGAGAGCAGCCGATTGAAATTCAGCTAGCAAATTATCTGAAATGGCCATGGAGGCTGCATATGCTTTGATGCTTTGCTTCTCCTCTTTCACTGTCTGCTGTACACTTTTGAGTCCCCTACCGCCATCTTTCCTATCAAGATACAATCTAATAGTATCAGATTTTGGGTGGAGTGCTCCATGCATGGTCAGCAGTTTACGAGTTGCTATATCTGTTTCTTTGATGGCTTCCTCAGTCCACTTTATTATGCCTGCTGGATATCTTATTACTGGCAGTGCGTAGGTATTTATTGCCATGATTTGGTTCTTGGCATTGAGCTGGCTCCGCAAGACCTGCCGAAGGCGTTTTTTGTATTCGGTAATGGCTTTGTGACGTACCTCGGCTTCGTGGTTGATGTTGCTTTGCATAATCCCCAAGTACTTGTACCCTTCTTCTATATCTTTGATGGTACCATTTGGCATTCTTAGGCCATCTGTGAGCATAGAATGGCCTTTCTTAAGAATTAGCCTTCCACATTTCTCAATACCGAAGGTCATTCCGATGTCCTTGCTGTATACCTGAGTAAGGTGTATTAGCGAATCAATGTCCCTTTCTTTGTTAGCGTACAGCTTGATGTCATCCATGTAGAAGAGGTGGTTTATCTTGGTGCCACTCTTAAACTGGTACCCATATTGAGTTTCCTCCAGCATATTGCTTAGAGAGTTTAGGCATATGCAGAAGAGCAGCGGTGATAACGAGTCACCTTGATAGATGCCTTGCTTAATTTGTACACTCGCCAGCTTTTTGCCATTAGCCTCCAGTTCCGTCTTCCATTTGGTCATTGACATCTTGATGAATGCCACAAGAGCAGGGTGAACATTGTACATACTGAGGCACTCAAGTATCCAACTATGGGGAATTGAGTCATAGGCCTTTCTGTAGTCAATCCAAGCCATGGCAAGATTGGTTTGCCTTCTCCTGCTGTCTTGACAGACCGTCCGATCCACCAGTAACTGATGTTTGCTCCTCGGGTGTTGCGCCCAATTCCTTTCTGAGCACTGGTCATATAGTGACTCATGTGCTCTTTCAGTTTGTCTGCAACTATTCCTAAGAGCAGTTTCCAAGTGGTGGGCAAGCACGTTATTGGTCGATAGTTTTTGGGAACCGGCCCCTGCTTTGGATCTTTTATCAGAAGCACAGTTCGTTCTTTGGTCAGCCATTCTGGATGGTCACCTTGTTCTATTAGGTATTCCATCTGCTTAGCCATTCTAGTGTGAAGTGATGTCAATTTCTTTAACCAGAAGGCTTGAATCATGTCATGGCCAGGTGCTGCCCAGTTCTTCATACGCTGCACTCTGCACTTAATGTCGTCTTTGCTGATGGTGAGTCCTTGCTGAGCCACAGTGTGTTGATGGTTCTCTTTAAGCCTCTTCAGCCAATTTGCAATGGTGTTATGAGTGGTCTCTTTCTCCCAGATGTCCTTCCAGAACTTTGAAGTGCTAGATCGGGGAGGCTCAGACATTGGCCTCTGCAGTTCACCTTTGAACTGGGCATACACTCTAGATGGATTATTGATGAACAGTTTGTTCATTCTCTTGTTATCTCGCTCTTTGGTGTACCGCTTCAGTCGTGCCGAGAGTGCTACTAGCCGCTGTTTGGCAGATTCTAGAGCTTCTATTGTGGCTTCCCTTTTTGGACGCTCCAAACTGTGGTTAGATCTCTCACTGAGCCTACTAACTTTCTTGCGCAAGTCCTTGATCTTATTTTGTAGCCTCAGCTGCCAGGATGGAATGGCTTGAAGCCTTGTTGGCATTGGCTTAATATCCATCTCCTCCAAGATGACGGTTGCTGTACTGTAGATTAAGGCATTAGTCTCACTGATTGATCCAGTTGAGACCGACTCCAGCGCCATGTTAATGTTTTCTAACAGCTTCTCAGGTATGGCCTTGCTAACTCTTCGTAGTGATAACCTGCTTCCATAATCATTAGCAGCTGGCATTTTGTTGATGATATTTTCCGCAAGCTCTTTCACCCTTGGGTCAAGGTCCAAGTGCATGTCTTCTTCAGCCCGTGAGTCAACACATGAACGTGTATGCATGACAGTGTGTGTTGATATGCACTGCTCGTTGGTTGAGGTTACTTGGGTGAACTGTTTCCTAACTTCATCTACCTCAAGTTCTGATATGAGGTGCCGCTTGATTATGTTACTCCACTGAGCTACAAGTTGCTTAGCGGTTAGTGGCAATTCAGGGCGCATGTTTATCCACAGTTGCCGCATCCTTCCCATATAGCCCCACTTCTGAGGTTCACTCATAAAGTAGCACTGCATGAGGTCCGTGTTATCAGTCCGAGTCCATTTCATCCGTTTTGAACCAGTAGCCCATTTTTCACTGCCTTGTCCTGGTTCAGCTACAGGCAGCGCGGACCTTGTTTGATCGGGCGACGTCCGAGCCGGCATGGCTTTGGTTATTGCACTCATCATAGAGGTTGTAGACATTATACAAGCAAGGGTCTTGTTCAAGGACCACCAGAAAAGTGCAGTTGTTGGGGTTTGATCCGAGGACCTAATGATCATGGTCCCGATACCTTACCAACTGCGCTATCTGTCCCGTATATATTTATATATATATATGTATATATATATATATATATATCTATATATATAGATATATATGCTTGACTCTCCACAAGACAGTCAAGCAGTAAACACAAAAAGTGTTAGCTGCCAATAAATATAATACTTGAATAGTATATACATGAAAAGTATATATATGCGTACTCATATATATATATATCTATATATATATATGTATGAGTACGCATATATATATATATATATATATATACTTTTCATGTATATACTATTCAAGTATTATATTTATTGGCAGCTAACACTTTTTGTGTTTACTGCTTGACTGTCTTGTGGAGAGCAAAGGAGCTCGCAGTTATCTTTGCAGCTGTACGTCAAAGACGTCATGTAGAGCGTGTTGAAGTTTGATTACATAATATCTACAAGATTATTTTTTGTTTTTATTACTTATGTAACTTGTAAGAAATTTTTTGCTTTCGTTTTTTTGCTCATAGCACTGGTTCGCTTTTAGAGATTGTCGGCAACCTTTTCTGCAGAAATAATTTTCACCAGCTAAAACATTCCGGTAACAAAAAAATTTGTAGATTAAAATTATCTGCCTGTTTCTTTTTGTGTCATATGCTGAGTACAGAGTGGAATATAGAAGGGAGCATTTTGTTTTTCTGTATCAAAGTTTTTGCACTTTTTATGATCAAAATAAACACTGGGTGGTAATTTTGGACCAAAATAAACAATCGGAGCATATGCTTCCGTAGACCATATCAAAGTGAGTCAAAATGACTATCTTGTTGGTAATATGCTCTTAAATTGATACTTTCTATGCATTATATCTTGCTCACAGAACTAATTTACTCATACAGTTTGTTGGCAATCCTGCAAAAATTATTTTTGCTAGTTAAAATATTTTGGTAAAAACACAATTTGTAGATTAAAATTATTTGCTTTTTATTTGTGTGTTCTATGCTGAGTAAAGAGTGTTACATAAAAAGCTTTTTACTTTTTTAGATCAGTGCTTTTGGACTTTTTATTGTCAAAATAGAGACTGAGTAGTACTTATGACCAACATAACCAATCGAAGCAATTGCTCCACTAGACCTGTTGTAAATTATTATATCAAAGTGATTCAAAATGAGTTTTTAGTTGGTATTTTGTTGTTCAACTGATATATTCAATGTAATATCCAACATGCATTTTTATTTACAGAGTGTTATTAGTATAAACTGTAATATACACTATTTATTTAAGAGTTATCTGTGGTACTCTTCCAATAGTACAGATCTCAAAGAGACATGTGTCTGGATACAAATACAATGATACAGTAATGTATGAATATGATATAGGACATAAGCTTAATGAAAATTATACTTTAAAATGTCAGTTATCAGGACAATGGACTGCACCACCAGAATGCAAATGTAAGTCAAAATAGCAAAAATTAATGGTAATAATATGTCAACATAAATTTTAGCATTTGTCAAGAATGGTTTTGTGCATTAGTTTTTATTGCTTCTCAAAAAAGATTTCTGGCAATCTTTTGTTACAAATTGTATTCACATCAGATAAATGCTAAATATGGTCGTTTTGGATCATGTTTGAATTGAGCAATTTGTTAACCACATTTCAAGGAAATTCTTTTATTTAGAATCACCGATATTTAGGCAAATTAAAGGATAGTTTTTGTAATTAGCTAAATGATCGTGCTATTTGACCTCAGCAAGAAAAAAAGGTGTAATCTAGTTCAGTTAGTTGATAGTTTGTGAAGAAAACCATGAATTACATTTTACAAAATGCTAATCTCAGTTAGTAAAACTTTCATCCAGTCACAATCAATCAATCATAATCAATCACAATCAATCACAATCAATTATTAGAGAAAAAAATTGTAGGGCTATCTAAATTTCAATCTCGAGAAGTTACATATAAGCTGGAAACAATCAGCCAGACTTAAGATGGTTTTGGCTCAATGAGTTTGCGAGTTTTAGAATAGTTACTGATTGGTTTTTAGTAGAAATAATAAAAACTTACCTGAAATGTTTCCACTACACTTTCTTGAATAATATTTCACTTGATTACATTTTGGATGTTAAACTTTACTTAGCAAAAACTAACGAGTCTTTAAAAAGGTCTATTTTAAGCCCTTTTATATGGATCCAGTTTATAGCAAAAGAATTCTCAATATTTCGCCTTTAGTATTTTTTTTTGTTTATTTATATTCAGATCTGCATTTCTATGTTCACACAATACCTTAGGTTATCTTCTGATAGCGATATAATTTTGCACTCAACTTAGCAATTAAACCCTTGATCGGCTGGGTAAATAGTTTAAAAATATAGAATATTTATAGAATTAAGATTTACACTAACCCATTGCGAGACACTAAGATAAATCACCCTATAATGTGGTACATCAGCAAGTTTGCTTGAATGTAAAACTTATATAGAAACAATGTTTGCTAGTCTGATGCAACTCTTAAATTAATTGAATTTAATGCCAATGATAAGACAAATCAAATGCTTTAAATTTAAAAGTAGCCATAAAATTAATACTACAGACTAAATCAAAGATTGATGTCCGAAGGTCCAATATTATTATACTTGCTGACTACTTGATTTTAAGTGTAAAATGCTGTTGCCATGTTTGTAGCAATATCTTGTCAGATGCCTCAAACGCCAGACAATGCTGAACTGGTTTCAATTCCTGGTGTAAAATTTTGTCAAACAGCTGTTTATGAATGTCTACCTGGTTACATGGCAGATGATCCTAAATACATAATATGTCAGCTGAGTGGAGAATGGAGTAATGCTCTTAACCGTACTTTATCAGAAGAAATATCTGAAGGTAAGTTAGCACCTATTTTAGTGCTATAAAGAGCTTTGTCTAATATTGTAAAAAACCAAAAAATGGGTCAATTTGTTGCTTAGATATTTGTTTCCATCTTTTACAAACGCAGACAGATAAGCTCTCTAATAATAGTTTTGGACTAATATTTTTCATAACGTCTGTGTTTTGTATGGAACTTTTGAGAAAATGGCTCATGGTAAGATGAGAGAGTTAGGTTTTGTGTAAGTATTGGTTTTCTTTGGTTTGAATGATGCCTGTACAAGTTTCGAATTTTGGTTGTCTTTTTTATCTACTTATACCAAAAAGCTCGTTCGGAAAGCAGACAGACCTTCTAATTGTTTACATAATGATTTTATTACCGGTTCAAAACACAAAGTGACTACCGTAGCTGTGCTTCTAGGCATCAGTTTTTGCTGCACTTGTTTACACTTTAGTAAGACCTGCCTCTTTTTGAATCCTATGAAAATTATATTATTTGAATATGTAGGTAATTGTGTTTATTAATTTAACATCATGAATAAATTTATAGCACAAAGGTAACATTCCATCTGCTGTTGAAGTAGGTGTCCAATGTTGTCGGCATAACTCATGATTTGAGAATTTTTAACCAGAATAAAAAGTAAAATCAATTATTCTAATAACTCACAAAGATAACCTTTTGTCATCTCAATAATGTGTATTTGATTCATTAATTTTGTACTTAAAACTTTTAGCGATAGCATCGCTCAATAGTGCCTCACCTTGCAAAGAAAGTGTAATATATTTTAATTGGTATTTTAATAAACTAGTAAAAATGTTTTTCGCTACAAACAATAGTTAAAAATAATTACAAGTTAAAAGCTTAACTTCACGCCTTTTAAAAGAGGCGTATGAATTAACAAAGAAACATCATTTATAATACTGTTAAATGTTAATCTAATTGTTACAATGGTAAACTAAAATTCAAAAAACAACACACAGCTTGATTTGCTGCACAATTGTCTCTGTGTGATTAAATTGTTTCAATTTAGCATAACTCTGCTAAATTAAAACAATTTTCTTATATTAGTAAATATCTAATAGGGACTTGTAAAATGCAATGATTCAACTAGTTACAATTCATTATGAGACTTTGTACATTTTAAATATTATGCGACAAACACAGGCTGTTCTAGGCTTGAATCCTTTAATGCATTGTTTAAAAACAATCAATGCAGTATGAATAATTTTATAATAACTCCTGCATGCATGCAATATTGTGTCGTATATAATTTCAAAAAAGAAATAAAATAAAAAGTATTTTTCGAAGCATTTGAAGTAAGACAGTTTTTTATATCTAACACATATCAATTTAGTTCTTCTTAAACTTACGTATACGGATGCAAATTAACAAGCTTGGTTTCAAACACAAGATACACTGAAGGTGTATTTGCAAAAACATGAGGTATTGGTAAATATTGCATAAATATGTATTGGGAGAAATTTTTATTTAATGTTACTTTAGTTGTTGGTATCAAGGGGGCAATATTAGTTTTTATATTGTACGTTTTTTGCGAAGTGTTACATTCAAATTAGTGTAGAGAACTCACAACTTACTTTGTTTTTTATTTAATAGCTTTATGATTAAATTATTTAATTTTGGTAATTTTCACTCAACTGCAGAAGTAAATTGTGGACCTACACCAGTGGTGCTAAACTCACAGATACATGTATCAGGATGTGAACACAATGGTGCAACTGATTACATTTGTAATGATAGATAACATGATAGAAGGAGCAAATACAATAGGTTGCCAAAACACGGGGCATTGGACAGTACCACATGAGTGTAAAAGTATAAGTTTGAACAACAAATTACATTGGTATTTCTTAGCAGTGCTCAGGAAAGCCATAGTGGACGAGGTACAGGCAGGAGGAACAATTTTCTAGATTAAATCCGGAGATGGACACACCGGGCCGGCCTGTCCGAACATTATTAGAAAAGACAAGAGACTCAGAACACCAGAAGCACAACAGAACAGAGTGCAGAATGCGGCATTGATCAAGATAACCTGAAGATACTCCTACCCACTCTAAGACAGATTGTGAATCAGGTCAAATGGTTGCAGAACAAGCTAGCGGAGCTTTGAGATGTTAAGCCTTCATTCTGTTGAGGTTGTAGGGACATTGGCAGCCTCCAAAATGATTGCCCCAGTCAAAAAGAAATTGGGAAACAAATGAGGACCAAAGCACTAGCACCTACTATCAGCTGTTTTAAGGCCCAAGCGGTAATCGGAAAGTAACGTAATATAATTTCCCGTTTTGTCAAGGCTTCATCCAAATGAACCTATTTGAGGAAATTAGGCTGATCGAAAACCCAACTTCAAACAACCCCTATATTTACCTAAAAACCCATTTGAGCTAGTACACATCAAAGAACCGGCTGTGCACCACTCCAAAACAAGTGATATGCCTTCTCCTCGGGTACTTCAGCGCCCTGTCCTGCAGAGAACAGCCTTTTGCCAATACCAAAAGAAACTCACTTAGACATGTTCTTTACCTACTTAAACGAAGCGGCCTCAAGTGCCTTTCTTTGAACACAGAGAACCTGCTAAAGCACGCCTGCTGGGATGCCTACACTCCACCAGTCACTTCCTTCTGGGAAAAACCGGGGATCAAGAACGGATATTCTGTTGGATACTGGGTGCACAATCAACCTGCTGGGAAAACAGTTGTTTGACCTACTTCTGCAGGTGGTAAAGGACCAATTGGAGGATAGCAACATATATGGCCTGTTTGCTGATGAGGCCAGGTTGCCCTTTTATGGCATATTCCGGCTCTTTGTAAGACTCGGCAAAGTGAAGACCAAAGAAGCCTTCAAAGTAGATCACATTCGCAAAGACGCTATTCTGAGCTTCCTCTTATTTTCGACACATTAATTCTTGATAGAGTTTGAATGACTGTTGGTAAAGGTAGATCGGAAGCTACTGGCTTTACGAATTAAACAGATAAATTTTTTCAGAATAAAGTTTAGGTGGTTAGAGACCTGGTGGTGCCAGCTAAAACAGAAGTGGCGATCCGGTGTAGATTGACTAAACAGAGTTTTTGCTGCATAGAAATAATAGAAGGGTACCCCAGAAGCCCGCCTTTAGTCACAAGCCTAAATGAGTCCGAAGCAGACAAAAAAGTGTTGGTTAGGTGCCTCAACCCATCTCCACAGCTTATTGCTCTTCATTCTGGAACCATCATGTGAACATATAGGAGGATGGAAGCACCTCCTCCTATCATCGGCACTCTCTTTTCATAGGAGGCTTTGAGATGCTGATCACCCGAGTAGAGGTCAAGCCACGGATCTCTCAGCATCTCCAGGAGCTGTATGATGCTGCAAGACTTTCGTGTTGGAACACCGGACAAACCAGCAAACTGGCTCCATGTTGATTAGGCTTGGGTGATGAAGGTGGATGTTGCTAGATGGGGTAAACCCCATGCACTGCAGCATTTTGCCGCATGTGTCTGTCCCTGCTGCGAACAGCACATATCAAGGGATCAGCTTATGCTACATCAGAAGCATTGCCCGAATGTACAAATAGTCTCCATGATATATCTAGTTGACCCACCACAATGAGCACAGTTGTGCGAAACTTGGCATTGGACCCTACTGCCATGATACCAAGCATACCTGCTTTAACAACCAACAATATGATACAGAGACCCAGCCATAACCAGAGCCACCCACCTAGAAAAGGACATGCCACAGACCAGACTACCCAAGAGCATAGCCCAGACCGCTGATCATCCTGCCAGGACAGTCACCGTACAGCATCTAGCTACCCAACCGTATCTAGACCATACAGCAACAGCTACGGCAAGAAAGGAGAGGGTGTGAAGAAGTGGCCTGTAGCACCAGGGGAAGGACACACCACCAGTTATCCGCCGACGATAAACAATTGATTAGACCAGAAATCACCGGCCTTGAACATTATGCTGCGCAGCTTGAGACTTGGGCCTGGCCAGTGACTCCACCATCTTGGTTTTAATTAGACACAGTCTCTAAGAGAGGGGAGTGTGTGGTGGACACCAGACCATGGCTTTCTGTTAATGCATTATTCTTATAACTACTCCTATATATCTTACATTTTCTCTTGGCTTTTTTATTTTATATCGTATTGCTAGTAATTTGTCATTTATTATATCTGTGTTGGATCCTGCGACCAACACGTAGAGGCGACTAGGTCGGCTTATTCTACCGGTCTGCATTCACCCTTCACAGGGGCTGTGTGCGGGTTGCCCGTGACCAACACGCGGAGGCGACTAGGTCGACTTACACCACCGGTCAACATCAACCACCTTGCACAAGGGATTGCTCCCAGAGTGGTTTTTGTATTAGGTCGACAAGGTCGACCGGAGATCGACGGGGTCGACAATGCTTCTATGAATTTATCACCACAGCACAGCCCATAGACTAGGTCTTTGGAGTTAGCTATATGCTTGGGGTGGTTCTGATATCGCTCAAGGTAACAGAAAGAGTATGGTTCCAAATGCAAGGCATATATTTGAATGACTAATAAGAGCCGAGGCCCTGCCTTAAGTACATTAGATTATGTAAATGAAGTACAAGGACCAGCCTTCTTTAGGGGCGTGGTTACAAATAGATAAAAAGGGAATATAACTCCCATTAAAATTTATACAGGATGGCAACCTAGCGTTCCATCACACACGCCGCCCCTATAGACGACAATCGGCTATCGAAAAACCAAACCAAAAAAGAATAAAATAATATAAGGAAACACAAACAAATTAGAACACACCATAAAATGGAGATAGTCCATGTCTTTACCGGATTCGGTCGCAATCTTCATTGGGTCGACATTCGATTGGCCAATTCTTCTAGGCGACGGGCCGTCCGTCGGAGGTTAGAGGCCTCCTCCCGAAGGGCGTCCACCGTGACTCGGGGTCGAACGTCTCCCAGTCGGCTCTGTATGCTCCCGACCGTCGTTAATGTCTTTCTGGGAGCCGGTATGGGTCTCCCCGTTTTGGGCGGACTACATTTCTGAGCTGTCCGCTTTTTCTTCGGGGGAGAGGGAAAAGATGCCTGTGGTCTCCTCCTCACAGGTGGCTTCATCTTAACTGGACCTTAGGGTGTAGGTTTATCGAAGGCCGGGGGGTTGACCAATCGGACTCTCTTGCTCCATGTGGGGTAGCTGGCGCGGTCGACCTCATAAATCTTAATGCCTGTTCCACCGTGGGCTTTCCCGATTTCCACATCCTTTATCCTGGATTTATGCTTAGCGATCGTGTCCCTTGAAGTCGAATTTCTACCGCATTTGCAAAATAATCTGGTAAAATGTTGCGCAATGTGAATCCGGCGCCGTCGGGGGTGGACAATAATTGTTGGCACAACGGACAGTTGATACCGTCTTCCCGGCATAACTTCATGATCTTCTTGGTTGTTTCTTCTGAGATCCACTTGGTCGGCAGACAAGAGTTCGGGGAGGACTCTTCCTTCATCGAGTCGGACTCCATATCATCTAATGTTTCATTGGGAGCCGGGTGTAGTTCTAATGGAATCACTAACTCCGATAGTAGGGGCAAGGCTCCGGTAATTGGAGAGGCCTCCTTAACGGTCTCCTTGGTCACTTCCATGGCTGGAGGGTGTAGATACGTGTGTGTGTGTGCGTATTGAGCTGATAACAAGCAATGAGCGCGCTTTCTTTGGTTTCCAAAATGGCCGCCCTCTGACCTTGACCCCTTCTGGCTTCTCCTGATTGGACAGTACTGGTGTCATAATCTGCTAAATACGCAGGGGGCTTTCTTATTCATTGGGGCCGTGTGGTGTTTCCAGCCCCAGCGGTACTAGCCTGAGCTCCTACGTTCCCCGTAGTTCTTGCTCCCTCGGTCGCCAATTCGCAGCCAGGGTCGGGGCCAGCCCTCGAGTTAGGGTTGTGTTCCCCTGGAGAGACCAAAAAATCTTCGCTGGGAAGCCGAAGTGATTCCAATCTTCCCGGCGATTGTGGTATTGGTAATTCCATTAATCGACTAGGCAGAAGTGATTCTGAGATAACGGCATCTGGATTACCGTTTTCTCGTGGTACTCGTCTCCGGGGGTAACCTCTCATGTTGGAACGTCGGGCAGGTTCGACTTCAGCTGGGGCTCGTCCTTGTTGCACCGGGCTAGGGCGACAGAGCTTTAATCTTCCTTCAGCCTGAGTGGATCGCTGTCCATATCTTTCTATTTCGTAAGTATGATTTTCGTGACTCCTTAGTACGCGATAGGGCCCCACATACTTGGCCGCTAATTTCGGATTTTCCCCTTTTCTTCGCCGCTTGCTTAGCAACCATACGAGGTCACCCTCATTGAATAGCGGAGGCTCTCTCACATTGGTTGATACAATCTCTTTCTGTCTATCTCGGAGGAGAGTATGGGCTTGCATCAACCGGTCGTGAACAGTCTGGACGTACTCGTGTGTGCACTTAAATGATTCCAACCTATTTCCATGCAGCAATTGGTCAGGAAGATGAAGCTCCCGACCCAACATCAAATAATTTGGTGTTTCCTTAGTGGCGGAGTGCGGTAGCCCTCGCAACGTCCGCATGATCTGTGGCAGTAATTGATCCCAGTCCTCTTGTCCTCTGCCCAGTAAAAGGGCTCGTAGGGAGTCACCCAATACCCGATTGTTTCTTTCAACCACACCATTCCCTTCGGGGTGGTACGGAGTGGTCCTAGATTTGTCGACTCCCCATAAGTCACATAGCTCTTGGAACAAGGAGGACTCGAATTGGCTCCCCTGGTCGGTGTGGATAATTTCGGGCAGACCGAAGTAACTAAATACTCGCTCATCCAAGACCTGGGCCACCGTTGGGGCTGTAGCGTCAGGGATAGCTAAGGCATCCGACCACCGAGTGAAATGGTCAGTGAGTACCAACACCCAGCTATTTCCTCGAGGTGTCTGAGGTAGGGGTCCCACCAAATCTACGGCTAAACGCTGCCATGGCCGTCCGGCGTACAGCCGCTGTCGGTTCCCGGAGGTCCGGGCCTTTCCCGTCTTAGCCCGCTGGCAAACTTCGCAAGAGAGAACTGCCCTCCTGATATCTCCAGTCATGCCCGGCCAGTACCAATCCAGCTGGACGCGCTTCAGGGTCCTTTCCACACCGCAGTGAGTTTGTTCGTGGGCCTTCCACAGGATCTCTTGTCTCAGTGTTTGGGGGCATACCACCACCACCCTTTCTCGCCCATTCTGAATGAGATGAAGGGTCAATACACCTGATTCGTCAATCTGGAGCTGATGGAACATCCGGGCCAATCGCTGCAACTCGGGGCTACCTACTTGTAGTACGGCCTCTTCGATTCTTTTCCGGTTCCTGACGGCCTGGTAAATTATCCCTAGGTCGGTAGCGGGTCTCTGTTGCAATGCTCGTACCTCATCCAGCGAAGTTTGCACCACTGTCAACAATTCCGGGACCTTTGGAGCAGCTGGTGGTGAAAGGTCTAAATTCGTGGCTTTAGCGTCTGCTCGTACCGCAACTTTATCAGTCTCTACAACGAGCCCTGGCTCACCTGCCACATTGACGGCCCGTAACCGAGGGTTTTGAGACTTTCTGAGGGGGTTGTCCAACACTCTCGGTGACCCCGCACCGCATGGCAGCCGTACTGGAACTAGGCTGGCTGGTGTGGGAGTCGGGAGACTGGGCCCTGTATGTCTGCGGCTGGGTAGTCGAGGCCATTCGTCCTCGTCTAACTGGTGGGCGCTAGGACTGGGTCCTCCTGCACCTCTTGGTGGCTGTACTGTAATTGGGTCCACTGGTACAGTAGTTTCCCAATTTGTCCCAGGGGTTACTAGAGAGTCACACACTTGTGACCTAGTTGGCCCCCGATCCCGCTTCTCAATGGCAGCACACTGCCGGCAGTCGATGCACTGTTGTCGACTCAACCCATCGGCGTTACCGTGCTTAACGCCCTTTTGATGGATGATTCGATACTTGTGCTCGGCTAGGCTCTCCAGCCACCGGGCCACCTGGCAAGAGGGTTCCTTCCTCCGGTGCAGCCAAACCAAGGAGGCATGATCTGTCCGGATAGTAAACTCTCTGCCATATAGGTAGGGCCGGAAATGTCGGACAGCTAGCACGACTGCCAGCAACTCTCTTCTAGTCACGCAGTAGTTGCGTTCGGCGGGGGAGAGGGTCTTGCTATAGTAGGCTATAGGTCGCTCCTTGCCTTGCTGGACCTGGGATAACACAGCCCCGGTCCCCACGTTACTAGCATTGGTATCGAGCACGTAGGGTAAAGAGGGATCAGGATATGCCAGTACTGGAGCGTGCGTCAGTGACCACTTGAGCTTAAGGAAAGCTTCCTGTTCGTCTTCCTCCCACTTCCAGGGGACCCCCTCGCTTGTCAACAAGGTGAGAGGTTTGGCGATCGAGGCGTAGTCAGGTACGTATCGGTGGTAGTACCCAGTGGTACCCAAATACGATCTTAACTGAGTCACATCCTGTGGTGCTGCCCATTCACTGATGGCCTGAATCTTCTCAGGGTCGGTAGCCACTCCAGTGTCGCTAACTATGTGGCCCAGGTACTTAACTTGGGTCTGGAACAGACTGCATTTATAGGGCTTCAATTTTAACCCTGCTTGCCTCAATCGTTCCAACACCTCTGCCAGCCTGGTTACATGACTAGAGAAATCTGCCGAAATGACGATGATGTCGTCTAGGTATAACAGCAAGGTTTTCCAGTGTAACCCTTGGAGGACGCGTTCCATTAGCCGCTGGAAGGTAGCCGGAGCGGAGGTCAGCCCAAAGGGGAGCACCTTCCATCTCCATAATCCACTGCGTGTGGTGAATGCTGACCGTTCCCGGGCCTCGGCAGAGAGAGGTACCTGCCAATACCCGCTCATCATATCCAGGTACTGAAATATTTGCTGCCGGACAAGGCATCTAAACTCTCGTCAATCCGGGGAAGGGGGTAGGCGTCCTGGCGGGTGACACTATTGAGCTTTCTATAGTCCACACATAATCGCCACGCCCCATCCTTCTTTCTCACCAAGACCACCGGAGAGCTCCAGGCCCCGTGAGCGGGTTCAATCATGCCTTGTTTCTCCAGGGCCGAAACCTGTCGCTCGATTTCGGCTTCTTTCTCATGTCCTACTCAATATGGGTGTTGACGGATGGGTTGTGCCTCTGGGAGAAGGGGGATTTCATGCTGTACCAGGGTGGTACGCCCCACGTCTTCGCTTCCTTGGCTGAACACATCCGCATAACAGACCAAAAGGTCTTCCATCCTTCGGTGCTCGGTAGGGGACGAGCAATGTGGTGCTGCCTGTTGGAGCAAGTCTTGCATGTGGGGGGGGCACGCTTGAAGGAGAAGGGGGAGGTTCCTTAGGAGTCTCGTCATCCTCTTTTGCTGTCCAGGGAACCCCTATTTCGTCCGGCCCTACTCCAGTGTATTGTCCTACAATCGTCCCTGCCGTGACACTGACTGGATGGTCGGTAGGATTCATGCAGCGGATGGCCACTCTCCCCTTTTTACCGGGTTGATGTAGGCTGGCGGCCACCATATAACTGCTTCTTACTCCCTCGATTAACCCGACCGGCTGATAGGATGAGGACGTGAGACGCCCAGCAACCAGGACTTTGGTTCGAGGGGGAAGTGTTGTGGCTCGCATTATTTGATCCCCACTTGTCGACCCTCTCTGTCAGTGCAAGTCAATTTTTGCCCATTTAACACCAGCGTGGGTTGCTGGAAATTCATCTCACAGTGGTGGTCGACCAAGAAGGGCATGCCCAGGATGGCATCCTCCTTCAGGGCACACACCACTAGAGATACAGTGACTTGGACACTCCTGACTCTGACTGGGAGAGTGATGAGTCCGTGAAATTGCAGCCGTGTACCATCTGCCATCCGTCCATAGTCTTCTCGAACCTCTAATTGGCTTTTGACATCCTTGGGTAAGCGCTCAAAAACATGTCGTCCCAACAGATTAGATGTGCATCGGGTGTCCACGAGAAACTGGACGGGCTGCCCTCCGATGCGACCTGGGAAGAAATAGCTGCTATTATGTGGCTTCCACAATTCATCTCCATGAGTTCGTCTGGCTTTACTCATTCTCTGGGGGCCTTTTTGGGAAGGCCGAGACGGCTTTGGCCAGACGTATGTTTCCTCCTTGGTTTCTGAGGGTGGGAGACCTGCACACTCAGGTAAGGGCTGATATTGGTTATGCAAGGGGACCGGTGGCGAGCAGGGGGGGAGCCTGTGTCGCCTAGTCCGTCGTGCCCGTTGCCTTTGGCCTTGCCTTGGTATGGTAGATCCACAGTCAGCACTTCCCCCTACTGCTGTGAATGGGAACCGTTTCCCGACCTCGTGGCTTGAGGTGATTGTCTTTGGATAACTTGAGGGCACCGGCGTCGTACATGTCCTGTCTGGCCGCAACCCCAACAGTTAGGGTCCCTTTTCTCTGCTCCCCATTGCCCCAGTCGGTTTCCTTCTTTTAGTCCATCTGTTAACCCTTTTTATAGCCATTAAAACGTCATTCAGGGTGGCTGATGTAGGATCCGAGTGGACGGGGGCGACTGTAGCAGGGGTAGTCTCCTCCTCCTCTACTGTCATTACTATGGGTCGAGCACCAGACCGAGGAAGAGTGGGCTGAATTTGCAGGAACTCAATCCCTGCCTGCACTGCTTCCTCTAAGCTCTGGGCTCTTACTGCTAAAAGATGGCGTTGGAGGTGCGTGTTTCCCAGAGTCAGGGAAAACGCATCCATGGCCATATTAGCTTGGTAGGAATCCGGAAGGTCAGCGTATGCTATCTTCACTAGACGCTCCGTCTCCGTTGCGTGTTCTTGGAGGCTAGTCTTGGGTTCCCTCTTGAGGTGGAGCCTGCTCTTAGCCTCTCTCGGGGAGAGCCCGTACTTGGTGCGTAAGGCCGAGAAGATGGAGGCAGGCGAGTCTCCTCGACTACAACCTCTGGCTCCCTCCTTCAATGTCTCACGCAGGTGGAGAAGAGTGGCCTTCTCATTCGACTCATTAGCTTCTGCAACCTCCTCGAACTGGGAGATGAACAGTTCCACATCTTCACTCCCATCGAACTTCGGTGGCTTGAAGCTAGCTTCCTTCTTAGGCATTTGTAAGGCTCTAGTAATAGCCTCTGTCAGCTGACCAATCTGGTCGACCTGTTGTAGCTCTGCCTCAGCCAGATCTCTGGTAGCACTTCGTCGGCTGTTTGGCATAGTTACAAGGTTTGTCTTATAAGTCCGAATTACCGCAGTCAGATCCCACCGCTGCCACCAGTGTGTTGGATCCTGCGACCAACACATAGAGGCGACTAGGTCGGCTTATTCTACCGGTCTGCATTCACCCTTCACAGGGGCTGTGTGCGGGTTGCCCGTGACCAACACGCGGAGGCGACTAGGTCGACTTACACCACCGGTCAACATCAACCACCTTGCACAAGGGATTGCTTCCAGAGTGGTTTTTGTATTAGGTCGACAAGGTCGACCGGAGGTCGACGGGGTCGACAATGCTTCTATGAATTTATCACCACAGCACAGCCCATAGACTAGGTCTTTGGAGTTAGCTATATGCTTGGGGTGGTTCTGATATCGCTCAAGGTAACAGAAAGAGTATGGTTCCAAATGCAAGGCATATATTTGAATGACTAATAAGAGCCGAGGCCCTGCCTTAAGTACATTAGATTATGTAAATGAAGTACAAGGACCAGCCTTCTTTAGGGGCGTGGTTACAAATAGATAAAAAGGGAATATAACTCCCATTAAAATTTATACAGAAGGATGGCAACCTAGCGTTCCATCACATATCTATGCCAACGCGTTAGCATTTCTGTTATTCTCAAGACTAGACGAGCGGATGCGAAGTTTGAAAGCTTTTATGATAAATGCATGTGCACACAACTTGCTAAAATTATTCATCAACAATGAGACGAACCCTTGTCTCACAATCTCATCAACAAAATTAACCATCGTTTTGTAAAATCGTTAAAGTATAATAACGATACAAAACCCATATAAGCCTATTTAAACATGCTACCAAGTCTTTGTAAATTGTCAAAATTCTCTTAAAACTTACCCATCTGATCGGATTATACACAAATAGACAGATTTATTTTGCTGAAATTCTTCACAAAATGCTTGACAAGCTTGGTTTAATAAAAGTTAAGACTGGAAAGTGAAACGTCGAGCGACAGAGGATAGAACGATGAAGTCGTGCGCATTTCACGAAAAAATATTGTGCATATTTCACCAGTCTATAGCATTGTCGAATTGCCGAAGGTTTATGTAAATAACGTAGAAGTACTGAAATCGTTTAATTCTTGCCGATTTCAAAGTAACTGACATTTTAGACACTGAGTACTTTGGTTTTTTAACTGATGTCCAACGCAGTGTAAGTAAAAGAAATGACAAGGATTTTTCCTAATGATCCTCATGAGGTTATTACAATATTTAATTACAAGTTTGGATGACTACAGAAAAATGACTACAAAGCACAGATTTTCGAAAAATCTATATAAATATCACAACTTCTTGATATTGCTAGCTATGACGTTTTGAAATGTCAACAAAATTGTGCATTGGTTTTATATTATTACTATATTAATAATATTGGTTATTCTAATAATGTCAGTGCATTTTACTTTATTTTTTACTTACTTTTACTAATATTGGCCAATATTGCATTTCTCTTGTTGCAGGAGGAAAGATATTAACATATAATCTTTTCCTTTCATTATTGTTATTTGTTGTATATAACAACACCCACACTCAGTACATTACAGCTACCATTGCATTTATCCTATTGCACTGGAGTGCCATTTGACTGCTTATACTGCATTTCTCAACCTTCAGTACCCTTTCTTTTTTTCCAATATCTCTTTGGTCGTAAGCTGTATGACAGTGGAGTTTCTAGTTTTACTTTTAAACAACTTGCTACTCGGTTACATTATCTAGAGCAGGTAATTTGCATATATATGTATAAGGAGCGCTCTCGATGAGAGAGCACAGCAGTAGTCACAAGCTCCATGACTAATAGAATTCCATTTGGTAATAAAAACAAAAGAAAACCCACATTCATTATCTAATATTTATGCAACTTCTATCACAAGCTAGACCGTGCCTGAGCAAAGGCCAGCAAAATTCTTTACAAGAAAAATATGTGATAGTATGTGTGCGATTGGCAGAGTTCTCGTAGGTACACATTTGGTTCAGTGTGTTGGTAAGTGTATAAATTTTTAGATTATTTGTTAATGCACATATATAATGGCAAACTACATTACGCCGTGTTTAGATATTGATAGAGTTTATGTCAGAATAAGTTGAGTTAAACATAGTACAGCAGGATATTCATACAGACTGTTACAGGATTGGCTAGGATGTAAACACTGTAAACACTATAAAAACTGGCAAAACAAACTAAGTAAAGACAAGTAAAAAAGGCTTAAAACATAATATCATATTAAAACTCTGATTTTTTATTATAAAGCTCATCCTCTAAACATGAACAGAAACAAAAAATTTTCCATCACAATTTGTAAAGAGTAAATGAGGGTGAATATTTGAATAACTCAGAAAAAGTTTGTTTGGATATATCTTAACACTCTGTTCTGTATTTGACAAAAACAGATGCTTTCTCTTAGCAGGCAATGGAGCAGTAGCTCTCTCTGTTCAATCAGCTATACAAGTGAGATTGAATTTAATGGTGTTTGAGTTTTTAACGGTTTCAAGTATTTCTCAGACTCATCAATTTTTGTCATGTCTAAATAATCTTCTGGAATGTTCTTTGCAACACTTCGGTCAGAATAATTTTCTGATTGTTCAGAACCTGCTGAAGGAAGAATTCCTCCTCTTAGAACCTTGGTAAGGTAGTCTGATAAATCGTTCAAAGTTGGTCATATTTCTGGTTCTTCCTCCCAACACTTGCAGATCTCTTTGAATCTTGAGTAATAAACCATGATTTAACTCAATACCTCTATTAAATGCCTCCATTAAAAATCTGATATGCATTTTTTCTAAAACTATTGCATTGTGTAGTTGCTAAAGCAATATAAACTTGTTAAGGCAGATCATATGAACAAGTGAGTTTTAAACATATTACTAGCACTATTGTAATAATTGGTAGAGTTACTCTTTGTTTTCTTGTATTTGAGAGGTTATAGCGGGTATCAACTAATTCTATCTACATGAGAACTACAATTCAAGTTGTTTGGATGTTTGTTTTGTATCACATGGGTCCTTTATTTTGATAGAATTCTAAGGTACATGAACCTGTAAACAAATCTGTGAACATTGGGCTGACTGTAATAATATGAACTGCTTAACTTAGACAAAGTAAATCAACTTATAATAAAAGCACTGTTAAAATCAGTAACAGGCAGGGGAAGTCATAAGACTACCTCAAGGGGAACTTTATGTACCAGCATTACTATAACCTAGTAAACTCCTATATGTAATACTAATAATCCATACTAAGGTGGTTACCAGACAAAAGTTTTGTTGCTTACATTCCTGGTGGGCAATTGCTTGGCTTGTCAAGACGATTTCCACTAGTCACATATTCTTTTATTTGATAGTTGCTTACTCCTGGGTACGGTGAACATCCACGAGTGAACAACTCCCAAATTGTGATGCCGTATGACCACTGAAATAGATTAATGCTATATACATGTATAAGACATAAAATCTCACTCCCCATGCTGTCATTGTCTGCCTTTTTAAGTAACTTAGTTTTTCACAGTTTTAAAACATCTTAAGACGACCAGTTTTGTTTTGCAAATCACAACAAATATCTATGCTCGTTTTTCTGGTACTAGGCATATAATTTAATCTATATAAATATGAATATCTCAGTGTTTTTCATCCATCTGTCCAGTTATAGCAATAAAGTTTTAGTAACGAAAGATCACTTTCTTATCGGAATTGAACTCGCGATATTCAAATCGCAAGTCTACTAGCACACACGCGTAACCAAAAGGCTTCATGATTCTTATCACACCCATTTCTCTTACCATATTCTGTACAATATCTTTTTTTCACCATTGCCCACAACTAAACAATGAATCATTACCACAAGTTTGCTATACTTACACGTATATATTAAGTATTATATTTATTATTAATTAATACAGTGCACCATCAAATTACGTTGCCATATTATATGATTTTTATTGCCTTACTAAGTGGAGCACCATGTTTAGTTGTCTTTGCCATAAGAAGACAATTTTTTTAGAGCTGTTTCGCCACATGCTATGAACCAAAAATTCCATCAAAAGTTTAAATTTTGCAGTTGTTATGCTAATTACATTAAAATAACAAAGATGCTGATATGTACTTGCTGAAATCTCTCTCAAAATGGCTGAAAAAAGTATGATGCTTGCTGTTTATCTCAGTTCAGCGTTATTTGTTATAAGTTATGTGAAAAAAAGAAATAAAAACAAATAGGTGAAAAAGTTTTGCCCAATAAAAAAGTTATATTCTAAACATTATATTCCTATACTATGTCATATTATATTATATTATATTATAATTACAATACAATTTGTATCCTATATTTTATTAAATTATACTATATAAAATATATATCATATTATATACTACATGTATGTTATGTAATATTATATGTGACCACATTATAGCATAGTATACTATATTAGCAACAATACAACTCCAAACAACAAACTTTTTAAAAAGGTGTGATGTATATTGTACAAGTTTATCAAGTGAAAACTTGATTTATGAACTGGATGTAAAGCAAAAGATTATACATAAATACGGCGAAAACTTTTTGTAGCGGAATGGGTAGGAATTCCATCTCATTGAGCATTAATTTTACATTCAGCACAAGACAAAACTAAGCTTTTATGAGTAATAATTTTAAAATTTTGCACTAACCACGTCAGACTTTGAGCTGTATCTTCCTTCTTTCAGGGACTTAATTGCCGTTGACTTTACAGGAACTGGCTTGTTCATAGCTTTCATACTGTAGTAATCTCTCTCATAGATATCTCGAGACATTCTATAGTCTGAAATATTTACAATGAATGAGCCATTTACTCTGCAAACATGAACACGCAACATAAAACTAAAAAATAGCAAACAGAATACCTCTATTTCAACACCACCTTTATTTCAATGCCACTTCTAATAAAATGTCACTGTAGGAGAAAGGTTGAAAAATACAACGTCATGCTTTAATTGAACCACACTTGTATTTGCCCATTAATTTAACATACCTGCTTTTAAAAAACCACTAATAGAAATTGATCAGTAGGAAAGTGTCGACAAAATAGTACTAATAAAGACTCAGTTGCACCATAAATAAATAATTTTTTTCGTTTTTGCCATAGTAGTTGCCATGGTTTAGTGACGCTGTATCTCAGAAAATTGATTGTCGCAATCATCAGAAATAAGCATTGAATTAAAATTAACAAAGTATAAATCGTATCCATTGTTTTCAGTTTCCTCCATATTGTGATTTACGATCTAACCTGAAGACTTTGAAACGCTTTGATGAATGGTGAGAATACTTTTCAGAAACACTTTATGACATGATAGCAGACATTTTTTGGACATAATCTATACATGTAGCTTTAAAACATTAAAATTCAATAGTATTCAAAACCTTTTTGTTTAAAACTATCAGACACTTACCTTCTTAACCCATTTAGTGCTCATCAATCATTTAATCATGGCTCCGCTATATACAGAACTATACACGTAGAGTTGTTTCCACAAAAGCTTTTATATTAAAACTTAATTATTTATGTTGCTGGTTTGCCTTCACTGCCGCTATCATATCTCGTAATACTGTAATGCAGCTCATTGGTGTTTTATCATATTTTGCTTCACAAGCAATGCATTAGCCAAAATGCAGAGAACTTGCACCCCTAATAAAATTCTGATTTTTGATGAGTTAAAATCATTAAACATTTGATGGCACCTATTTTGATTTTGATAATGCATAAACATATAAAAGACATCTAGCTAAAAATATATCATAATGCATAAAGTAAACACTTACATGCAATTTCTAGTAGCCAAATATCTGTGTACAAATCTCTCTTTGGACAAATAAGACATACCATTAGCGATTTGCAAGCCATAGTGAAGGATGTCAGATAACATCAACTCCTATAAAATTAATTGACTTGCTCAAACAAGTGACAGTGATTTATAGATATCAAAGGAACTAACATCAATGAACAAGCAAAAAGGTTGCTAGAAAATCAAACTTAATGTTAACAACTAAATTAGTCACTGTAACAAAAGCTAGTTTTACATATAGGTCTACAAGCGTGGCTGACCAGCTGTTGGCTAAATATCTTCAAAGGTTTTATTATTCAAAATGCCTCAACTAAACTGACAGCCAGCACATTAAAGTGTCAAATATTATGATTGCCAGTAGAAAAATAGTCCACAAGCATATTTCAGCTCATTGCATGCCTAATGAAAGAGAAGCGAGCAGTGCTATATTCTTTAAAAAGTTAGCTTGGTACTCTACTTATATAATCAAGTTTCATTTCAGTGTCGTAAATGAAACTATTGACTCAGTATGACAATTATTATAAATAGACAAGTTACGGCAAATAATGCAGCATGTTTATATGGTTTGAACTAGGTATCTCTCATCAACTAACCAAGTCCACACGCCTGATCAAACTACACAGATCACCATTCTCCATATACGGAAGTACAATCATCGGCATTTCTCCTTCCTCACAAACCACACTGATGAGTGACAAAACATTCAGGTGTTTGAAGCCTATCATCATTGTGCTTTCAGTAAGAAAACCTTCAAAATCCTCAATGCTCAGTTCTTGATCATCTACACAAATGCTGAGAGATGTAAATAACTAATTACCTGCAAGCAACAATGTTTGTATACTTTGCTGGCAAAAGATATGGAATAGTACTCAAAGAAATATAAGATCTCATGGGACGTTCACAATTAAAGTCTTCCCAAGAACTAACACTGTTACTTATGAGCAAGTCTTGTAAGCTTCAATAATTTTGTAAATTTTAGCAAAATATCAGTGAGGTAGCATAGCAGCATTTAATCTATAACTTATCAAGTTGTATCATCAGCAAACTGCTGAACATAAAAATTAGCCGGCTCTGCGACTATGTGATTCATTTTTATAATTTGTTGGCAAATCTTTTATCAGTATTTAGGTACTAGACATTATATGGCATCTTTATTGTTATTATCATTTACATTATGTGCTGCTCATTGCAGTTAAAACAAATAAGCTAGCAGATCATTATTTTAAAAAGAATTTAAGTTTTATGAAATGAAATTTGGTTGCATACACAAACTAATGAAACAAAATGTACCAAGTACTTCCTAATAAAATATAAAATTTTCAACTAACGGCTGTCTAATGAAACATTAAATTGTAACAAAAACATTGAGCTCAATATCTTATCAATTAATGCAATAAATACGCACTTTTCAAGGTCTTAACAGCAACAGTCCTGAGATGTCCTAAAGGAGTAATAAGTTGACCTTTGTAAACCATTCCAAAGTTCCCTTTTCCAATTTGTTTTCCTATGCTTAACTTCTCATGAAGAATTTTGCAGCGATCCAAGTTTGTTTGAACATTTTCATCAAGTTTTTGTTTTAGGAATCAATGTCGAACCCTTTCAGTGCTTGAAAAAAGACTGTACTCTCACTTAAGCAAGCTAAAGCTACTTGATTTAAAAAAAACTGCCATGTCAGAACAAAACTTTGTTAGCCTTTTTCAAGCTGTGCATTACTTTGACTGATAAACCTCATTTGCAACAAATGGGCAGCATTTAGCAGTTAAAAATTTCACTAATCTCCACTTTTGTGTAAATTTTTATGAACACTTCAGTGGCATAATGGTTGGAAATTATATGAACTGAGATAAAAACTGACAACACATTTTGGTGATTTTGCAAGTTAGCACTTATATTATATTTAGTATACAGAAAAATTATGGGTTAACATATTCTCAAAAAACCAGCAGCTGAATTCTAGTTCTATTATATGACGAGGTTTTGTGACTCTCTTTGATTGTTGATACCATGACACGGCATACATTTGAACATGACATTGGAACTAGAAAAACAGCTTTGATAGATTATGGGTGCCTGATTATTCCGCTATTTGATGTACCGCTCCAGTCATGCCAATAGTGTCCTTGGCCACTGTTCAGGAGACTACAGAGCTTTTTTTTTTGGCTTCCCTAATTTGATACTCAAAACCTTGGTTTGATTTTTGGCTGAGTCTGCTAAGTTTTTGCGCAAATTATTGATCTTATTCCCAAGTGTCATGTGCCAAGATCACAGGAGAAATTGATTCCTGACCAGGGACTGCTTGATTTTTTTTTTCGCTACGGTGATTGTTGACATACAGTAGTTTAGTGCATAATATCTCAGTGATCGATTGAATCTAGATGCATCTTAGTGCTCGGTTATTATCTTCTACCAATTTTTGAGTATGACTTTGCTGACTCTTTGAAGTGATATCCTGCAGTCATGGGTAGTAGTAGTGAGATTTTATTAATACATGTGTTCTTGTCTCTAAAGTTGTGTGTTCTTCAGTCAAAACTCTCTAGATAAAAGTACATGTATTTATCATGTCCATGTGCAAAAAAATTTTCAGCAGTCAACTGCGGATAAAACTTGTAGCATCCTCCTGATGCAGTCCCAGCGTTGATGTTCACTCATAATATGCCACTTCATGAAGCTTGTGCATTTCATCTCAATTGTCACTGCCTTGCTTTAGTTTAGCTGCTGGCAGAGTAAATTCTGGTCGACTGACAAACGTTTGAGTAGGGATGGAATTGCTTTGGCACTCCTTAAGCACCATACACGTAAAGCTTTGTCAAGAGATCAATGAAAGCAGCGAAAGGAAATCAAACCAAAGATCTCAGAATCACTAAGAGATGCCACTACCACTTGCACTATCGAGCCTATATATTCACTTTTACAAATCTATGCATAACTAGTCTGCTAATAATTTACCTCAACTAAATTAAATGGAATTGAATCAACTAGATTTTATTAAACAACAGTATAAAAAAATGTGTTCGCTCAAATACCTGATTTTTTTGTGTCCACTGCTGATGAATCATCAGTTTTCATAGTGAAAGCGGCCAATAGTTTTTTTCTGTCGGCATTTCTTTACAACACAGAATACAGTGACAGCTATGCTTGCCAAGACACATGTAGTGATTAACTCAATCATACTGTGTCAAAAGAGATCATTGTCATACCATATTCGGTTTAAATAATAGAGGTATCCAACATCGGTCTTTACATTTCCCACTGTCACCTGTAACAGTAGATACGGTAGAAAAAACTATGAGTGGTAAATAAGGAAAATTTCGAAGCTGTTATAATAGCTAGTCTAATAGTTGAGATACATGTTTTTACTTTTTATAATATGACTGTTGGAAGTCAGCCTATTTTAGTCAGATTTCGGTAATTACCAAATAATATATTATCTTAATGTCATTCTGTAACTTTTTAATGACGGTGTATGCAGTAACTGTTTGTTAAACCGTGTAACATTTTTGTTTCCATAAAAGTAGAGGTCATTGTTTTAAAAAACAAGAAATAGTTGTCACTTTTCATATAAAATCAATTTTTGTTTAGATTATAGATTTACATAATCTCATTAAATAATGGAAGCAAAAGTGTTGTAGAAGATGTGTTTATGGCATACTATTTTCAATAATTCAATTATTCAACATTTAATAAAGTTGAAAATTACTTATCTCACTATAATGATGATGGAGATCATTGTATTTGTGTAAAAATAAAACTTTGAAATCCTGCTCAAATTTTTACCTACATCTAATTCTTAAAACTGGTCCAATAATTAATTTTTGCTTTCACATTTTGAAAACCTTTACTTGAGTGAAGGAATCAAGTGATCTCTTCTTTGTAAGTTAATCTATTTGAAATCTCTTACGGAGTTAAACGGCTTTAAATTTTTATTTACAAGACCTGTAGTAGGCTGACCTTGACATGAGGTAAATTTCTGTTTTTGAGCTCTATCGCGTTTCCCTCTAAAATCACTGGTTCTCTTGCGGGAGGACGACATACTAATTGATAGGTGGTGAGACCTGTTACATTACAATAACGTTGTCCAACTTTTATAATGTAATCTTTTTTGCAGCATGAATATCTTAGACTTTTTGCACAATATTAAAAAAATCTATAAAGCCTCTTCAAAAAGAGTGGATATTTGAATAACTCAGAAAAAGTTTGTTCGGAGATATCTTAACACTCTGTTCTGTATTTGACAAAAACAGATGCTTTTTCTTAGCAGGCAATGGAGCAGTAGCTCTCTCTGTTCAATCAGCTATACAAGTGAGATTGAATTTAAAGATATTTGAATTTTTAATGATTTCAAGTATTCCTTAGACTCATATCAATTTCTGTCATGTCTAAATAATCTTCTGGAATGTTCTTTGTAACATTTTGGTCAGAATAATTCTCTGTTTGTTTAGAACCAGCTGAAGGAAGAATTCCTCAGCTATTAAATCCCTAAAGTAAGTAGATTAAAATTTATATACCCTATATTTATATACCCACCCTATATTTTCCACTGCACATTCTCTGAAAATAACACACTTAATTTATAACAAGAGTTTCAGAAGGCTACATTTGTTGCTGTAGCATCTAGAAAACTAAGACCACTATTATAGGTAATCAATGAGTGTATATCTTGTCATGGTCAGTCTAACTTAATTTACTTTGGTTAACATGAAGTAAATACATATCTGAAAAAAGGGGTTTTGATGGAGGGTCTTTAAAGATGAGTTGTAATTACTTTACACATTTATACTAGTAATATGTTACTCAGCTTCAAAACCATCACAAAGTAGTTTCAGCCCAAAAAGTACTTATCAAACCGTTCTCTAGACAGTATAGACAATAGCAAAAATATTTGATCTACTGGGGACAGTTTTGATGTATCTCACCGCGCTCTTCACCACTTATTGCTCGCAAAGATATCCGTGCAGAAATATTTGCTGTTGGTCTATACAGCTGATATATTAGGTACTAAATTGAAATTCTATGATGTATTGAAAATTTCCCTGCTCTCACCTGATAAGATTGGTTACATGCATCCATGAATGCGTATATGAATGAATCTTTATAAACATAAAGTTGAGCTAGAATTTTTATGTAGGGATCTTTATTGATTTGCAACCCTCCATAGAAATCGAGTTGACCAAATATGAAGCCAAGTGCAAAACTTATGTCGTATTCATTCAGTTGATTCTCGTCAATTTCTGAAAAAGAAGCTAGATAAATAGAAAACACTTCTACTCTAAAGAGAATGTAAGAACAAGCTTCGTAGTTGATACAGTTTGCTCTGATGATATTAAGGGTTCATAAAAATCTTGATAAGTGATTAAAAATATTGGCTTTTGTAAAAGTCTATCCTTAACCAAGTAGAAGCTATTTTGCATGTTTACCTCTCGCTAATATTAACAAAATCTTATTTAATTAATGATAGATATATAATTCAGATATGTCTATCAGTGACAGTTTTATGTTTAAAGTAACAAACTAGATCTATGGGTGTAGTGATAGCATAGTTCTATGAGTATAGTGATAACATAATTCTATCGGTATAGTGATAACATACATGTAGTTATATGAGTATAGTGATAACATAGTTATATTATTATAGTGATAACATAGTTATATGAGTATAGTGAAAATTTGTTTTATGAATGTAGTGATAAAATGGTAGCGATATAATGGTAGCTAAATCTTTGAGCTCTATAAACTAGTGTCAAGGTAGACAGATGAACTTATGTTGAAATATTGAGATGTTAGTGAAATAATACCCACACATTAATCATTTAAACAAAATATTCAAAAAATTTAATTTGCATTTACTATAGTTCTTGTTATTCTAACATCATTATACTAACATAAATATCATTTATTTCAAATGTTGGCAGCGCATTAAAATATTGATTTGGGGTTTGTTTTTTTTGTTGCAAAAATTTAAAAACTTTATTTGCATGTCAAATCAATTACTACAGAGTGGTTTTGCACCAGTTTGAAGAAAGCACTTTAATTATTCAAAAAAGAGGCATTTGTACATACAATGTAAGAAAACTGGCCTGTATTGAATTTTAAAATTATTGCTAGTTTAAAGGCCAGCGTTGCACGGTTAATAAAATAATTACATAATAAAATTGAGTAACTTACCTGAGAAACTACATCTTTACTAAAATTTTTATTGAAACCAAACCAGCATTTTAGGTCTGCTTAAAAATCATGACGTTACGACTAATGGTCAACAATGCTAGTTATTATTACCAAACGATTTAAGCAAACATTTTATTTTTTATATAAATATATATAACATATATAAATAAACATAACATATATTATATATAAATATATATATATATAAATGTATATATATAATATATATATATATATATATATATATATATAAAACAATTGTTTCCTCACCCCCGACACCCCGTATGGGTGGTAAATTCTGTTCTAACTCGGGTCTCCTACCAGAGACCTGGGAGTTTGAGCACTCGCCTCAAGATCTTAGCTGTTCCCATTAGCGCACTCTTCTGCAACTCACCTGAGTTGATTGCTGTTGGTATTTGGGCAAGCCACATTTTATGCGCCGGTGTTATTGCGCCCAGTGCCCCAATGACTACTGGGATTACAGTTGTTCTTACATTCCAGCATTTTTCCATTTCTTCTCCAAGAGGGAGATACTTCTCTACCTTTTCTTTTTCTTTGCTGGCTATATATATATATATATATATATATATATATATATATATATATATATATATATTTATATATATATATATATTTCAGTAACACGGACCTCATGCAGTGCTACTTTATGAGTGAACATCAAAAGCGGGGCTATATGAAAAGGATGCGTCAACTTTGGATAAACATGCGCTCTAAATTGCTACTAACCGCTAAGCAACTTGTAGCTCAGAGGAGTAACATAATCAAGCGGCACCTCATATCGGAACTTGAGGTACATAAAATTAGGGAACAGTTCACCCAAGTAACCTCAACCAACGAGGAGTGCATATCAACACACACTGTCACACATACACGAACATGTGTTGACTCACAGGTTGAAGAAGACATGCACTTGGACCTTGACCCAAGGGTGAGAGAGCTTGCGGAAAATACCATCAACAAGATGTCAACTGCTAATGATTATGGAAGCAGGGTACCACTACGAAGAGTTAGCAAGGCCATACCTAAGAAACTGTTAGAAGACATTAACATAGCACTGGAGTCGATCTCAACTGGATCAATCAGTGAGACTAATGCCTTAATCTACAGTTCAGCAACCGTCATCTTGGAGGAGATGGATATTAAGCCAATGCCACCAAGGCTTCAAGCCATTCCATCCTGGCAGCTAAGGCTACAAAATAAGAGCAAGGACTTGCGCAAAAAATTAGTAGGCTCAGTGAGAGATCTAACCACAGTTTGGAGCATCCAAAAAGGGAAGCCACAATAGAAGCTCTAGAATCTGCCAAACAGCAGCTAGTAGCACTCTCGGCACGACTGAAGCAGTACACTAAAGAGCAAGATAACAAGAGAACGAACAAACTGTTCATCAATAATCTATCTAGAGTGTATTCCCAGTTCAAAGGTGAACTGCAGAGGCCAATGTCTGAGCCTCCCCGACCTAGCACTTCAAAGTTCTGGAAGGACATCTGGGAGAAAGAGACTACTCATAACACCACTGCAAATTGGCTGAAGAGGCTTAAAGAGAGCCATCAACACACTGTGGTCCAGCAAGGACTCACCATCAGCAAAGAGGACATCAAGTGCAGAGTGCAGCATATGAAGAACTGGGCAGCACCTAGCCATGACATGATTCAAGCCTTCTGGTTAAAGAAATTGACATCACTTCACACTAGAATGGCTAAGCAGATGGAATGCCTAATAAAACAAGGTGACCATCTAGAATGGCTGACCAAAGGACGAAATGTACTTCTGATAAAAGATCCAAAGCAGGAACCTATTCCCAAAAACTGTCGACCAATAACGTGCTTGCCTACCACTTGGAAACTGCTCTCAGGAATAGTTGCACACAAACTGGAAGAGCACATAAGTCACTATATGACCAGTGCTCAGAAAGGAATTGGGCGCAACACCCGAGGAGCTAAACATCAGTTACTGGTGGATCGGACAGTCTGTCAAGACAGCAGGAGAAGGCAAACCAATCTCGCCATGGCTTGGATTGACTACAAAAAGGCCTATGACTCAATTTCCCATAGTTGGATACTTGAGTGCCTCAGTATGTACAGTGTTCACCCCGCTCTTGTGGCATTCATCAAGATGTCAATGACCAAATAGAAGACAGAACTGGAGGCTAATGGCAAAAAACTGGCGAGTGTACAAATTAAGCGAGGCATCTATCAAGGTGACTCCTTATCACCGCTGCTCTTTTGAATATGCCTAAACCCTCTAAGCAATATGCTGGAGGAGACTCAATATGGGTACCAGTTTAAGAGTGGCACCAAGATAAACCACCTCTTCTACATGGATGACATCAAGCTGCAGGCTAACAAAGAAAGGGACATTGATTCGCTAATACATCTCACTCAGGTATACAGCAAGGACATCGGAATGACCTTCGGTATTGAGAAATGTGGAAGGCTAACTCTTAAGAAAGGCCATTCTATGCTCACAGATAGCCTAAGAATGCCAAGTGGTACCATCAAAAATATAGAAGGAGGGTACAAGTACTTGGGGATTATGCAAAGCAACATCAACCACGAAGCCGAGGTACGTCAAAAGCCATTACCGAATACAAGAAACGCCTTCGGCAGGTCTTACGAAGCCAGCTCAATGCCAAGAACCAAGTCATGGCAATAAATACCTACGCACTGCCAGTAAAAAGATATCCAGCAGGCATAATAAAGTGGACTGAGGAAGCCATCAAAGAAACAGATATAGCAACTCGTAAACTGCTGACCATGCATGGAGCACTACACCCAAAATCTGATACTACTAGATTGTATCTCGATAGAAAAGATGGCGGCAGGGGACTCAAAAGTGTACAGCAGACAGTGAAAGAGGAGGAGCAAAGCATCAAAGCATATGCAGCTTCCATGGCTATCTCAGATAAGTTGCTAGCTGAATTTCAATCGGCTGCTCTTACAACGGACCTACGCCCTGATGATGAAGAAATTGACTGGCACACGAAACCTCTTCATGGTGCTTACCACCAACAATTATTTAAGGTTGGCGATCTTCACCAGACATATATGTGGCTGAACAAAGGAAACCTAACGGCCAATACAGAGTCGCTAATCATGGCAGCCCAGGAGCAAGTCCTCCCAACAAGGCAACTGCAAACAAAAATCTATCACACTAGAGACGATCCTAAATGCAAACTGTGCAAAGATGCACCTGAGACCATCCAACACATCATCAGTGGATGCAAGCAGCTAGCAGGGAACGCATAAACTGAGCGGCATAATCATGTCGCAGGTGTTGTGTATAGAAGTTTATGTGATGAGTATGGCCTTAATAAACCACAACACTGGTGGGAAGCTCCTGGTATGGTCAAATGAAAATGACCGCGCTAAGATCCTCTGGGACTTCTACATCCAAGCTGACAAGCATGTCCTAGCAAACCAACCAGATATAGTGGTGGTAGACAAGGAGAACAAGAGGGCTACTATAATAGATATAGCAGTACCCAGTGACTACAATATAGCCAGCAAAGAAAAAGAAAAGGTAGAGAAATATCTCCCTCTTGGAGAAGAGATTGAAAATGCCGGAATGTAAGAACAACTGTAATCTCAGTAGTCATTGGGGCACTGGGCGCAATAACACCGGCGCATAAAATGTGGCTTGCCCAAATACCAACAACAATCAACTCAGGTGAGTTGCAGAAAAGTGCACTATTGGGAACAGCTAAGATCTTGAGGCAAGTGCTCAAACTCCCAGGTCTCTGGTAGGAGACCCAAGTTAGAACAGAATTTACCACCCATACGGGGTATCCGGGGTGAGGAAACAATTTTTTATATATATACCAATATATATCATATATACAAGTATATAAATTATATATATAATATATTAAGAACTGATAACTTTTAAAACTATTTACTACTTAAAGTTTTATGGTTGTTACTATTCATCAGGTAAAACTAAAATGATCTGAAGTTCATGTGACTGTATGCCAAAACACATCAAGTAGCCTGAAGATTAAAGCCAGCTATATATAATACAATTTAATTTGTTCATGTCACAGCATTGCAAATCAAGTGCTTATTAGAATGTTTGCACTTTGACACAAGGTCGTTTCGTGAAATTAAACTTGCAAGCTCAGGTTTGTATAGAATGGAGTACTTCATCTAAATGCACAACTTTCAGTGTTTATTGGTCTTATTGTAACTACTCGCTTTCTTCAATACTCTCCACTTGATGTTGTACTGGATGAACCGATCTTTAAGCCGCCATATATAACTTCTTAGCTCTGTTGATGTTTGTTTTGATGAACTGTTAAAACTGCTACAATGGTCGTAATATCTTTTCTTGAATGGGCCCTCTGTCAGGCCAACATATGTTTGTTTGGCAGCATTAGGTTTGTTGGTCATAACTGTAGCCCGATAGATGACAGAACTGGACGTGCATGGATTTGGCAAAGAACATGTATCCTTGTCTCAAAAGTTGCATGTTGCTGTTGGTTTTTTGTTTGATAGCTGGACTTAGTTGTTATTCACAATAATCTGTCCAACATTCTTCATGCAGCTATAGCAACGCTTTCCACTGTTTTTTAAAGATCAAATAAAGCTGGTGATCTTTGGGATATTCTTCGCTCATATTGGTGGCAACATTTTTAGAGAAAGGGGTTATACCAAAGTATATTTCTTATGCGTTTGGTTCATGTGATATGTGATGTTGCATTCTTACTAAATGTCATGTTATGATAGTAACCCCTTCTATTAAGGGCTCTTTGGTGTTCTTTTGTATTTTATTCTAAATATATCTTGATTGGATGATATTGTGGAGAGGCGCAGGTTTACTGATGCTGGAATGTTTTCGACGATGTTGGTGGGCGGTTGCTTTTTGTGTGCATGTATCTAGGAGTATTATTGGGCTTTCTGAAAGGTCTATATAATTCATTCTGTAGATGTAATGATATATCCAAAAAGTCAATGGTGCTTTTGTTTGCATCTACAATTATTTTCAGCCCAAATCAATGAAATAATGTGCACAAATCTTTCTTGAGTTTCTCAGTTTGTTTAATGTTTAAGAGTTACTCTCACTACGCCAACTTCGTCATCGCGGTATAATCCAAAACTCTATTTTGTGACCTGGTTTATCTGACGTAGCATAAAGCAGCCCAACAGTTCAAATGTTTCTGCTCCATCATAGGAACCCATAGCTACATAGTCTGCATCTCCTGATTTCCCCCATGTTTCATGATCACTATATAGAAGGGTATTTTTTGTGTGCAAGATTATTCTGCACTCACCAGATGTTATAATCTCGTAATTGGTGGCAAAGTCTAAAGCTAAAGTTAAAAGGTCAAAAGATACAGAGGGGTAGAACTCAACAACATCAGAAGATAGAAATCTACACTCGTTCTTATTAGGAACGACATTGAACTATGTGATTAAACCATGCTAGTTCCTCCATTGATTTAGACTGATGGCACTGTTTATTTTAAAGTTTATGCATTCTACTATGTTCTTACTTATGATGCCAATTTCGTTCTTAGTAGAGTTGATTAGGCGGCAAGTTGGTTTTGTGACAAGGCTCGCCTTTTGGTCTTTAAGAGTGATAAAGTCATCATTGGTGGTAAATAAGTCTATCCTGTCACTATATATATGTACCCTATATATATATATATATATATATATATATATGTAGCGTATAAATTTATTAATACGCTATGGATAAGCAACACAAAAAAGTAAGTGCATACAATTCTATTAACTCAGTAATAATTTGGTACTGTTTAAAAAAACTGCCCAGATGTGTTTTGTTTTCAGCATTTTGGTAAATAAATATAAATAACTATCATTGACTTTGTAAGCACCATTATGGAAAATAATGTTTAGAAAAATCATTACACTCTGTTTATGTAAGTAACTGAGACAGCATGTTTTAAGTACGCACTTACTTGCATAATGTAGCTCGAGGTGTATTATTTTGGATAATTGGATGTGGCAGGTACTCAAACAGGAATATTTGGACAGGTGTGCCAATATTTAGGGCTGTGGTAGCTTCGAATATCAGACTGACTGCGGATTTCCTACTGTGAGCTTCCGGAGTAATAAATGTGATTTTGTCGTAACTAAAATAATATTCACTCTATAAGAAAATGTTATAAATCACACAATAGTATTGTCTTTAACTTTATCTAAGTTAAAAGTATTTATCATTGTAATTTACCATAGGCAAAATCAGCTAGCTATTATATTGAGATTGGACTGTGTATACCGATTTATACTACTTCATGTTAGTCAGAGAAAGTTGTAGGTATATGACTTGTCATTTTGCCTTATGTTTGTTTTACATAATTAGACAATATTTTAAGTTAGCTAAAAATGGACACGATTTAAAAAGTATTTTTGGTTTTTTGTTTCTAAAATTTTGGTAAAATAAGCTATAAATCAACTTCTTTAATATACGAGTACCAAATGTATGGTATGTCAAGTGGTAAAGAAAGATTATAATTTTGATCTTATGTAACCCGCTTAAATACCAATAGATAAATTTGACAAAACTTTTTACAAAGTGAGTTGTTAAATATCAAGTTTTTTGAAAAGCAAAGTTTTCTAGAAAGTTTCTATATTTACTTTTCTAATATAGTGTACTTAATTGGAGCACCATCCAATATAACAGCAAACTCTATGATGTGTCGGTTCAAGTACCCAACTCGTGCTGTTACTTTTGTTCCTTCTTTATATGGACCAGACAATAGGAAAACATCTTCAACATACCATGCAGTGCTACAAAAAAGTCAACTAGTGATAGAATTACTTTTGTATCATCCTGATAGAGCTGATCTGTATGTAAAAAATTAAAATAGCTCAGCAATTATATTAGCTATGCTGAAAAGTTAACAAAATATAATGGGTTTTGGTTAACCACTGTTTCGATCTTGTTAACAGCTAAAACAAATCAGTACTACGTTGTGTCATATATGTTTCACGAGCCTGATTAAAGATGAAATCTACAACTTATACATTGTCTTCCTGCATGTTCCAGGTTTACATTTGGACCATAGTCACACTGCCCAGTGTCACTGTCACATCTTTTGTTGTCATTTTGAGTTAGATCAGAACAGTCACAGTTGGCACAAACATGCGGAGCTTTAAATTACCTGTAGACACCTGCCTTCTCTTCACAAGACTCACACAAGTCTCCTGTAATACCTCCAGGACAGTGACAGATATAGGCTTTTGCTCCAGTTTTATGGAAGTTATAATATTCTCTCATGTTGGTTGGCTCACCAACAATAGTGAAATTGTGTCCACCGCAGTGAGGTCTAAAATAGGCAGATACATGTTTGTAACCTTACACTGTTTAAGGTGTTTTAGCAAAGAATGTGTTTGATGGTATACTATATTTTAGTTCAAACTATTCTATAGGACCTTGAATACATGTGACAATTTAAAACAAGCGTATTTGTGCAAAGGAGGTTTAGTTAAGTAACTATTGGGTATGGCATCAATTGAAAACAAGGCTTAATCTTTATTCAATAGACTTTAAGGTCAATCAAGAGAATTTCACCTCATCCTTTTATCAAGCATAATGAGTCATGTGCCTCGTAGATGACTTTTATCATTTAACGATTACCTGGTATACAAAGTGAATTTGCTGAGTTGGTACCAGTTTTGATGTGATTCGTACGCCCACATATGAGTAATCAGCTTGATTCTGACATCACCACCCAGAGAATCACTTAGACGATGATTTTCTTTTCCAACCGTAACTATCGGAATTGTCAAAGTTGATGATAATGTAGGAAGGACACTGCAAACAAGCAATCTGAGTAAATAATGAGTTATAACTGTTTGGGGTTGTTTCTAATGAAAAAACTGAGTAAAAGCTCTAACAGCATGACTAATCCATTACAGGAATGGTCATGCTAAAGGACTTTACGTTATTCAAACAGTAAAATACATGCAAATTGCCTAATCTATTCCAAAAACCTTTTAAGCTCATCTCTTTGACCGTACAAAATGAAAAACTAGACTTAATGTTTTAATTTTTTTGCTGCGTGATAACAGTAATATTACTAGTTTGTATCCACGGTTTTTTTTTTCCGATCAATTTCACTGGTTCTGAGGCCAATGCTTGCGGTAATTTTGCAAGAAGTTGATGGGGAGCGCACATACATGTATTTGACGTTTATTCACATCAATTTGTTCTATAAAATCTTTTTGGACAGAAAAGTCTATTCTCAGAAATAAAATTATTAACAAGTATTTTTACGTCTACAATAGAGCAAAACAAATAAATTTTGCTGTAAAAATAGCGGTGTCTACCTGTTTGTCATCTATATCTATTCAGGGATCACGGCTAGGATAAAATATAACCTTAGGTAATACTCCCAACTTATGACACTCAGACTAGTAGACCGGCGTTGTAACACCTGCATCAATTGATCACCTTTAAGTTTTTATTAACGATTTAGCAGCTACCTTTTCTATGTTTTATCGACACATCTGACAATCTATCACAACAAACTAGAATATCATTGAAGTTGTATATATAGGAGATTATAACGCTATACATATGTCGTTTTTTCTCACAAGCACGTGTGGTGAGACAAGTTTCCATTCAAGTCAAATCTGAGAAGTTGCCCCTACTTGACACATTTTGTTATATGGAGCTTTTTATGTAGTATGAAGCAAAACTTTGCACAATTTTTACGTTAAGTAGAATTTAAATTGTAAGAGGTATATGTTATAAGATCATTTACTGAAGTTTTTTATACACAACCATCGTCATTAGCTCTATGAACACATGCAAAATGTTGAAACAAGAAAATAAAATTGCTCCTTTCAGTACATTCGATTACAGCAATTGGAGGTCTCAGCAAGTCTCTGCATCTAGTCGTGTCAAGAGTCAAACAACTATATTTTAAATAAACATAATTCTTAATAAAGTTTTACCTAGCTAAAATCAAATCTTCAGGTGTGAGTCTTTCTATTACTCATATTACTCTATAACTTAGTCATATGGAAAAATTAAATGCAGTTGTATATACAGTCGAAACCAACATAATTAGTGACTTACTTATTTGCAGATAAAATATAGTCGTTTAGTCTGTAACACTTTGGATGCAAGGGCTGGCCCACAGTTGTCTTTTTCCATGATGGTAGCTTTGATAAAGCCATTTCAAAAGTTAGTGAAGTAACTGGTAAACCATAGTCTCCATAACAGTTCTTAGATACAAATACTTGCGCTCTGAGCTTAGAATCAGGTCCAACAATCTCTACTTCTATTGCTGAAGGAGGCTTGTATCCATATTTAGCATGGAATCCTCTAGTAATAGCAAAAGTCTATAGATAAATCTATTTCAAATGAATTACGCTTGAGAAGATTAATTGTTTGCTACGTAATATGTACTTGCATAGTGTATATGTAGCACCATAGCATAAATAAGCTAATCAAGGTAATTAAATAGAACCACAATGCACACACTAAACCTCTTACAACCTCTTTTGATGCAGAGTTGTGATTCTGCCAAAACATAAAAACTTAGGTAGAGTATTTTCTTAATTTACACATAAAATTTCACGTTGACTTAGGTAATAGAGTAAACCTGCTGGTTTAAAAAAATCAAGTCAGCAAGACAAGTCAAAAAAATCTGGTTTTACTACTTCAGTGACATTCATTAAAAAGACCTGTGTTTTTTGGCATGCTAAAAACTTGAATTATTAGTAGAGCTTTGTTTATTGTGAATTGAACGTTGCAGGATCTGTAATCTTTAGAAAAACTTTCATGTTTCACGTCAAAGACTCCTTAGTTTCAAGGCTTGTACTTATATTTGATTAAATAGAATTTACTCACCAACATTGGCTGAGGAAATTTATAAAAATTTCTGCCTCATCTGCAAAGTCATATGTCCAACCTCTCTTTCCAAATATTCCCCATTTACCAACATTACTTTCATAAAGTTTTACATCTGTTAGAAAAGAATTATCTAAACCATTTGCACACATGTTCGCTTTGTACGTACTTGATGCAAGGCCAAAGGTGTCAAAGTATTCTGAAGGACATCCACATTCTGGTAGAAACTGGTACTTAGCGAGTGCCTCTCCGGAACACATAAAATATAATTGACTACAAATCCAGATAGAAAACTATCACAAGCAATGTAGGAAATACCAATTTGAAAGTTCGTGAAACTATATTTTACTTAATAGACTATATTTTATTTACTAATTTTAAGCAAACACAATATAAAGAACACTTAAGTAAATAACAAAAAATTTTAATTTAAAAAAAAGGCAGCATTTCTACCAAATTTAACTCTTGACTACAGTTTTCCTTTTTACAAAACACTTTAAAGAATTCAGTGAATGAAAGTTGTTTAAAAAATATAGCAGACTTACTTTGATTCTAAAACTGTTGTGTACATCTGGATATTTGTAACATCACCAGTGAAGTCATCACTTCCGAATCCAACGTTTATCTCATCCACAGTATAGCTTGATAAAATACTAACTGTCCGAGCTAACTCACCTTCAGAAAACACTGCCCATCCTTTAGCCTTCAACTAAAAATGTATATTCTTATCAGGTGTTACTAGCTATTACAGAATGGCTTGATCGGTTTTGTTCAAGCCAAATTTTCCATTGAACATTATTTATATTAAAAAGGTAAAAAATTTGTATTTTCCGAGCACATAGAAACAACCAGTTGTTCGTTTTAAACTTTGTTAAGGTAAATTGAGACAAGCGAATACCTGTAAAAACGTTGCATACATTTTTCACAGTATGCATTGACTATAAGTGATAACACATAAATATTTTAAACACACAGCTACTGTATATCAACACTTGACAGTAGAATTGAAACTTAATTAATCAAATAGTTACAAACATATTAAAACTATTAATTATAAGGAAGAGTTTTTGCAAGTGTTACATGTAAATTGCATTGGAAATTAATTAATATTTTACTAAATCTAACGAAGTGGATATTAAAAGACCACACAAAATATTAGTTGTAAATGCTGAATCGAAAACGTGTTCTGATTCAGTACAAAACCTATTGTAGTTAAAATCAAGTAATTTTAACACTAGTTTTACTATAAAAGTAAACAAACTCATCTAATAGTAAACCTGAGAAAAGTAGAATAACAGGACCACCCGTACACTAAAATAATCTTGGTCAGTTTTGAATGGTTGCTTGTCTCAATATGATCAATTAACATATTTTGCTTGCTACTCAGAGAAGATTACCTAAACAGAGAAAACAGACAAGTGGGTAAGTATACCATATGACTAGGTGAATGTCCGACATTGCTTGGGTAATCAAAACTTTTTAGCACTCTGTGAGAGGTGCGGCATTATTAGCCTTTGTGCAAAGCTCATCGCTTTTGTGATTTGTGCACTCTGGTGTCAGCACATCGACTTTCTTAAAGTCTGTGAGGCAACTTAGTTGTTTCATGGCAAGAAATCAACTCTCATTGGTAATGGGATTTGTATCTCTTGCCTAAGCTCTGAGCTGCTCTGATGAGGCTTCAATAGCTGAAGCAGTACTGTCTGTAGCATAAGTATATATATATATATATATATATATATATATATATATATATATATATATATTTATTTATACACACAAATATACCCGTATATATGCATGACAGTACATGTATAATGCTGTAAGACAAGACAGCTAACTTAGTTGTGTCTAATTTTAGTTCATTTGCGTATAACTACCAGCCTTTATATAAGATGGTCGTCTTTTTAATCATGTATGCTTTATCTTATGACAATCATGTGATACGCTTAACTTAAATTAGTATCTATCCAATTGAGATGATTTGATTTTATTCATGCTTTTCCTAAAAAGGTAAAATTAGAATAACGTAACTGGATAATAGGCACTGCTATGGTAGATCATTGCTATACCAAATTTAGTAGATGACCTTTTAAGGTTTGATGCGGTTGCGATCATCTGGATCATGAAAACTTTGGTAGTGACACAATTTTGCTCTATTGAGCTTTTATAAAACAAACATATTATGTGAAGGTCACTTTCTTTCAGATTCAACATTTAAATGCTATCTGTACAGAAATACTTCTTACTTACCAAAAGTGCAAACTTCCCTAAAAGCAACGGCTCATAGCTTTTCTCAATAGCCGGTCGAACTGTGTGAGAGTGATTAGAGTTTATTTCCATATAAACTATTTCAGATCCATTTTGGTTCATTGCTGTGATATTTAGAAAGGCCTTACTACAAAAATTGATAGTTTTCAAAGCACACATATTAAATTTGACACATCACAGAACAACCATAATTATCCTTTTAAACAAATATTTTTGTCAATAAATAACTGTTCACGAGCACTGAAGTTTCACCGTTCATAGTAATAAAAATTTTGCCAAGCGTACACATAGATAAATATAAATTTAAGTAGCTCTTATCTTTCTTTTTCAACAATACCATAAATTGTCAAGAACAATAGATATACTTGAAAAGCTAGTAGGTAAACTTACGACAATATTTTTTTTACTGTAAACACAAGAGTAGCTCCTTTTTCCAACTCAGAGTTATTTATTTTAATTGTGGGCTGCCGGGGCAAAAGAGTACGAGACTCTTGTGGTAGACTGAAGTTAAGAGAGTTGACAGTAGTTTGAAGTCCAAAAGCTGGTGATGTGACCAATTCTTGTTCACCAGCATTTATGTTGTCAGCAAGAAAACGAAATGAAGAAGAAACTTTTTTTAACTCAACTGGGATAAATGGATTGCTACAAATAGCATCTGAGCAGTTTAAGGAAGAGTTTTGAAAAAAAACATGGACTGTAAAGTCTTGGAATCAAAAATTTGGTAAAGCAGTAAGGACCCTTTGTTGAAATACCCTGTTCATTTCCTGATGATGTGTTTACTTGAATATCTAGCGGTATTTGAATGCTTGCTATTCTTGGCTTTGGTGGAACTTTTAATATGCTGTCATCAACAATTTTAAGCCACTCAGTGTAGTTCAGCTGGGAGAGACTGTCCAGTTATCTAAAATTTTTCTGAGCTGTGATTCTGATAAGCAGTGCAGTTAAACTCAGAAAACTGTCTAGTGTAGATAGTTTTTTCACATCAGCTGTCATGGCTCACCTTTAAAAAATGCAAAAACGTAGAAGCTACACTATTTCTAGATGACTTTATCAAAACTGCACTATACTCTGTCATTTCATGTAAGCGGAATTGAATCACTAACATAAAGCTAAAGGTGAAAAACCTCTAAAAAAAACTTACCAAAATAGTGGCTAATACAATATTTGGCTATTTCTATCATTTAAGAAAAACTAACCTATGGTTCAAGTTTTCTAAAATTAAAATGTAAACATCATTATTGTATGTTTCTAGTTAAAATTCAAATATAAATTTGGTGTTTTCAAGAAGGCTTACTATTCAATATTTTCAAATTTCTTCCAAACCCCAAACAATTCAAAAGGAACCAAAGTTGGCATAACAACCTCACTGCAGGCAGCAGAATTGCAGATCCCAACAAAAAAAACTTCACGTACATTGTCATACTAACAATAGGTATAACGATGGTTGTGGCATAATATACAATTTGGGCAAAAGATTGTTGCGCAATCACCAAAATTGTATGCGTATCATGTCCTAATATACCAAAGAGTCATACGCAAAGTTCTAGCAACGTGATAAAACTACAAAGTTTTGAATACAAGTATGTCAGACTTATCACAAAAATACAGAACATTTAGAAAGCAAGTGACTAATGCAGTCACCTTGGATTGGAATTCATACTCATTGTTATCGGATTAAATAAGTATGACACGGATGAAAAGTGAGATTTTCCAGGAAGTACTTAGTCGCTTTATAACTACGTAAAATGATGCACATCGAGAACAGGATATAAACTGACATTTGTATGTATTAGTAGTCTTGTTTAGTCTGCATGCATTACACCGATTGGTTAAACAATGCTACTACTGCTATTCATGATTCTAAAATTGACGCAGGCTTCGAGGAGACAGTCAGAAATACACGCCCAAAACATTGAAACTTATTAAACAATTTCTAAAAGTTTTTGCTTATAATTTTACAGTCTCGATCCACAACATTTGACAATTATTCATTATAGAATGTTTTAATTGTAGAAATTAGAATGTAAAACTTCTAAACAGGGCTGCCTTTTTGTGAAACCAAAATGTACATAATCTCACATTACAAAAAAAAGATTTTACAGCCAGCTTCTGGGTACTAACCTAACAACATAAGATATTATCACATAAAACAGTATTCATCAATTGATTAACAGCTATTCAGATATTTATTAAACTAGCTAAATAAAAATATGTTGGTACTACCAAGCAAGGAGGAAAATTGGCTAACTCTATAGTAAATGCTTCTGCAAACAAGACAAACTTTTCCACGCTGTTCCTTTTCATCAAGTCTGGAAAAGCTAAACACAAAAAGTTCAGTGCTTTTTATGATCCATTTCTTTGTAGCTGACATACAGAAGATGCTCTCATAAACTTTTTGAAAAAAATTATAAATGAAAGCACAGTTTTTAACATAGTACATACAGAAGTCGACTGAGCAGACACGTAGAGTAAAACTATCCATAGTAGCTGTCGAATCATGGCTGTTGTTTCTTTTGAAAGGTTGTTTAGACACACCATCTGTCTCAGACTGTTTCAGCTGCTTTGATTTCTTGTTTATTAAACAAGTGAGTACTTCAGAGCTCTCTATGACTAGTGACTTTTCTTACAAATAGAAAACTTACAGGCATAGAGATGAATCAGAAATTTTAGAAAACAGCATTGTGTTTGTTCTTTTTAACAGATTATTTCCAAAGGTCAGATGAAGAATTACATCTGGATTTAAGACCAAAAGTATTTTAATTAAAACACTCTGAATAGAGTTGTGAAACCTTTTTCAAATTGGTGAGAAGATTTATGAGTTTATTTAGCTGCTTATTTACAACCTCATAAAAACTCAAAACTAAAGACATTTTTGCATCAACAAATTTCTTCATGTCTAATTTTCATCTTTCAAACATAAAATGGCTAGTATATTATAAATACTCTGAGCATATGAAGCATTGAGCTAGCTGATAAAACTTTTTGTTTAGTGGCTAGCAAAGTTTTGCTAGTGAATGATAACCTAAAATAAATATTTGCAAGTCTTAGTTTTAAGAATTAAAATACCTAGTAACAATTCAAAAGAAAACAATTAATATACATGTAGATATGTTTTGTAAATATACATGTACATGTTTGAGAAAAATGAAAGAGAAAACTTTTAAATAAAATTAGGAAAGTCTTAGTAAACATTCAGCCTCAGATGAAGAAACAAAAAAACCAGCGTTTGTTATTTTTGCTGTGCTGGTGAATCTTTGTAATAGAGACTACTGTATGTATTTCATTTGACTTAAATGCTTATCAGTATTTTGCTTGTGCAGATCTTCTTAATAAAAGTCATTTTAAATGCTCAAAGTAACTTACCAGTCTGTAGGTTGGAGTTTTTGTTATCAGCATGAAACAGCTAAACCTGATATCATTGTATCTAGTGGATTCAACAGCCTGCCAAAGATTACACAAGTGTGAGAAAAGCAGGTTGACTTGGAGTCAAGACACACTTCAGCGCAGGCGTTTTTTAATTGGCACAATTTTCTCAATCTCATAGTACGAACTGAAACCTCAATGTGGTATTGTTGACTCAAATGCATTATTTACCAATAACTTGAACACTTTTTTTAGTTTTTACCTGTCATGGAAAATGAATGATGTTGATAAGCTGTTAGCCAGTAATTATAATTAACAATATTAATCATGCAAAAATGTAGAAATGTGCAGATGACTTTTTCGTATTATAAAACAGATACAATTATTTTATGGTAATACAGGTCAATATTTATAACCATGCTCCTGCATGTAATTTTTTTTGAATTTATATAATTGTTTCCACTCCTAGCAGCCCATCTAAAAAGATGTTTATACTACCAAGCAAGAAGAAAGGTTAGCTAACTTTCTAGTGAATGCTTCTACATACATGATAAAGTTCTCTATGCTGTCACTTTTTATCTAGCCGGAAAAAGCTAAACATAGAATGCTTGGTGCTTTCTTTTTGTAATACATTTCTTTGTAGCTGACATGTAAAAGTTGCTCTCATATATATTGATAACAATTTTTTTACTTTTGCTGTAGTTATGTCAAGGTTTTAGTGGTGGTGTACCTAAGTTGATCAATCACCACAATTATTAGAACTACACTCGGATTTGATGTCGCTATGGTCTTAATCAAAAAAATCTCCTCAAACAGTTAAAAGAATCAAACCTTCAAACAAGCAATAAAATAACTCCGCTAACGTTTTATAACCTGAGTAGTTTATTCTTCAGCTAGGTCTCATACCTAAACATGTATAAAACAGGTGGGTAAAAAGGCTGAATTTGACCGTATTAAGCCGATCTGCCAGAAGGAGAGCAAAAAATAAAGGCGACATTAGTATAATCTTTTTTAGTCAATCCTCAAACCTGGACTACTAGAATTAGAAAGGCCTAGTGAAATCACTGTAGCAGATGTGGCACTTAGGATTAGGAAATCTGAAAAAAACACGTTGATGACTAGAATCATGTTTTTGAGAATATTAAGTGCGCTGCAAAAGGTGTGGTACACCTATACTTGTAATATGAAACTTCTATTAATTTTCATGCTCAGTCAAATTTCAATCAATCCTTTACCAAATTAATAGTAAGCTCTACTTCAGTTTTCAGCACTTTATTTTGATTTTTAACCTAAATTTTATGGAACGTATATATATATATATATATATATATGTATACAAATTTCAAAGTTTGGGTGTTAAATTTTCGCATTTTGACAGCTTTGAAACCACGGAGATTGCAACTGCAAGTTTTCCATCCAAGTGCAAACCTGCAGTTGGAGAATTGGTGGTTAGAGAATTGCTTTGAATAGTAGCAAATCTTTAACCATGAGAGCTCTTATAATTCATAGTTCATACTCTGTACTGTATAAACCCTTTTCCCAATTTTGCACCCAAAATGACGTATTAATTGAAACTCTATGAACTCTGTAAACTCTCTGAAACATGATGTTTTTTTGTATTTCCGTAAACATCTATTTTCAGTTTTTTTTTGTAAAGTTCAATTACTAAATCGCAGTCAAAATCATTTTTTATGCTGGTAATTGTATTATCTCAAGTAAGAATAGCTTCTACATTTTCTCTCCATTCTCCACTCTTCTATTATTAACTACAATACCTCAACAAATGATGCGAGTTGTGTCTGCTTAATTTTACGTAATTCTAATCCTAGGAGTTAGCTAAACGGTTTTAAAACCTTGCTTTGTTGCAATTAACTGTTTAGCTGACTTTTATTATATCAAATGGTTTAGTTGCCAGCAATAATCAATGCTGCTGGTTTTTACTTTCGAGCCTTGTTTACTAAATATTATGCCTGGTTAAGTGTTTGAAGTTTCATCTATCTAATTTTCCAATCTAAATATAATTACCGCTTACGAGTTGTGCTAACACAATTATTATATATGATCATAGTTTGTGATTAGCAGATATGGGAAAGCAAGTGATTAACTAGAGTTAAATAACTTTTGGACAGATTTCAGTTATAATCTCTGATGAGCTATATTGACATGATGAAAACATAAGGATTATTTGCACAGAGTAATCTTGATATCTTGTTCACGCGAATACCATTAATTATACTGATTATTTTTAATGAGAGGAATCATTTGCTTTTAGTTAATTAGTGGGCATGCATTAACGCAGCCTAAAAAAGTTAATTATGAAAACAGTCTGTAGTGTTTGGTTGGTCTGCAACTTGAACTAGTCTAACTGGCAGTTATTTGAAAGTATCCATTGTTCAGCAAGTTGTATAATAGCCACAACTATCTATACAACAAGGGAATGCAAGAGTCACAGAGTACTGCAAAAATTATGGCTAACTCCTACAATCACACAAAAGTGCGATTTTTTCCTTGTCGATTCAAATCGCTCTCATCACACAGAGCTAGATTTAGTTTGGTCTTAACTTTATTTTACTGGTCAATGATAATCAAAGCAAACCTGGTTTTGTAGAAAAATAATAACATTGAAAATCAATTACAATTAAAAAAAACATAGTTGTGTGACGTAATGATGTTCTAGATGTAGGAAGGTTAATTGCTAACTCATCAGAATTACTGCTATCAGAAAGTATTATGGATTCTGTCATTTTGGTAAATTTTGTTATGCTGACATTGCAGCGCTTTGCCACTTTGTATAACACACTGCCACCAGCAAATTTAACAAATATTTTCATTGGTTTTAGGTTGGTAGTGAAAGTATCTGGTAGGCGTGGCTTCATTATGGTACCTCAAAAAAAAATCTTGCAGCACATATAGGACGACCACCTGTCGCTGTTTGTCACACTTTGTACACAATCTGTAAAGAAACTCTGATGAAATTTGACTAATGATTATTTGGTACTGAGCAAAAACTGTTGGGCAAAGCCGTATTAAAAGCTTTGCAGAAATCTAATGGCATAGCTTGCGCTAATAAAGTATTAACTAGATCTAGGTTAAACGGTATGTCTATGGTAGATTAAACCTCGCATATGTCGTATTTACATTTTTTGCAGGAATAAACTGTTTTTTTGCTGTTGTTGGATAATGAGACATGATGCAACATTTTTAGCAACCTTACTAAGATAGACGAGTCGTGAGATTGACTTCAGCTGTTCAAAACTTTTGGGTAATTTCAGTATGCTTACAGGTGTGAAATCTGACTTTTTCACAAAGCTGGGAATCTGCCATCATGAGAATTTTGTTGACAATATTTGCCATCAAATCAGCATTTATGTTTGCATTGCTTTTGCTAATTCAACTTAGGAAATCTATTTTCAAATGGTTGCCTTGTTTTGCATCTCTTTTAATTAGCAGTTTATAAACTCTAATAGAATCAATATTCAGAGAAGAATTAAATCCAAACGAGTCTAAAAAGTCAATCAAACAACTCCAAATAAGTGTCAACAGTTGACCTGTTTAATATTGAGCAACTTTTCTGCAAATGGCTTAATATATGTCACCAATATTTAACTTTATGTGGAATATGTTTATCTTCCTGTTGTTTGTTTAGCAAGGTGTTCTGTCAGCTTGTTAGGTAGGATTCTGGAGGTCGCTTATTTCTTTGCTCTAGACAATTCACGATTAGGTTAGATGTGATTAAGGGATAGCGCGGTTGTATATGATTTATACTAACTTATAATTATTGCTCTGACCGGTAAATGCTAAGCTTCCATTTTAGCCAAACCTCTAAACAGCACTTTCGAGCAAAGTAATACCCAGAAAAATTTCCAAATAGCAACTTTATTCTAAACAATGGTTGTCATTAAACGAGTTTTTAGACAATTTACATACTTTAATTTTAGGCTGCACACAAATTCTCACTTTCCAAGCGGTAGAATTAACTGCGTGAAACCTCTTAAAAGCATTAATGTTTGATCAATGGGTTGTCTAGATCAAAAGACATACTCGTGTATATTTTGTATCGATTTGGATCCTATTCATTTGAATAGACCAGCTTCAGTTTAGTACCATTAGGAAGGTTATCAAAAGACCTGTCTCACATTATGTACAAATAAAATGGCTGATATGGAAAAGCTTTGATTGATCATTTGGAGGTTATAGAAGTTGATTATGAAGTTTTTATTTTCATTGAAAGATTGAAAATTCATATCTTTGTGAAACTTGTAACACTTAGGGCACTATGTAATACAATGTAACGGCTTAGGATGTTAGAGTTTTACATTAAATAGCAGATATAATAAGCAGTGAAATTATATTCCTAATCTAAATGTCATACCAGTAATGACTATGAGAGAACAGCGTCTCAATAACATTATTAACTCATATGCTCTAGATTCTGCTCGCCAAACATTTTTTGAATAATTTTGATATGTACAATTGAGCAGTTGCAAAACTGTACCAAGAATGATAGAAATACAATTACATATTGCTGAAGTTTAATATTTTTTGTAATAGTCATGTAACGTCGGTAGATGAGTTCTTTTAGCAAGTGTTAGAAGTCATTTGTCTTCTTTGTTGTTTTTGACGAGTTTAGCCCCGATTTAGGAGGCTCCGTGGTAAGTGGGCTTTGCAGTGGTAATAAATAATCATCAAGCTCTTCAACCTCTTCAACATCTAAATAATCTCCTGGAATGTTCTTTGTAGCATCTGGGTTGTAATAATAGCCAGTTCCTTCATCAGAGCCGAGAGCAGGAGCAGACTCGTCACTCAAAAGCTTTTTCAGGAAACTAGATATTTCATCAAAAGGTAAACCTTTATTGGGATCTTCATCCCAGCACATGCACATCATATCAAATCTTAAACGTATCAAACCGCGCTGCATTTGTCAAATGAATAATATAAAAACCTGAGTTTTTTCTCTATTTTGTCATAGCCAGAATGTTTGGTAATGCAGATTTGCAGTAAAAATAATGCATATTACTAACAACAGCAAAAAAGCTTCTAAACATCGTCATTTTAATGTAATCAACTGAGCTACTAATGTAGCTATGAAATGGTAACAAACTTTCCCTAACAATGGATTTGTGATTTACTACAATGCATCTATGTTGCTATTACAAACAGAGTTTCATGCCCGTTTTTTGTGCTGTGACTCAGTGAGCTGATTCAATCACGAGTTATTTATTATTTTTAACTAAACAACCAAAAAAACGCAGCTTTAAAATAAAAGAGGCTATTGCCATTTGCAACTGCTCAAAACAAAGTGCAACCACCACCATGTTAAATGCACCAAAGTGTTAAATAAAAAACTAACATGAGGCCACACCTGCAACAACTACAATTGGATGCATTTCTAATGGCTATCAGCAGAATTTTTTCGATTCAGCTATACTTAAGCAGGCCAAAATCAAAAATTGTTTTGCTTATCATTATTGCTTATATCATTTTTAAAGTTTTTACTTTCAAAAATTCAACTAGACATGAGGTTTTTTGTTACTGTTGGCTATTCTAATATTGAGTAATGCCTCATCAAAACTGTTTGAGCTAAAGCAATTTCAAGCGAATGGCTAAACACCACTAGCGGTGAGATGTTAGTAGAGCTTAGCTATTGAGATGCATTGCTACAATTGAGATACTCTACAATGTTACCAGTAGGATACACCTGTAGCAAACTGTTCAAACTAAAATGACTAACAAGGTTTAAGTTTTAGATATATATGATCAGTGAAAAGCTGGAATGTGTGTTCAAGCCATTTCTACCCTGTTTAATTCTGGGGGAAGTTTAATTAAGAGCATGTGAACCTATTTTTACATACCACATCAGTCCTTGAGCCAAATCTTCCATCTTTTGAGGACTTGATTGCTACATTAGTTAGTGTTAACTAGGTTGCTATGTAGTTGCTCAAATACATGTATACTTTCAATTCTTCTCGTTTTGGATGATAAAAAGAAAAAAATCCCTATTAAACAGGCTATATAGATTAACAAAACTACAGTCTGCTTGGCCAGTTTATTCCAGCATAAAATGTAAAAGGTAAATGAGTGTGAACATTTAAAGAGCTCAAAAAATTGTCTGGATATATCTTAACACCCTGTTTTGTATTTGACAAAAACAGACGCTTTCTCTTAAGAGGCAATGGGACAGCAGTTATCTCTGTTTAGTAAGCTATACAAATGAGAGTGGATTTAAAGATATTTGAGTTTCTAATGGTTTCAAGTATTCCTCAGACTCATCAATTTCTATCACGTCCAAATAATCTTCTGGAATGTTCTTTGTAACACTTCGGTCAGAATAATAATTCTCCGTTTGCTCAGAACCTGCGGAAGAAATGATTTCGCCTTCTAGAACCTTTGTAAGGTAGTCTGACAAATCATCAAATGTTGGTCGTCTTTCTGGTTCTTCCTCCCAACACTTGCAGATTTCTTTAAATCTTAAGTAATAAAACCATGATTTAAATCAATACCTCTATTTATTACCACTATTAAAATGTGATATATATAATTTTTCTGAAGCAATTGCATTGTGTGGTGGCTGAAGCAATATAAACCTTGTAAGACAGATCATATGAACAAGGTATGTCTAAATATATTAATAACATCATTGCAATAATTGGTACTCTTCATTTTTAGTAGCCACGAGGTTATAGCAAATATTAGCTAAGGTTCTAGCTTCGTGGGAAACTATAATTCAAGTTGTTTGGAGAGTTGTATCATATCACATATCATATCACATGAGTCTTTAGCAGGGATAAAATTCTAAAGAAAATGAACCTGTTTACAAGTGTGTTATCTCTGAAACTGTACTCATAAGTACTGCATTTCGTTGAAAAATTAAAACCAACTTATAATAAAGTTATTGGTAAGATGTCATTTGTAGGACTACCTCAAGTATAACTTCTTGTACCAGTATTACTAACATCTAATGAACTCATGTATGTAATAATAATCCATGATAACGTGGTTACAAGTCAAGAGATATGTTTCTTACATTTCTGGTGGGCAACTGCTTGGCTTGTCAAGGCGCTTTCCACTAGTTACATATTCCTTTATGTAATAATTGCTTACTCCTGGATATGGTGAATTACCTCGAGTAAGCAACTCCCAAATGGTGACGCCGTATGACCATTGAAAATATTGGTGCTATATATAAGAGATGGAACCTCCCTCCTAATCCTGTAATTGTCTCTCATTTGAAGTAACTTAGTTTTCACAGCTTTAAGACATCTTATAAAGATCAATTTTGTTTTTTAAATTTGCAACAAATTTCTATGCTCATTAGTTTCGTATTATACCAATGTTTTACATACTGAAATTTGTCCAATGCGTACTATAAATAATATATTTTTACGTTATGCTATATCATGTTATATTTTACATGTACTATATTGTTTTAAACTATACTATTTTGTTACGTTATCCTAAATATTATTATGTAGTAGAGATTATATCATACAATATTATATTATAGTAAAGTATATCATTTTAGTAACAATGCAACTCTAGAAAAATAATTGTATTAAAAAGTAATACGTATATGTAAGAAATTTATAAAGTAAAACACTTCGTCTTTAAGTAGGAGGTACAGGTAAAGCAATGAAATATAATAACATTCCTCGTAGCAAAATAGGTAAGAATTCCATTTCGTTGAGCATCAATAATTCAATTAGCATATGACAAGACTAAACTTTTATGACTAATGTTTTTAATAATTTTCACAAACCATGTCAGACTTAGAGCTATATCTTCCTTCTTTCAAAGACTCTACTGCCATCCACTTTAGAGGAACTGGCTTGTTCATAGCCTCCATGCTGTAGTAATCTCTCTCATAAATATCTCGAGACATTCCAAAGTCTGAAATCTTTACAATAAATGAGCTGTCCACCCTGCAAACATAGTTGTGCAACATAAAACTAAAATATAGCAAAACAGGATATGCCGTAATACCTCAATTTGAACCCCACCTTTATTTTAACCAACTTTTAGACGAGCGCCACTGTAAAAGAAGAGTTTACATTCTTTGATTTTTAAAACCCTTAATAGCAAGTGATCAGTAGGAAATATTCCACAAAGTCATATTAGTAATGAATAGGTTAAGAATTGCTGTATTTTTTCCATTGGCCAGCTCCAAAGCTTTTTTTGCTGATACTTTGAATGCAACATTATAGAAACATGTATTAACTGTATCAGATTAATTGTAGCTCATTGTTTAATAGAGTTTTGATAATTTTGGCGAATATAAAAAACGGTGTACATTTATGATGGTATATGAAGGATTAGTTTTTAGCTGAAAGTTGTGCTTGGCACGCAACTAGCTAACGGTTTGTCATTTTGTTTGTAGAATGCAACGTGTAAACATTGTTCTTCACTGCATAATTAACAATAACAATTATTAACATTGACCAGTTCAGCAGTACAGAAGGTTTGAGGTTAAAAGTCAATGTGGAAGGTATTGAACAATCAGAAGAAAATGTTAGCTCCAATGAATGCAACAACCATTATGCAACTAGCCGAGCAAATGATGCAAATAGTTTTACTTCAAAAATGTTAATTTTGGTTTCCGCACGTATTGTAGGTAAGGTTCATTTATGTCAACTGTTCTTGAATATATATTTGTAGAATTCGACGGCTTATCAATATATAATTTGAAACTTTGCAGATTTATAGCATATTATTTGATAACATTTTCACGGTTATCTTAACTCGAATTACAATGAATCTACGCTCATAACTCCTCTTCTATTGCTCATAAAAAATTTAGTTTTGACTGCAGAACTGTAGCAAACATTATAGTGAGCATTGAGCTTTTTTGAAAATTTGTTCAAAATAGCTATAAATTAAAAGTATGCTTTCAAGTTTAGAATGAAATGAGAAAATTAAAGCTTCAACCGACTGCTAAGCAGAACACAAACTATAGTATCATTGCAAGTTAATTGAAAAGCCATAGATATCAACCGGTAGAAATATTTTGCAGTTTGCCAATACAAATATATTAGGAGATCTTGAACAAATTGGAGGTAAGTTAGCAGGTTTATGGCAACCCAAAAAGTTAATGTCGCTGTACCTAAAGAAGGGAGCAAAATCTTTGGTGACATTTGCTCCACACAAAAAAGGTTAAACCTACCTTCACAAATTGCAATGAGCTATGTAAAAGCTTACAATGTCAACCTCCATGTGAAGGCAACTGCTATTTCACCGCAACTATATGGGAAGATTTGCAAAATGGAGCGCAATGGTGTTCAAATAACGGATATGTGGTAAAAACATTTAGATTCATATATACATGTAGATATGTATATGAATGTATATATTTTTATATGAATATATATATAGTATATATATGTACTATATATATGAACACTATATAAATATACATGTATATACGGAAGATATCTATATATATATATATGTATATATATCTTCCGTATGTATATATATATATATATATATATATATATATCCCCCAAAGGAAAGCTGTTGAAATCTGCAGTATCTAACATATATATGTATGTATACGTATATATTTACATATATGCATAGATATATAGACATCTATATATATTTTTCTCAAAGTTCTCTACCTGTTTCCTGTCATCTGCCTTTCAGTATGTCTAGCTATAGCTATCAATTAACATCTTGGTATAAAGAATCTTTATTGCAGATTAATTCATTTTAGACCCTCCGGTTTGCCAGTCTGATTTTTTACTAACTCAGCCACACGATCCTGATGGATTCCTTAGGCGATATATGTTGCTGTATGGGAGCAAATAGGCTACCCTTTTCCGTCATCACACAAAAGTTATGGCGTAATGTCATGATAGGCAGTAACTCTTATTAGTAACCTTACTCAAATTAACTATCGGCAGTGTGCCAGGCTAATAGCATGTGACAGGCAACTCTCACCACCACTCATTGTTTATCAACTGATTTTGATGCCCGGGCAATGCCTGGCAGCACAGCTAGTATATCTATATAAGGATAAATATATACATACATGTATATATATATGTGTCTATATGTATATACATATACGTATATACATATTAATATATACATACATATATATATATATATATATATATATATATGCATTTATATATATATACTTACTTTATTGATATATATATATATATATATATATATTTGTAAACTCGTAATTTTTGTTTTGTCTTGCGCCGTAACAAATGACTGTGGCAGCAAAATTCAACAGTTTCCTTTAGTGGCCCTTACAATCAAACTCTTAAATTAGTTAACATACCAGTTGATTTTTTACAAGTCATTAGTTATGAAATCATTCTACGCAAAGTCATGTTGAGCGTGAAGTCATCCTACTTCAATAATATTTTTAGTTTGCCCAATAATGTGGTTTACAACCTAAACTTGAAGATTTAAAACGATTTGTTGAACGATGAGAATACTCTTAGAAAACACACTAAGATGAGATAGCAGCCATTTTCTGGCCTATTCTAACGTTAAAACATTAAAAAAGCCGTAATTATTGAAGTGTTCCTAATTCATCAATATTCAAATCTTTTTTGTTTAAAGCCTTCGGACTCTCACAATTTGAAAACATTCGATGTTTATTGATCATTTAGTTATGAATCAACTGAATTCAAAATCAAATAGGTTTGTTTATACCGCTGATTTTATGTTAAAGATCAATCTTCAAAGCTGTTAGTTGGTATTTACAGTCATTATCAATTTATGTAGCACTGTAATGTAGCTTAATAGTTTTAGTCTTTTTTCTATCCCCAGCGAGTCACCAGCCAAAATATTAAAAAAAATGCACCCCTGAAAACCTTTTTATCATCGATGAGTTAAAATATTTCAGCATTTGAGGTTTCTATCCATAGTCATTATCATTTTATGTTGCACTGTAATGTAGCTTAATAGATTTGTCATTTTAATATATCCAGCGTTGCGTTAGCCCAAGTATAATAAAAGCACGCCTACAAGATTTTTTATTATTAATGAGTTGAAATGTTTATGCAATTGAAAGCAGCATTTTGGAATTTAGAAATGCATAAACATTAAAACGACATCTAACTAGAGACAAATCATGTTGTATAAAGTAAGCAACCACTTACATGCAATTTCTAGTAGCCAAATCTCTGTGTACAAATCTCTCTTTTGCCAAATAGGACATACCATTAGCTATTTGTAAGCCAAAGTGAAGGATGTCAGATAACATCAACTCCTATGAAATAAATGACATCTTCAAACAAGTGACAGTGATTAATGGATATCAATTGAACCAATAGCAGTGGACTAGCAAAAATATCGCTAGAAACACAAACATAATGGTAACATCTAAATTGCTCACCTTAACATAAAATAATTTTACAGAAAGGTTTACAGGCGTGACTGACAAGCTTTTGGCTAAAAATCTATAAAAATTTCATCATTCATCAAACTAACAGCCAACATAATTAAATGTTGCGCATTCTTTTCCTAGCGTGACAAGTTTTCTACAAATAACATTTCAGCTTTTGGCAGGCCTAATGAGAGAAAAAACAAACTGAAACTATGTCAAAAACTATGTGTTGTACTATACTTACGTAGTCACGTTTTATTTTTGTCTTATAAGATGGACTTATTAATTTAGCAGAAAAAATTTCATGAAGGGAAGATGAGTTAGTGCAAACAGCAAAACATGTTTTATAGTTTGCACTAGGTATCTCTCATCAACTAACCAAGTCCACACGTTTGACCAAGCTACACAGATCACCATTTTCCATATATGGAAGTACAACCATCGGCATTTCTCCTTCCTCACAAACCACACCGATGAGTGACAAAACATTCTTGTGTTTGAAATTTATCATCATAGTGCCTTCAGTGAGGAAGCTCTCAAAATCCTCAAAGCTCAGTTCTTGATCATCTACAAAAAACTGAGAACTTTAAATGGCAATTTACACTAGAAGCAGTAAAGTTTCTATACTTTAGTTGTAAGATATATTTGACCGTACACGAAAAACCTAAGATTGGATCAGACACCCACAATTAAAATCTTCTTACATTCTCACACTGTTACCTAAGAGCAAGTCATTGAAGTTTCAATAATTTTTCTATTTTAACAGAAAATCAGTGAAGAAGCAACACACTGTTTTTTCAGCAGAGGCGAGTGAGGCATGAGAAATGAATAGTTTAACATGACAGCATTTTATTTCCGACTTATCAAGAGCATTTTTATCATCAGCAAAGTGCTAAACATAAAAATCAGCCGGTTCTCGACTTCATGATTCAATTTTATAATGTTTTGGCAAATATTTCATCAGTATTTTGGTACTAGACATTATTTGGTATCCTTATTTTCATTATCATTTACATAATGTGCTGCTCCTTGTACTTAAAATCATATAATTTAACAGAATCTTATTTTAACAAGATTATGTTCTCTGAAACAAAATTGGGTTGCATACACAAACGAACAATAAAATATGCAACAAGTACTTTGTGGTAACATGTAAAAATTCAGCTCCGGTCTATCTAAACAAACATATAACTTTACCAACAGCATTCAACTCATTATCCTATCAATTAATGAGATATAAGATATAAGACGCACCTTTCAAGGTTTTGACAGCAACGGTCTTGAGATTTCCTAATGGAGTAATGAGTTGACCTTTGTAAACTATTCCAAAGTTCCCTTTTCCAATCAGCTTTCCTATGCTTAATTTCTCACGATAAATTTTGCAGCGATCCAAGTATGTTTGAACATTCTCATCAAGTTTTTGTTTCAGGAACCAATCTCGAACCCTTTCAGTGCCGGATCTTTTTGGGTCAAACTTTGATGAATCATCTGTTTTCATAGTCAAAGCTGCCAATATGTTTTTCTGTCGACAAGTCTTTACAGCAATGCAAAATAGAGTTACAGCTATGCTTACCAAGACACCTGTAATGATTAACCCAATCATACTGCGTCGAAAGAGATCATTGTCATACCATATTCGGTTTAAATAATAGAGGTATCCAACATCGGTCTTTACATTTCCCACTGTCACCTGTAACAGTAGATACGGTAGAAAAAAACTATGAATTGCCATTAAAAAATGTGTAAGCTGTTATAATAGCTTTTCTAATAGTGGAAATACCTGTATTTAATTTCTCTAATGTGACTGTTGGAAGTCAGGCTATTTTGGTCAGATGTCGGTAATTAACAAAGAATATACCATCTTAACGTCATGCTGTAACCTTTTAATAATGGTAAATGCAGTAACCCAGGTAAGCTTTTTGATAAACTATGTAAGCTTTATTGTTCTAATAACAAAAATAATTAATTGTCTTAGAAAACCAAAATAAATTTGCCACCTTTTAAATAAAATCAATTTTTTTTAGAATATACATGAACATAATCTCAATGAATGATGGAAGCATAAGTGTTGTGGAAGGTGTATTTACAGCGTAATAGTTTGAATAATTCAATTATTCAACATTTAATAAAGGTGCAACTTACTTATCTCACTATAGAAATTATAGAGATCATTGTATTTGTAAAAAAATAAAACCCTGAAATCCATCTTAACTTTTCACTTATTCCTTAAAACTGGTCCAATGATTGAATTTGGCGCTCACCGTTTAAAACCTTTTCCTGGGCTAAAGAAAAAAAGTAATGCTTCCTTTTTAAGTTAACCTTTTTGATATTTCTTATAAAGTTAAACAGCTTTAACATTTTAATTACGTGACTTGTAGCATGCTGACCTTAACATGAGGTAGATATTTGTTTTTGACCTCTATCGTGTTTCCTTCCAAAACAGCTGGTTCTTTCGCCGGAAGACGACAGACTAATTGGTGGGTGCGAAAACAGGTTACATTACAATAACTTTGTCCAACTTCTATAATGTAGTCCTTTTGTGCTGCTCCTTTGTCTAAGTTTTCTCCAAACATTATCACAAGCTCATCTGAGTTTACTTCCTGTTATAATAAAAATCTACAATTTTCTGGAGGTAAATGGAAATGATCGCTGAACATCCTAAAGTGTTTGCACAATATTTAAGAAAGGTAGGAAACTTCTTCAAAAACATAAGTAAATGCATTTTGAATTTAAGCAAACTCAAGATGTTATTCTACACTTCCCATTTCGAATTCTCTAAAAACAATTCACTTAATTTTTGAAAAAAGGTTCCGAAGGCTACACTAGTTGCTACAACATCTACATGTAAAAAACAAACGCATCTATTGCATGTCATCAGTGAGTGTATATATAATTGCTTTGGTCAGTCTACCGTAAAACCTGTAATCAAACGCCACATCTATTTGAACATCAACTTTAGTTGAACGTCACTATGAAAGAAGGTTTACAAAAATGGAGCGCTGCCCTTTATTTGACCACAACCTTTATTTGACAGCCATTTTGGACTATATTTGGCCTTTTTGAAGCCATTATATTAAGTAATCAATAGAAAAGTGTCCACAAAGCTGTATTGACAATTAATCATAGTTTGTTAAACCTTAAAAAGCAACACCATAAAAATAATCAATAACGGTCTCAGGCTAATTAGTAGTTCTTGGTTGAACATGGGCTTTCTACTTCAAAGTAGTCTACACATATAAAACACAGTTTGAATTTACGGTGGTAAATGAGCTTTGAAAGCAACACCATAGAAATATATATTAACTGTCTCAAGCTGATAGTAGTTTTTTGTCTAATGTGATCTTAACATTTTGAATAGCAAATAAAAACATTTGGCAAGTTTTGGGCAAGAGGTTATGTTTAGCGAGCAAAGTTTTCCGCACTAGACTTATGCTAAATGCAGTGCGTAAAATTTCTGCTCTGACAAAAAAATGTTTGGATGCTAACATTGACTAGTTCTGCAGAGCAGAGTTAGAATTGAGTCCAGGTTACACTGTGGAAAGCATTAGACAACAAAAACATGTTCGTTCAAATGAAAGCAACAATCTCATTGCAGCTATCCAGACAAACGATGCAAATAATTTTCCTTTACTTTACAAATGATTACTTTACACCGATACGATTTACACCGGCAATATGTTACTCAGCTTCAAACCATCACAAAAATGCTTTAACCAAAAAAGTACTTAATGAGCTGCTCTCTTGACAGATTTAAACAATAGCACAATAAGATGATCTATTGGGGACGGTTTTAATGTACCTCACCGTGCTCTTAACCAGCCATTGGTCTTAGAAATATTGTTGCATAACTGTATGCTGTTGGTCTATACAGCTCATATAACATACATTAAATCGAATCTCTATGATGTATTTACAATTTCTTTGCTCTCACCTGATATGATTGGTTATATCTAGCCATGAATGTGTATATGAATGGATCTTTATAAACATAAACATGAGCCAGACTTCTTAGGTATGGATCTGTATGGTTTTCCAACTTTTCATAGAATTTGAATTGACCAAAGATCAAGCCAAGAGCAAAACTTGTGCTGTATTCATTTAGTTCATACTCGTCAATTTCTGAAATAAATGCTAGATTAATAGAAAAAAAGCTATAAAAAATGTAAGGATAAGATTTATAGTAGATACAATTTGCTCTGAAAATATTCTAGATATTGAAGGTTTATAGAAATCTAGCGTAGGGAAGAAGTGGGTAATGTGAACAGTTTGTTTTTCATTACAGTTACTTCTATTCTATTCACTTTAGCATACTCTAAATGATGTCTTTAGCTTGCAGAGTTTGTTGGCTCTTTTTTCTAAATTGCATGCTTTGAAATAGAAGCAATAGTTTTTCTAGAATCCACCATATTGTAAACCACAAGATTGTCCACATTACCCACCATCAGAGGGTAATGTAGACCGATACACTGGGTAATGTGAACATGTCATTTTTTGTCATTAAAAGTAAAAATTTCTCAGATATTTAAATAACCACAAGTAATATATGCATTTGGTTATATTTAATTTAATGTACACTGTCCAGGAATCTTTCAAATCTGACAATATAAGATAATAATTCTACTAAGTCATGGCAATAACTCAAACTGTCTTTTAGTGTTGTGGTATAACAAATTATGTCTATCTTAAATTGAATGCTGATGACTTAAAACCAAATATGAGTCCACTTTTAGTTCTTTCTGTGTTTCCCTTTGACCGCGGCTTAGGTAAAACTAATTCGAGCTGGCTGCGGCTCACATATTTACAATCTGGTAGGTCTGACTCAAAAAACCTTCTCACTCCTGTGTCAGTAAAAGTCTACTTGCAACTCTTCAGAGACAATAGTTCTAATTAAATCAAGGCAAATACTTTAACATTCATTTTTTAATTACAACATTTTAAAAAAACTCGCATCTACTAATCACAATCAATGGATGGTGCAAAACAACATTCACATTCGCATTCGTAGTTATTAGCAAATAATTGTTGGACTGAGAAATTGACATGTACATATATTAGTAAAGTGACTAGTAAGCCTAGTAGTAGTAGTAACAATTTAGACTTACTGTTGAAACTAGCCAATTAAACAGTTTTTATCATATGTCTGGCCGCACAGGGTAATTTGGACATAGCATAAGGGTAATGTGAGCATGTCCGCATTACCCCATCTTATATATGATTACAAATTTTGATAAATCCCAGTCATAGTCAGAAGTTGCCTTCTGACAATCAATAGAGATAAACAGGACAATTTGCTTTGTTTGTGCACATACTGCCCCAAAAGTTCCAACAACATTCACTCTACGTAACCCAGGTAGTAAAATTAGATTAAAAATTACTATTCGTATGACAAATATTAAATGCTTACAGATTGTCGTATAATGGATAGAGACTTCCAAATTAGCATGTGGCTTCTTCTAACAGGAAAAGAAAAGATTTTATAATATGAAACAAGTGGAATTGCTTACAAACTTTAGCTAATAATTTAACTTTCCACATTTCCCAGCTGCCCACATTACCCATTTCTCCTCAATTGATATAAAATATTCAATTTTCACAAAAATCTATCCTTCAACCATAAAAACGCGATTTTGCATATTTACTTTTTGCTAATGTTAACGAAAAACTTATTAATTTAATAATACATATATAGTTCAGATCTGTCTATTAGTGACAGTTCTATGGATAAAGTAATAAACTAGCTCTGTGAGTGTAGTGATAACCTAGTTTTATAAGAATAGTGATAACATAACTCGATGAACATAATAATAACATAGCTCAATGAGTATATTAGTAACATAGCTTTGTGAGAGTGGTCATAACATAGTTATATGCATATAGTCATAACATAGCTCAATGAGTATAGTAAAGATGCAAATCTATGAGAGTAGTCATAATATAACTCAATCACTATAGTAATAACATAACTCTATGATTATAGTAATAACGTACAGATAGCCTAAAGCCTCAATCCTCAATAAATCTTCTATAATCTAGTTGTCATGTTGAGTTTACTAACAAATTTCCAAGCATCTCTAAAAGTTTCAAGACTGATTAGATCAGAGTAAACTATTTGTCACCAGACTAAAAGACCTCACGCTACCTGTCTATATAACGTATTGATCAAAACTGCGAGTTCATCAAAAGTTTGTGGGTTGTTCAAAATGGCTATAAGGAAGGTAAACTTATTAAACCTATATCATGCCTTCATCGCTCTGAAAAGCCTGATACCCTTGTTAATTTGCAGTAAGAGAGCTCAGCGAGAAATGACACTTATTATTGTAATGTCTTATTATTCCAAAACTTTCATAAGTTTAGCTAGTTGTTAGAGGTAGTACTTTGAATTGCCAGCAGCATTTGAGGTTACCGCTACATAAAATTTTGAAATATACTAAAATATTAAAAAAATGTTATTATTATTCTACAGGTTTCACTAAGTTGTTGTGTCACTTTTCCTCCAATACAAAACAAAAAATTTTTTCACCTGAACTGGTATTATTGAGTACTTGTTCTACCTGTAGCGTGAGATCTGGAGTAAGACAATGCATTTCTCCTTCAGACACCACTGTGCAATCCTGAAAATAACAATTAGTGGTTTAGCACGCCTAATAAAAACATGAAATGAGTTGATTTATTTCATTGGTATGGATGCAATAGTCAAAAGCTAATGTCAAACAACTGACATTAGCTGGCAATCAACTAATCAGAAGTTGAGATTATTAGTTGCAAAATTTTTGAACTCTATAAACTAATATCAAGTTAGAAAGATGAATTTATGTTATCAAAACTAACTTTTACGCTCACCAATTAATCATTTGAAACAGAAAGTTTAAATAGAATTCATTTGCATCTACTATAACTATTCTTATTCTGACATCACTATACTAACATAAATGTTGTTTATTTTAAGTGTTGGCAGTCCATAAAAAATATTTACAAGTGATGGTTTTTTGGCAAATAATTAAAAACTGTATCTACATGTAAAATTAATTACTACAGTGTTGTGTCGCACCTGTTTGAAAAAAACACTTTAGATATTTAAAGCAGAAGCCACTGTACATAAAACGTGAGAAAACTGGCCTGTATTGGATTTTACAATAATCATTAGCTGAAAGATCACACTTACTCGGGTAATAAAGAGTTATATTGCCAGTTATTCATTGCTAAAATTTATTGCTACATTTGGAAAAGGATTAACAAATAACAAATAAAACACTGAGATTTGTATATATATATATATATATATATATATATATATATATATATATATATATATATATGTATATACATAGATAGACATGCAGCCTAAAAATAAAAACAAAAAGAAATAAGTGCATGCATTTCGTCGTTACCTAAAATAGGTATACATAACTAACATTGTCTTCGCAAGCCTCGTAATGAAAAACAATATCTAGAAAAATCAGTTCGCTCTCTAATTTGTGGCTAATTAAGACAGCATAATTCAAATACGTACTTACTTGTGTATTGTAGTTCGGGGTGTAAGATCTCGGATAATAGGATTTGGCAAATACTCAAACTGAAAGATTTTCATGTGCATTCCAATATCTAGAGCTGTGGTAGCTTCGAAGATCAGACTGACTGTTAATTTTCTACTGTGAACTTCCGGAATAATAAATGTGATTTCTTTGTGACTAAAATAAGATTCACTCTATAAGGACAGGTAATAAATCACACATTAGTATTGGCTTAAAAGTTACCGAAGTGTAAAATATTTGTCATAGTAATTTGCAACAGGTAAAATCAGCTCACTGTTATATTCAAATATGACTGTATAGACCGATTTATACTTGTTCATTTTAGTCAGAGATGGTTTTATATGACTTGTAAAGTTGTCTTATGCTAGCTCTACAAAATTATACACTGCTTTAAGTTAGCTATCAATGGACATGATTTCAAAGTTATTGATGTCAGCTTTTCAATGTTGGTTACTACGAGTTCATTAAGTAAGTCAACTTCTTTTATCTATGAATGTCAATTGTACGTTATGTCAAGTGCTGATGACAGGATATAATTTAGATTTTTAGTAACCCATTTGACTACAAATAGGTGGGTTTGCAAACATTTTTACAAACATACTGTTAATTAACAAGTTTTTTTTTTAAAAGCAAAATTCTCAAGAAAATTTTAATTTTTACTTTTCTAATATAGTGTACTCAATTGGAGCACCATCCAATATAACAGCAAACTCTATGTCGTGTCGGTTCAAGTACCCAACTCGTGCTGTTACTTTTGTTCCTCCACTACATGGACCAGACAAAGGGAAGACATCTTCCACATACCAGTGCTGCAAAAAATCAATTAGTAATGCAATTGCTTTTGCATCATCCTGATAGAGCTTGGGCTGTATGTACAAAATTAAAATAGCCTTGCAATTATATAAGCTATGCTAAAAACTAAACAAGGTATAAAGGTTTTGGTTAGCCACTGTTTCGATATTGTTAACAGCTAAAACAAGTTAGTAATACATTGTGTAATATATGTTTCAAAAACCTATTAAAAGTTGAAATTTACAACTTACACATTGTCTTCCTGCAAATTCCAGGTTCACATTTGGACCACAGTCACACTGCCCAGTGTCACTGTCACATCTTTTGTTGTCATTTTGAGTTAGATCAGAACAGTCACAGTTGGCACAAACATGTGGGGCTTTAAAGTACCTGTAGACACCTGCCTTCTCTTCACAAGACTCACACAAGTCTCCTGTAATACCTTCAGGACAGTGACAGATATATGCTTTTGCTCCAGTTTTATGGAAGTTATGATATTCTCTCATGTTAGTTGGTTCATCAACAATAGTGAAATTGTGTCCACCGCAGTGAGGTCTAGAATAGGCAGATACATGTTTGTAATCTTACACCGTTTAACTTGTTTCAGCAAAGAATGTGTTTGATAGATGGTACAACATATTTTAGTTCAGACTATTATGCACGACCTTGAATACAATTGACAATTTAACACAAGCATATTTGTGCAGAGGAGTTTTAGTTAAGTAACTATTGGTTATGGCATCAATTGAAAACTAGTCTCAATATTTATTCTATAGACCTTTACGTCAATCAAGAGACTTTCACCTCATCCTTTTATCAAGCATGATGAGTCATGTGCCTCGTAGTTAATTTTCAATTTTTGTAAGTTTACCGGATGTACAAGGTGAAATTGCTGAGTTGGTACCAGTTTTGATGTGATCCGTACATATCCAAATGACCAATCAGCTTGATTCTGACATCACCAACCAGAGAATCACTTAGCCGATAATTTTCTTCTCCAACCGCAAGTATCGGAATTGTCAAAGTTGATGGATATATAGGAAGAGTACTGCAAACAAGCAATCTGAGTAAAAAAGGAGTTAAAACTGTTTGGGGTTGTTTTCTAATGAAAAATGCAGTAAAAGCTCATGCGGCATATAAATAATCAATTTTAGGAATGTTTATGCTATCATAGGGGCTTTACGTTATTCAAACAGTAAAATACATGCAAACTGCTTTATTCAATCCAGGATCTTTCCAAACTCATCCCTTTGGCCTTTCAAAAGAAAAACTAGACTTAACCTTTTAATTTGTTTTGCTGCATGATAACAATAATATTACTAGTTTGTATCTACGACTTGTTTTCTTTTCTGATCAAGTTCACTGTTTTTGTAGGCAATGATTGCAGGAACTTTGTAAAAAGTTCATGGGGAGGGCACATACACGTATTTGACGTCCATTTACATCAATTTTTTCTTTAAAATCTTTTTAGGCAGAAAAGTGTATTCTGGGAAGTAAAATTATTAAAAAGTTTTTTTACGTCTACAATAAAACAAAACAAATAAATTTTACTATAAAACGAGCTGTGTTTACTTGTTTGTCGTCTATATCTATCCAGGAAACACGGTTAAGATAAAAGATAACCTTTGGCAATACTCTCAACTTATGCCACTCAGATTAGTAGACCGACGTTGTAGCACCTGCATCAATTGATCACCCTTAAGTATTTATTAACCATTTAGCAGCTACCTTTTCTATGTTTTATCGACACATCTGACAATTTATATACTAGACTAGAATATCATCAAAGTTGTATATATAGGAGATTATAACGCTATATGTATGTCATTTTTTCTCACAAGCAAGTGTGGTGAGGCATGTTTCCATTCAAAACAGATTTGAGAAGTCACCCCTACATGACACCTTACGTTATGTGAAGCTTTTTATGTGATTTGAAGCAAAAACTTTGCATGTTTTTTTACTTTGTCTGAAATTTAAATTAAAAGAGGTATACAGTACAGGAGTGTTTACTGTAGTTTTTTTATGCACAAACACTGTCGTTAGCTCTATGACCACAAGCAAAATATTGAAACAAGAAAATAAAATTGCTCTTTTCAATTCTTTCGATTACAGCAATTGGAGGTCTCAGCAAATCACTGCATCTAGTTGTGCCAAGATTCAAACGGCTGTACTTTAAATAAAAATAATTCTTAATAAACTATTAAAAGGCTAAAATCCTATCTCCAGGTGTCAGTCTTTCTAAGAGTCATATTACTCTATAATTAAGACACATATAAAATGTAAACTCAGTTGTCTATACAGTCAGAACCAACCGAATTGACGACTTACTACTGGACAAAATAGATATATTCATTTAGTCTGTAGCACTTTTGAGGCAAGGCCTGGCCCACAGTTCTCTTTTTCCGTGAAGGTAGCTTTGGTAAAGCCATTTTAAAAGTTAGAGGAGTACCTGGTAAACCATAGTCTCCATAGCAGTTCTCAGATACAAATACTTGCGCCCTGGGCTCAGCATCATGTCCAACAATTTCTACTTCTATTGCTGAAGGAAGCTTGTATCCATATTCAGCACAGAATTCTCCAGTATTAGCAAAAGTCTATAGATAAATCTATTTCAAATGAATTATGCTTGAGAATATTATTTGTTTGCTACATAATATATACTTGTATAGTGTATATGTAGCACCATAGCTTAAATGAGCTAATTAAGGTAATTAGGTACAACCACGATGCACACACTAAACCTCTTAAAACTTCTTTTTTGTGCACGACGCACGGCTGGAGTTCTGATTCTGCCAAAATATAAAAATTGAGGTAGAGAATTCTTTTAATTTACATATAAAATTTGATATTGACTTAAGTTATAAGGTAAAGTTGTTGGTTTGACAAAGTCAAGTCAGCAAGTCAAGTTAACAATGCGTTCGAGCAATGATATACAACCCTCACAAGGAAATCTGATGGACATGAAGTGGGCGGGGCCTAATGATCGTGCTCTGATGGGGTGAACCCGAACACGGCACCCGAACAAACAAATATGCTGAATAAAGCCCTTGTAACTTTACAAATATTATCAACAATAGTGGTTATTTTACTGATCTGTTGGTTTCATTTTGTTGTCAAATAAATATAGCTGCCAAATATGGTCACCGTTATGATCAGTCAGTTGCCATTCAAAAGCATTCACGATATTAGTAGTCAAAACCGTAAGATAGTCCAAATTCGGTTTGATATTTAGATGTTGAGAATGAAACTACACTCCACAGTTTTGCCTGCTGTCCCATTTTAGTGGCCAAGTAAAACAATGTGACAACAATGAAAGACTTTGTCCTTTTCTATTAAGGCTGGCAAAAACTTAATTAAAAACTAGGAAAAAAAGGCCGTTGCTCGGGTGATTTTTGATAAACTATATTATATTTTAAGCATATACTACGACACCTATCTACTTCAAAGTTGGTAAAAGTAGATAATTTGAAATTTTCAATTTTCCATGGATACATTTTTTTAAGTTTGATGTTATCACTACCATGTAAAAATTCAAGGTTTGCTATTGTGAACCGCAAGACTTACTGATTGAATAAGCTAATGACACGATAAGGGCGAGTCGTGTTTTCCAAAACCTAACAAGGCAACGCGACTGCCCGCAAGAACTGTGTTAGCTCCAGAACCCAGGCTAGTACAATCCTAACAGAACACGATCATTAAACCCCGCCCAAATGATAGCCTTCGCCTATTCTTGGGGGGGGACTGTATATCATTGGTTCGAGTCAACAAAACCTGGTTTTAATATTTTAGTGAAATTCATTGAAAAGACCTGTGTTGTATGGCATGCAAAAAATTTGAATTCATGGTAGAGCCTTGTTTATTGTAAATTGCACGTTGCAGAGACTGCAATCTTTAGAAAAACACTCATGTTTTAGATCAAACATTCTTAAGTTCCAGGGCTTGTATTCATATACAATACTATAGCATTTACTCACCAACATTGGCTGAGGAAATTTAATAAATATTTCTGCTTCGTCTGCAAAGTCAGATATCCAACCACTCGTTCCAAATATTTCCCATTTACCAAGATAATTTTCATAACGTTTTACATCTGTCAGAGAAGAACTATCTAAACCATCTGCACACATGTCCGTTTCGTACGTATTTGATGCAAGGCCAAAGGTGTCAAAGTATTCTGAAGGACATCCACATTCTGGTAGAAACCGGTACTTAGCGAGTGGCTCTCCAAAATACATAGAATATAGCTGACTACAAATCAATATGGAAAACTTTCACCAGCAATGTAGGAAAGACCAATTTGAAAGTTCTATCAAACTAGAATTTACCGAATGGAATATGTTTTAGCTAATAATTGTAAGCAAACAGAAGTAGAAATTATGGCAGACTTACTTTGAATCTAAAACCGTAGTGTACATCTGAATATCTGTAACTTCACCAGTGAAGTCATCACTTCCGAATCCAACCTTGATCTCATCCACAGTATGGTTTGACAAAATACTAACTGTCCGAGCTAACTCACCTTCAGAGAACACTGCCCATCCTTTAACCTTCAACTAAAAATGTATATTCTGACCGCGTGTTACTAGCTATTATGAAATAGCTTGACTTGTTTTGCTCAAACGAAACTTTCCATTGAACATTATTTATATTAAAAACAAAAATATATGTATTTTCCCAGCACATAGAAACAACCAATAGTTAGTTTTAACATTTGTTAAGGCAAATTGAGGCAAGCAAAGACCTGTGGAAAGCACTGCATACATTTTCCACAGTTTATATTGGCCATAGGCAATAACACATAAATATTTTAAACCCACAACTGCTGTATATCAACTTTTGTCAAGAGAACTGAAAGTTAATTAATTAAATAGTTACAAACATATTTAAACTATTGATGGCGTTGAATAATTTTTGCAAGTGTTAAAATGCATTGAAAATTAATTAATATCTGAAAATTAAAAATATAATAATATTAATTAATTAATAATATTAATTAATAATTAATTAAAATTATTAATAATTAATTAATAATATTAACAATTAATATAATTAATTATTAATATTAATTAGTTAATATTAATAATATTAATTAATATTATTAATATTGATTAATATTAATTAATTAATATTAATAATATAATAATAATTAATAAAATTAATTAATTAACCTGTGAATGAGCTGTCATTTGATATTGGTTAACTGGCCATACTGTGACTTCTGACCATTCTATATTTTATTTACTAACACTGATATACTAACAACATTGAATTAAAACTATTAAAAACCATCGGTTGTCACTTAACAACCATAGCTGACATAAGAATAATAGAGTATTGTGTCACCCGCGTTAAAAAATTTAAAAAAATGACTATACTAATTACTAACTTGGAATCTAAATACTCAATCAACTCAGCTTGCATATATATATATACTCAGCTCAATCAACGACCTTATTATCCTCTTATAGAAATCATTTTATTGTAGCCACTATCAATTTTATTCTCAATTATCATATTATACCACATTATATTAGCTTTAATTGTTAACTATGAGGTCAACAGAACACTATTTTCTCATTAAAACCACAATAAATAATATTCACAAACAAACAATATTTTACTAAATTTAACGAGGTGGATAGTAAAAGACTGCGCAAATTACTACTTATACATACTGTATTAAAAATGTGTTTTGCTTAAGAACACGACCTCCTTTAATTAAAACAAGGTAATTTTAATACTAGCTTTACTATAAAAGTAAACAGACTCATTTAGGAGTAAACCTGAGAAAAGTAGAATAACAGGACCACCCGACCACTACAATCATCTTGGTCAGTTTTGAATGGTTGCTTCTCACAATATATTCAATTAACATATTTCGTCCGCTACTCAGAGAAATTTCCTTGAAGGGAGAAAAAGACAGCTGGGTTGTACCATACAACTAGTTCAATGCTCGGCGTTGCCCAAATAATCAAACAGATTTTTGGTATAGAAGTGTTTTACTTCTTGAACATATATGGTAACAACGGTTACCATTCAAACTTTCAAACTTTATACCAAAAGTAAAGGTTTTGTGCAGTTTAAATATTTTAAGGAGAAAGTAAAACCACTCTAAAGGTTTTCAAACTTTATCATATAGTTGCAAATTTTGAGTGTCTTAAATAACATGAAAATAGCGTTTTGCGCAATTGAAATAAATTAAGAAAAAATAAATCAGCTATAAAAGTGTTGAAGTGTAAATACAACATAGGTAACAATTATTGGCTAAGTAAAGTCTTTTTTTATACAACTAAAATAAAACATGATTTGGTATACAATTATATGCTTTTAATTCATTTCCGTGTTGGCATCACAAAACGTAAATGCCATTTAGAGTGCTATAGAAACCCATAGTAATTACTTAACACAAAGAAATCTTGGTAAAAATCATCGAACTTGTATATATGTATTGTACATATTAAAATTTAGCAACAAAAAATCTGCTAACTTTAGTAAATATAGTTACCTGCAGTAGTTTTAGTGTGTTCAGTAGTTACGATCCGCAATCAAATGTAACACTACAACGTACTATGTGATGCACGCATTGTAGGGAGTTTTCACCTTCTAGACAAACCCATGGCATGAATGCTAAATTTAACTTGAATGAATTTACTGTACTCAGCACTTACCTGAAGTTAAGCTTTAGTGTGTGTTTTACAAAACTAAACTTTAGCTTTGTCATCGGCTAAAATAGTTTTACCTATCTGTTTTCTGTTTCGTTAACGATAGCTTATAACAAATAACACTGATTTTAGTTAGTAAAATTGTATATCTCTTTTAGGCTTTGTGGAAGATATTCCGGCAAATAGCGTATCAGCATTATTGTTATTTTGCCTTTATCAGTACACCGACAGTCAATTTTCATTGTGGAGGAAAACTTTTTTTGATATCAGATGGCGGAAAAGAGTTTAAAAATTTCATTATAACATGGTAAAGACGAAAAAACCTCTTGTTCCATATAATAAGGCAAAGAATATTTCTGACTGGTGCATCATAACCCAAGTGCGCACCGTATTAAAAAAGAATGAAAATTACAGGTTTAGCTTGTGCAATCACAGAAATAATATACAGTACTTTGTGGGAGCAATAAGCGTGATAAGGGTAGCTGAGCCTTGTGGTTAAGCACATTTGTTGCTAGACTCACAACTTCATTGTCACAAGTTCAAATTCAGTGCGAAAGCTATCTTTTGGTGCGAAGGCTATATCACTACAACTGGACAGATGAGTGATAGGCATCGAGATTTATATATATATATACAAATATATATATATATATAAATATATATATACCAAATTAGCTGAGAGCTAAATTACCTGTCTTGTCTTACAGTGTTTTACATGTACCGTTGTGCATATATACGTGTATACATGTATTCACGTACTCATGTATATATATATATATATATACATGAGTACGTGAATACATGTATACACGTACACATGAATATCTGTAACTATTCATGTACGATATAAAGTTACAATACAATAAACGATACATGTAAAACACTGTAAGACAAGACAGCTAATTTAGCTCTCAGCTAATTTGGTATATATATATATATATTTATATATATATATTTATATATATATATATATACATATATATATATATGTGTACGTGAATACATGTATACACGTATATATGCACAATGGTACATGTAAAACACTGTAAGACAAAACAGCTAATTTGGCTCTTCTAAGGTTTGATCGGTTGTGATCATCTAGATCATGAACACTATGGTAGTAACACCATATTGCTCTATTGAACTTGAAAAGAACAAAATCATTATGTCAAGGTCACTTCTTTACAGGCTCTACATTTAATTGCTATTTGTACAGAAATACTTGTTACTTATCAAAAGTGCAAACTTTCCTAAAAGCAACGGCTCATAGCTTTTCTCAATAGCAGGTCCAACTGTGTGGGAGTGAGTAGAGTTTATTTCCATATAAACTATTTCAGATCCATTTTGGTTCAACGCTGTGATACTTAAAAAGGCCTTATGTAAAAATAGAGACCATTTTTAAAATAAAAATATAAATTATGACGCATCACAGAACAACCATAATTATCCATTTAAACAAATATCTTTGTCAATAAGTAACTAATTTTTCACCAGCACTAAAATTTCACCGTCAATAGTAATAAAAATTTCACAAAACCTACACATAGATAACTGTAAATTTAAGTAGCTTTTTCTTCTTTTTTCAACAGTATTACAAATGGTCTAAAACAATATATACGCATGAAACGCTAGAAGGTGAACTTACGGTGATGTTTTTTTTACTGTAAACACAAGAGTAGCTCCTTTGTCCAAATTAGAGATATTTATTTTAATTGTGGGCTGTCTGGGCAAAAGAGTACAAGACTCTTGTGGTAAGCTGAAATTAAGAGAGTTGACAGTAGATTGAAGTCCACACGTTGGAGATGTGACTAATTCTTGTTCACCATCATTTATGTCGTTAGCAAGAAAGTGAAATGTAGAAGCAAAGTTTTTTAACTCGAAAGGTATAGATAGATTGCTACAAATCACATTCGAGCAGTTTACGAAAGGTGCCTGTACAGCACATGGACTGTTAACTATTGGGTTCAACAAGTCGGTAAAACAGTAAGGACCCTTTGTCGAAATACACTGTTCATTTCCTGATGGGGTGTTTACTTGAATATCTAGCGGTATTTGAATGCTTGCTATCCTTGGCTTCGGTGGCAGTTATTTGAAAGGAGCTATTGTTCAGCAAGTTATATAATAGCAATAACTACCTATGCAACAAGGGGTTGCAAGAGTAACAGAGTATTGCAAAAATTATAGTTTGGATACTCATTAGGATGTGAGCACTATTAAATTCTTCTTATCACAAAAACTCTTTCTTGCGTAAAATGAGCATTTTTGCAAACAATATCTTTTCAATCACTCAATATATTTGTTTATCAAGAGCAAAGCTCGAATGGATGTAAAAGGTTGCTAAAAAGTTCAGATTGTTTTTTTGTCGATCCAAGTTGCTCTCATCACACAGAGTTAGATTTAGTTTGGTTTTAACTTTATTTTACTGGTCAATGCCAATCAAAGCAAATCTGACTTTGTAGAAAAATAATAACATTGGAAATCAATTACAATTAAAAAAGCATGTTTGTGTGACGTAATGATGTTCTAGATGTAGGAAGGTCAATTGCTAACTCATCAGAATTACTGCTATCAGAAAGTAAAATGGATTCTGTCACTCTGGTAAACTTTGTTATGCTGACATTGGAGCGCTTTGCCACCTTTTATAACACAGTGTCACCAGCATAATTGACAAATATTTTCATTGGTTTTAGTTTGGTAGTAAAAGTATTTGGTAGCCGTGGTTTCATTATGGTACCTCGAAAAAAAAAATCTTGCAGCACATATATGATGACCACCTGTCGCTGTACGTCAAACTCTGTACACAATCTGTAAAGAAACTCTGATGAACTTTGGCTAATGATCGTTTGGTACTGAGTTCTAACTATTTTTAATGGCTTTGTTTAACAAAGCCGTATTAAAAGCTTTGCTGATGACTAATGGCATAGTTTGCGCTAACAAAGTATTAACTAGATCTAGGGTAAATGCTATATCCGTGGTAGAATAAACCTCACATCCGTCGTATTGACATTTTTTTGCAGGAAGAAACTGGTTTTTTGCTGTTGTTACATAATGAGACATGATGCAACATTTTAAGCAACCTTACCAAGAAAGAAGAGCCGTAAGAATGGGCGCAGCTGTTCAAAAAATTGAGTAATTTCAGTATACCTACAGGTGCAAAATCTGCTTTTTTCACCAAGCTAGAAATCTGCCATTATTAGAATTTTGTGGACAATATTTGCCATCCGATCAACTTTATGTTTGCATTGTTTCTGCTAATTCACCTTAGGAAATCTATTTTTACTTGTTGCCTTTGTTTGCATTGCTTTTGTTGATTCAACTTAGGATATTTATTTTCAAATTGTTGCCTATGTTTGCATCTATTTTAATTAGCAGTTTATAAACTCTAATAGAATCAATATTCAGAGAAGAATTAACTCCAAAAAAGTCTAAAAAGTCATAATCTTCATAACGAATTAAGCAGTACAGGTTCAAATAATGTACAAGCTGTATTGAGTTCAATCAAACAACCACCATCTATTGTCAACAATTGACCTGTTTTAATATTGAGGAGCTTCTCTGCAAAGGGCTTAATATATGTCACCAATTTTTACCCTTATGTAAGATGTAGTTGTCTTTTCTGTTGTTTTTATAACAAGGTGCTCTGTCAGCTTTTTTCATAGAGTTCTGGAGTGCGCTCATTTCTTTGCTATAGACAATTCACTAATAGGGTAAATGTGATTATGGGACGGCGCTGTTGTATCTGATTCATACTAACTTATAATTATTGCCCTGACTGGCAAATGCTTAGCTTCCATTTTAGCCAAACCTCTAAACAGCACTTTCGAGCAAAACAATACCCATAGAACTTGTCCAATTAGCAATCATTTCTAGGTAATGGCTGTCCTTAGATAAGTTTTTAGACAAGTCACATACCTTTGCTTTAGGCTGTACACAAATTTTCTCTTTCCAACCGGTAGAAGCTACCGTGTGAAACCACTCAAAAGCATTTATGGTTTGATCAATGGGTTGTCTAAATCAAAATACATGCTTGCGTATATTTTGTGTCGATTTTGATGCTTCAGTTTAGTAGTATTAAGAAGGTGATCATAGAACATGTCTCACATTATGTACATATTAAATTACTGATATGAAAAAAGCTTTAATCGATCGTTCAGAGATTATTAAAGTTGAGATTGAAGTTTTTTTATTTCATTGAAATTCTAAAAATTCATATCTTTCTGAAACTTACAACACTCAAAGGGCACAGGATGTTAGAGATTTACATTAAATAGTGGTTATACTGAGCAGTGAAATTGTATTCCTAAGCTAAATGTCATACCATTGATGACTATGAGAGAACAGCGTCTCAATAATATTGTTAAATCATTTGCTCTACATTCTGCTCGCCGAACCTTTTTTAAATAACTTTGAAATTTACATCTGAGCAGTTAAAAATTTGCATCAATAATGATAGAAATACATTTACTCACATGTTTCTAATTTTTTTAACTTGTGGTAATGGTCATGTGACATCAGTAGATGAGTTCTTCTAGCATGTTTTGGAGTTGTTTTGTCGTCTTTGTCGATTTTTGACAAATTTAACCCTAATTTAAGAGGCTCCGTGGTAAGTGGACTTTGCAGTGGTAATACATCATCATCAAAGCTCTTCAACTTCTTCAACACCTAAATAATCTGTTGGAATGTTCTTTGTAGCATCTGGGTTGTAATGATAGCCAGCCGCTCCATCAGAGGTGGTAGCAGGAGCAGACTCGTCAATCAAACGCTTTTTCAGGAAATCAAATATTTCATCAAAAGTTAGAAAGTTATTGGGATCTTCATCCCAGCACATGCATATTAATTCAAATCTTGAATAGATCAATCAACGTTGCATTTTTCAAATGACTAATACAAAATATAAATATTTTCTCAATTTTTTATAGCCAGAATGTTTGGTAATGCAGAATTTCATTAAAAGGAGTGCAAATTACTTATAACAGCAAAATACTTCTAAACATTGTCTTTTTAATGTGATCAATTGAGCTACTAACATAGCTATGAAATGGTAACCACTATGACATAACAATTAGTTTGTGATTAACTAGAATTCATCTATGTTGCTACAGCAAACAGAGTTTCATGCCAGTTTTTTGTGCTGTGATTCATTGAGCTGACTCACTCATGAGTTATTAATTATCTTTAACTAAGCATAACGAAAACAATGCAACTTTCCAGATTTAAATTAGAAGGGACTATTGCCATTTGCAACTGCTCAAAACAAAGTGCAACCACCACCATGCTAGACATGCCAAAGTGTTAAAAGAGAAGCTAACATGAGGCCATACATGCAACAACTGCAGTTGGATGCATTTTTAATGTCTATCGTGAAAAGTTTTTTGATTCAGCTATACTTATGCAGGCCAAAGTCAAAAGCTGTTTTGCTCACATTATCTGTGGACAGATGGTTGGTTTATTCAGACGCTTTCCAGTAGTTGCATACTCTTTTATGTAGTAGTTGTTTACTCCTTGATATGGTGAACTAATGCCGGTATGCAACTCCCATATTGTGACACCATATGACCACGACAAGCAAAGAAAGGTTATTCCTGAGATTTTGGTTGCGGTTTTCAGATTACGAAAAAAAGCTAAGTAAAGCTATGTATCCAAATACTTCCATAGGCTTTTATATTACTGTTAATGATTATAGACTTCTTTAGACAGAACAACCACTTTCACAACATGTGTGTTTAATCTGCTCAAACTATTGAATAGTTAGCTAGTCATGAGAGAAGCCAGCCTAGACACAGTTATTTTACCATCAGGTGTTCTCATGTTGTCATAATTATCATAACTTGAGGTTTTCTTGCTCCAGTTAGTATTTCAGACATTAAGAAAGAAAGCAATAAATAGACAATTACCTGTTTCAAAATATGTATGATCTTGGGCATTAGGAGACATCCTAAAAGTTGAATTAAAGTTTTGTAAAATAGAAAATCGTTCACCGTTGCGCGGCGTCATACTAGATAAGTTGGTCTCTTTTACAGAGACTGAATTGCAATGATCATCAGAATTTTTTAGAGGAAAAAAATTAGTTATAAAAATTCTAGTTTTAAAAATTCAATTTGACATGAGGTTTCTTGTTACTGTTGGCTGTGCTAATATTGAGTAATGCCGCATCAAAACTGTTTGAGCTAAAGCAATCTCAAGCAAATGGCTAAACACTACTAGCGGTGAGATGTTAGGAGTGTTTAGCTATTGAGATACATTGCTACGATTGAGATACTATACAATGTTAAAATTGGGATACACTTGTAGCAAACTGTGCAAACTAAAAATGGCAAAAAATGTTTAAGTTTTAGCTATATATGATCAGTGAAAAGCTTGAATGTGTGTTTAAGCCATTTCTACCCTGTTTAATACTGGGGGAAGTTTAATTAAGGGCATGTGAACCTATTTTTACATACCACATCAGTCCTTGAGCTAAATCTTCCTTATTTTAAAGACTTAATTGCCATTCACTTCAGAAGTGGTCTGTTCATACTTTCCATTTAGTAGTAATCACTCTCATAAACATCTTGTGACTTTCCAAAGTCCCCAAGTTTTTAATGTATTCACTTTCCACCTTGCCAACCAACATTTGAAACATGAAGCTGTAAACAGAGGCAGATAAAATAAGTCCTTGTTTAAAAAAATTCAAATATGTAACCAATAAACCATATGATGATGAATGTTTTAATTTGGTTTCAATGAAAAATTTCTATACCATTTAATTTTAAGTATAAAGCTGAAGTGTTTGCTATTTTAACTCTATTTTCACTATCTTCATTGCTATGGTGTAAAATGCTTTGATTTTCGAAAGACTTCTACGAAGATATCTCTAAATCTAAGACTTCTTTTGAGTTTCGGGATATTGAGTTTCAGCGCCCTTTACATCCAATTTTAATTCTTTAATTTTTTGGGTGTGACATGCTATGCTCATTGTTTATTACGTTTGTTTCAATGCTGAAGATTCGTATATTTATTACCTTTAGTTTGTTAAGTATTTGCTTGAACTTGGCATTAGTGTTTTGGTGTTTCCTAAAGCTTGAGCGTTTAGCTTCTTTTCGGAAGCAAAATTTAGTCTTTGTATTAACTTAACTGCAAAGATTTAAATGCAGTCCTACTGGCAGGATACAAGAGCATTCAGCTCAATATAAACTTTACAAATATTTCATTCAATTTATTATTTTCCTTTATGGTAGCGATTTGACTGCAAAGGTTATGATGTTTGTTATTTCTAAAACTTTTAGCCATGGGTGATTTGCAATTATTAAGTTTCACTCTTTATAGCCAGAAAATATTTTATCTCGGGCTTTCTTCTGATATATTCAAAAATACCACATGGCAAAATGAGCCAAATGTTGTTCCATTGAATAGCATTCACCGTTAGTATTGTCACAATGAACTCAAAGATATAAATATATTCATCTCAGAAAGACGTATAACGTTGTAAAGTGGTCAGCGCTGTGATAAACATACAGTAGCTTACTAGAGTCTAGGCTTATTGGTGAGTGCTCAATACTATAAAACATATATATGTTTTATTTTTGTTGTGTAATATTTGTTATATAACAAAGATTATTGATTCACTTAAATACAGTTGTTTGTGAAAGGGAAACAGTTTAATCAGTACAGACAAATATATTATACCACTGTCACTTCCTCTATGTTCCCCACTCTTTGTCATTTGTCAGCTTCCATCAAGATATGACACACTGCTATGAGCTATATATACCACTTGTAAGCAATTAATGTATTTGATATGTCTTAAGGTGTAAATTTGTATTGTCAGAAACGTCAGTATATTTTCTGATTTCGAGTACATATGGTGGTAAGTATACAAGACTTGAATAATATATAGTGGTATGTGTACATATTTGAACAGTATATATTGATACATTAACATATAGAAAATTAAATGATGCCACATTACACATGTAGATATTGTTAAAGCATATGCCTGAATATGTAGAGTTTTATAGAGTACAACAAGATATCCATACAGGCCAATTTAGGGTATGCTAAAATGTAGGAATTAAATTATGTATCTTTGTCAATACGTGTAAAGTTTACTAGCGTGTAAAAACAGCCAGATCCAGTTTCATATGACATAAGCACCTTAAAATATGAAATATATATTTTACAATTTTACCCTACGTAAGCTGTAAGAATGGTTTTTAACGCCACATGTATGCCATTTAAAAATATCTAGGAATATTTGCTAAAAAGACTGGCAAGACAAACAAAATAAAGACAAGTAATTAGAGACTAACAAAGCACATCATATCAAAATTCTGAATGGTTTTAATAAAGCTCTTAACCTGAACATAAAAAGAAACAGCTTGAGTTCTTTTGTTGCGTTTAAAGTTTCCAGAGTTTGTTTTAAAAGTATTCTAGGCAGGTACAACATTATCTGCTTTGTCACCAAATGACCAACAAGTTTTTTAAAGAGGTTTGACCTAAATTTGCACATCTGTTTAAGAAGTGCAAATTGCTGTCACCTTCGACTACTTGAGTTGCTCAAATAAATGTATCTTTTCAAATCTCTTTTATTGCATGATAATAAAAAATAAAAGAAAAAAATATTTCTCAAACAAGCTACATAGATCAGCAGAACTACAATCTGCTTGGCTGGTTTATTTCAGCATAATATGTAAAAGGTACCCGACCGGTTGAAATTATTCGTTGGTTGAAAAAATTCGCCATTTCATGAACAGTCCATTCCGGGTGAAGTAAACGATTGATACTTTTGTCTGCTTATTACACTTGGCTGTTATTAGCAGTAGTCCTACGAAGTCTACTGCTACGTTTTTGTTATGCCTGTCTTTGTCTGAACATACTTTGCAGATTGGCCCATCTCGGAAATTTTCACTAGTATTTTCACAGTTGCTGTCAGTCTTGCCCAATACCCGGTAAGATGGAGTTGTCTGCCCCTGCTGCCCTTTTTAGAGTGAGCAAATGTGTGTGTTTGCAACACGCTGATTTCTGTGACAGTTGGTGGACAGAGTGTGCACCACCTCAGCTGATTGTGAGATGAGGTCCTGGCTTCCAACATTCCCTCTGGCCTTAATCAGAGAAACTGCCAATTTTTATGCAATTGGCAGAGCTCCAGACTCCCCAGCATTAGTCGCTCCTTAGTCAGATTTTGTCTGCTAAAGAGGGCTTGATACTCAGTGAATATTTATTTCTGGCCTATGCCTAGCATTCTGATCAACATCACCTCAAGTCTTTACCTCAGCTGTGTCCCAAAACCCAAGGTTGATCTCGGCTGATCCTTGACCAATGCCCACCAGTTACGTTATCAGCTAGTGTATTAATTGTCTCAACTTATATTATCATGAACTCTCAAGACACAATTGTAGTTGAAATTGTTTTTGATGGTGTTGAAAGTAGTCTCAATTTTGCTGATTGCGATCTGGTGATCATATAAGAATGGCATTAATGTGGGTGCATGCATTATGTTGTACAAATCTGTTAAGCATTAAGCATCAACGCATAAGCTGTACAGGTACAGGACACACAAGGAATGATATGTAAAATTACCATCTTAGATTATATTGTTTACATGATTACATTATTTTAAGTGTGTCTGCATTAGGGTTAATATGATTTTACTGAGTTTTCCCACAGCTATAGAATTAAAAATGAAAACTTTAGTTGGTTATTTAGGGTTAGACACATCACAGTGTAGTCATTGAAGCAAAAGTTAGCTGGACCATGCACTTAGCCAGAACTTGAACTGCTTTGCTCAACGCTACGAAGGGCATCCCGGCCCTCAAATAATAAAAAAGTCTATCACCCACCGCACATACACACACATACAAACACTCATTCAGACAAACTTACAAACGCCTATTCAAAGATGCCATATATGACAAGTCGTATGCCAAATGCTGCACACCACACACTGCATATCACTCAACCTTGCATTACAATACCCATATTTATACAGCAATTGTATTCAAACCACGGATGGTTTCGTACCTCACTGCACTAAAACCACAAAAATAACATATACATACAATAGATTTACTGTTATTATCACTAAATAAGATTGTATCCTATAGCATTTCATATATTAAAATATGTGTTAACAATTTCTACTACATGTATGATTGACCAACATTTTGTTACAATGTCTCTTTAATTTTTACAAAACTGATAACTAAACATTGCAGATTATACTTAAAACAGGTAGTTTCAGCTTTTAAATGTTTATTTCTTACGCCAACAAAATATTTGATTAGGTGTCAGCTGTGAAACTTCTTTACACTAGCTTCCGCAGTGTGTTTTTTGTGAGACATTGGTTTAGTGGCTTTTCATTATTTCTTGACTACACTCATATTTTATTTCTAAAGCAATTGGCTATCTACTTAGCCTATATCAACCCGTTTATATTAATCTTACTTGTAAAATAAAACTTTTCAATCCAACAGCTTGAATAAACAAGTCAACTCAATAAGAATAGTTGTTATGCAGTTATTAAGTTTATTGGTCTGCAAATAATATGAGTAATAAAAGTCATACATGTATGTATATATGTGTAAACCAGCCGTATTTAGTTAGGGTGAAGCAAATAAAGAGTACATTAATAAGTCATCGTGTTGGTAGATGGGTGTTTGAGACCTTTCTGACTAACTTTTAACTGGCTGCCGCCATTAGCTAATTGCTCCACTCTTGTTTAAAGACAAGGAGTGGGGCTGACCACGACGATATTGCCTTTTTGCCAAGGTCAGCCCCAAAGGGATATCAACCCCCAGATAGTTTTGTAGAGCGGCAATTTACCTTGCCAGGTCATCACGAATTTCCAAGGTACAATGATCCCCGAAACCTCCAAGCACTCTTAGCTAATAAGCCGAGATGCAATCTAAGCCATCAGCTAATTACTATACTACATACTATACTACTTCTGACATAAAAAATTTCATGAAAGAGTAAAAATAAAGACAGCAATATTTAAATCTAATAGCAAATATTAAGCTGATGCTTAAAGTTCTAGTCAATATGCAAACAGAAAATCTTTACTTTTGAGTTTCACTACCTAAAAGAAGTTAACAATATAACTTATTCACAGATATTAGCAAGTGAGGGGCTTGAGTCATCTTGTAGAACTTCATCATACAGGGCATTGTTCACAGTTGTTACATTGTGGCTAGCCCGATTCCTAAAACAAATCATTAGCAGACATATAAGGGTTGACTAGGAATCTCTACATGTTGTTGTAATCCGCTAACAGGTTTTTAACAAGATGTTTTTGCAAGCACTTTGATATATTGGCAAAATCAAATTTTTTCTGACCGTGCAAAATCTTAAAAATTATTCAAAAGAACTGCTAGCAGCTGTATAGTAACCTGGGAAAGTAACAAACTAGGGGTCTAAAATACAACAGCCTAGTAGCTTATCGCCTAGAGAAACAATCAAATAATAGACTGAGAAATTGAGACGCAGTAGCTCAAAAAGTTAAAGATGAGTCGACAAAGATGATAACAATATAGTAGCCTCGGAAAAACCAATCAAAATCATAAACCTAAAATACTGGTGGAGGGTAAATAGTAAAATACATATAGGGTAACCAAACATTAAAAAAAGAATGTTACATTTGCCTAATGAACTATCTAATTAGTAACATGAAAAAGTCAAGTCAATAAATATGTAATCACATTACTTACTTGTTTTGAGCAGACCAGCGCAGCAAAATAAAAATAATGATGATACAAGCCAACAACAAAGTAGCTGTGCAAGAAATCAGAACAGCCAGATAGATAGACACAGTTTTGTCAGCTCCAGATCTCTGATCTTTAATAGCTTGCTCTGCAAGTAGAAAAAATGTATGGTAGCCTCACCCAAGACTAGTTTATTTTAGCACCAGTAAGTTGTTACTAACTAGGGATTGCTGAGTTTAAGTAAACTTATATATAATCCACCAAATTTTAGTGAATTCGGCTTTCTTTTTTCCTTTTTAAATTTTTCAACGAGATGTCCTGTTTGACAGCTTCCTTTCTGACATTGCACATAAGGATCGATCTATTTAATCATTATTTGTTTGCATTTTAATTTTGAGCTACAGCACAGCCTAAAATATTTTGAAATGCTTAGTAATGTTCATAAAGTAAAGCAGTAGATAAAACTATTAGGATCAACTAACAAAAACATAATTTATTTGTTGGTTTGCCTAACTGGGAATCAAGTGTTGAAAATCATGCTTTTTGTCATAAAATTTTAACTGCAATAAAACAGACTTCTGTTTGTCATTGACGGTATCTATTTTTGTGATCTTGCTCAATTTTGTGTTTCTTAAAACAAACTTTTTGCTGCTACCACTCTCCACTTCCACAATCCTGAGCAGGTTATGAATGCTGATTTTCTTCTGGCATCTTTGTCCAGTGGAACCTGCCAGTATCCGCTGACGAGACCAATGGTGCTAAAATATCGGCCTCCAGCTGGAGCGTTTAGGCTCTCATCTATTCTGAGAAAATGATAGGCGTCTCGTTATGTTATGTTGTTGAGCCTCCAATAATCCACATAAAATGACCATTTTCCTCCTTATTTACCAACACAGTAGGTGAGTTCTACGTCTTTTCGGCTGACTTGATTACCCCTTTGGCAAACAGGTCCTGCTCCTGTCTTTTGGCCTCGACCTCCTTCTCAAGTCCTAGGTGGCGATGGGCAGACAGATAGGTTCGGTTCCATTTCTAACAGGCATGAAGTGCTCCTCGAGTGAAGGTCTACTCATATAGTCATCTCCTGTGCTGAACCCTAACTTGTGCCTAATCAACAAGGTAGGCAGTTTTCTGGTTTGTTTCTGTTCTTACACGAGAGTCTTGCAGGATCATACAGCTCCTGTAGATGCTGGGAAATCCGTGGTTTGACCTCTAGTCAGGTGATCAGCATCTCAGAGCCCCCTTTGAAGAGAAGGATCCAACAATGGGGAGAGGTGCTTCCACCCTCCTATATGTTTACACGATATATCCAACACAAAGAGCAAAAGGCTGTGGGGACGGGTTGAGGCACCTAACCAACACCTTTTTTTTTGCTTCAAACTCATTCAGGCTTGTGACTTAAGGCGGGCTTCTGGGGTACCCTTTTAGTATTTTTAGGCAGCAAAAACTCTGTTTAGTTAATTTACGCCGGATCGCGACTTCTGTTCTAGCTAGCACCACCAGGTCTCTAACCTCCGGGCTAGACCTTATTCTGAAAAAATTTAGCCATTTAATCGGTACAAGCCAGAAGCTTCCCATCTATGTTCAACAAGGGCCATTCAAATTCTATCAATAATTGGTGTGCTGTAAATAAAAGGATGCCCGCAATAGTGTCTTTGCTAATGTGACTAACTTTGAAGACTTTTTTGGTCTTCAGTTTGCTGAGTCTTACAAGGAGCCGGAATACGCCATAAAAGGGCAACCGACCCCATCAGAAAAGAGGCCATAAATGTTGCTATTTTCCAACTGGCCCCTTATCACCTGCAGAAGACAGTCAAACACCTGTTTCCCCAGCAGGTTGATTGTGCACCCGGTATCCAACAGGAATTGCACTCTTGACCTTTGATTTCCCCCAGGAGGAAGTTACTGGTGGAGTGTGGGCATCCTAGCAGGCGTGCTCTGGCAGGTTCTTTGTGTTCAAAGAAGGACACCTGAGGCTGCTTCGTTCAAGTAGGTAAGGAACATGCCTGAGTGAGTTTCTTTGGGTAGCGGTGAGAGGCTGTCCTTTGCAGGACAGGGTAGGGGTATCCAAGGAAAAGGCCTAGCACTTGTTTTGGAGTGGTGCACAGCCGGTTTTTTATGTGTACTAGCTCAAACGGGTTTTTAGGTAGTTATAGAGGTTGTTTGAAGTTGGGTTTTTGGTCAGCCTAATTTCCTCAGGTAGGTTCATTTGGATGAGCCCTTGGCAAAACGAGAATTTGTATTATGTTTTTATCCAATTACCGCACGGGCCTTAAAACAACAGATAGTAGGGGCTACTGCTTCGGTCATCATTCAGTTCCCAATTCCTTTGTGACTGGACATTCGTTTTGGAAGTTGCCAATGTCCCTACAACCTCAACAGATTGAAAGCTCAACTTTTCAAAGCTCCTCTAGCTTGTTCTGCGACAATTTGATCTGATCTGCAATCTGTTTTACAATGGGTAGGAGTGCCTTCAGGCTATCTTGTTTAATGCCGCATTCTGCACTTTGTTCTGTGCTGGGTTCTTAGTCTTTTGCCTCTTCTACCACTGCTTGGACAGGCCGGCCCAGGGTGGGTCTCTCTCCAGATTTAATCTAGAGAAGTTCTACTCCTGCTTGTACTGCGTCTGGGATGGCTTCCCTGAGCACTGCTAACAAATACCGCTGTAATTTTTTGTTCACACTTTTACCTTTACACTTGTGTGGTACTGGCAAATGCTCCGTGTTTTGGCAGTCTATTGTATTTGCTCCTCCTATCATGTATCTATCATTACAAATTTAATCAGTTGCACCGTTGTGTTTACGTCCTGATACATGTCTCTGTGAGTTTAGCACCACTGGTGTAGGTCCACAATTTGCTTCTGCAGTTAAGGGAAGATTACAAAAATTAAAAAATTTTGATCATTAAACTTTTAAATAAAAATAAAAGTAAGTTGTGAGTTTTCCACGCTAATTTGAATGTAACACTACGCGACAAAATTTACAATATAAAAATTATTATTGCTTCCTTATTTACTAATATTTACTAATATAAAAAAATGGTTTTAATTTTGCAGAGTTATGCTGAAATAACAAAAAAATTATCCTACAGATACAATTGTGCAGCAAATCAAGCTGTGTGTAGTCTTTTAAATTTTAGTTTATCGTTGTAACAATTAAATTAACGTTTTACAGTATTATAAATGATGTCTCTTTATTAATTTAAATGATTTTAATTTCATGCCTATTTTGAAAGGCATGAAGTTAAACTATCAATTTATATTCATCTTAAAGTATTGTTTGTAGCGAAAAACATTATGAATAATTTATTAAAATACCAATTAAAATATATTACATTTTTTTTGCAAGATGAGGCACTATTGAGCTATGTTATCACTAAAAGTTTAAAGTACAAAATTGATGAATCAAATACACATTACTCAAAAGACAAAATTTTTTCTTTGTGAGTTATTAGAGTAATTGGTTTTACTTTTCATTCTGGTTAAAAACCTTCAATTCATGAGTTTGTTATCTGCCGACAACATTGAACGCCTACTTCAACAGCAGATGGAGTGTTACCTTTGTGCTATAAATTTATTCGTGATGTTAAGTTAATAAACACAATTCCCTACATTTTCAAATAATATAATTTTCATAGGATGTGAGAAAAGGCAGGTCTTACTAAGGAGAGAAAAGTGCAGCAAAAACCTTTGCTTAGAAGCACAGCTATGGTAGTAACTATGTGTTTTGCACCGGTAATAAAATCATAATGTGAACAATTAGAATGATTGTCTTCTTTCTGAACAAACTTTTTGGTACAAGTAAATAGAGAAGACTACCACAATTTGAAACTTGTAAAGGCATCATTCAAACCGAGGAAAAACAAATACTAACACAAAACTTAACTCTCTCAATTCATCATCAGACATTTTCTCAAGAGTCACATACAAAACGCAGACGTTATGAAAATATTAGTCCAGGACTTTTAGTAGAGAGCTTATCTGTTTGCATTTGCAAAAGATGGAAACACATATCTAAGCAACAAATTGACCCATTTTTTAGTTTTCTACAATATTGGACAAAGCTCTGTATAGCACTAAAATATGGGCTAAATTACCTTCAGATATTTCCTCACGTAAAGTACAGTTAGGAGCAGGACTCCATTCTCCATTCAGCTGACATGTTATGTATTTAGGATCATCTGTTGTGTAATCAGGTAGACATTCATAAACAGCTGTTTGACCAAGTCGTACGCCGGTGATTGAAACCAACCCAGCATTGTCTGGTGTTTGAGGCATCTGACAAGATAATGCTACAACAATGGTAACAATATTTATCCCCGAGATCAAGTATTCAGCAAATACAATAATAATGGGCATTTGGACATCAATCGTTGATTTAGCCTGTAGTAGTAATTTTACGGCTATTTTTAAATTTAAAGCGTTTCATTTGTCTTATCATTGGCTTTGAGGTCAATTAATTTAAGATTCACATCTGACTAGCAAACATTGTTTCTATATAAGTTTTATATTTAAACAAACATGCTGATGTAACCATTATAAGATGGTTTGTCTTAGTGTCTTGCAGTGGGTTAGTGTGAGTCTGAATTTTCAAAATATTATATTTTTTTAAGGTAACTTGTCCATTAGATGAAGGGTTAAATGGCAAAGTTGAGTGCAAAATTATATCACTATCAGAAGATAACCTAAAGTATTCTGTGAACATAAAAATGCAGATCAGCATGTAAATATATAAAAAAATACTAATGGCAAAATATTGAGAATTCTTTTGCTATAAAACGAATCTATATAAAAAGGCTAAAGCAGATTTTTTAAAGGCTCATTAGTTTTTGCTAAGTAAAGTTTTAAAATCAAAAATGTAATCAAGTGAAGTATTAATCAAAAAAGTTTAGTGGAAATAGATCAATAAAAAATTTTTTTTTACTAAAAGCCATTCGGAAGCTATTGTAAACCTCGCAAACTCTTTGTGCCAAAACCATCTTAATTGTGGATGATTGTTTCTAACTTACATTTAATTTCTCCAGATTATATCATTATATTATAATTTAGATAGCAGGTCTACCGCCTACTATTCTTTTTCTCTAATAATTGATTGTGACCGGTTGAAAGGTTTACGAACTCAGATTAGCATTTTGTAAAATGTAATTCATGCTTTTTTTCACATACTATCAAATGACAGAGCCAAATTACACCTGTTTTTTGCTGAGGCCAAATAGCAAGATCATTTAGCTGATTACAAAAAATATCCCTTAATTCGCCTAAATATTGGTGATTATAAATAAAAGAATTTTCTTAAAACGTGGTTAACAAATTGTTCAATTTAAACATGGGCCAAAAAGACCATTTTTAACATTTTTCTGATGTGAATACATTTTGTAACAAAATATTGCCAGAAATCTTTTTTGTGAAACAATATAACCTAATGCACAAAACCATTTCTGAGAAATGCTATAATTTATGTTGACTCATTAATACCATTTACCTATTTTGACTTACATTTGCATTCTGGTGGTATGGTCCATTGTCCTGATAATTGACATTTTACAGTATTATTTCCATTCAGCTCATATCCGATATCACATTCATACATTACTGTATCATTGTATTTGTATCCAGACACATGTCTCTTTGAGTTCTGTACTATTGGAAGAGTACCACAGATTACCCCTAAATAAATAGTGTATTTTACAGTTTAAACTAGCAACACTCTGTAAATAAAAATATCTATGAGATATTGCATAGAATGTATCAAGTTGACAGCATATTAACAACAAGATAGTCATTTTGAATCATTTTAACATGTAAAATTACAATAGGTCTACTGAAGAAATTGCTCCGATTGTTCCTTTTGCTCAAAATTACCGCCCAGTCTTTATTTTGATCTTAAAAAGTCCAAAAACCTTGATACAGAAAAACAAAATGTTTCTTTTTGTACACCACTCTGTACTCAGCATATGACACAAAAATTAGGTAGATAATTTTAATATACAAATTTTATTGTTACCAGAATATTTTATTTTACTAAAACTATTTCTGCAGAAAGGATTTTCAACAAACTTTAAAAGGAGACTAATGCTATGAGCAGAATATGTAAAGCGAAATTTTTTAAAAGATTATATCAGCTCACCCTCATTTTTTTACAATTTACATAAGTAATACAAACGGAACATAATCTGCTTGCAGATATTATGTAATCTAGCTTTAACATGCTCTATATGACGTATTTTACGTACAGCTGTAAAGATGACTGCGAGCTACTTTGCTCTCCAAAAGACAGTCAAGCAGTAAACACAACAAGTGTTAGCTGCCAATACATATAATACTTGAATAGTATATATATATATATATATCTATATATATGTATATAGATATTTATATATATGAACTATATATATAATAATAAACTAAATACAAACTATATTTATAGTATATGTATATATATTAATATATATACATATATATATACTTATATATATTAATGTATATGTAACATTAATATATATATATATATATATATATACCCTTATTTCCAGAGTTAGGAGTTGAATAAATATATACCAGTTAGGAGGTTTCGGAATATAAGGGATTAGGAGTTAACGCAAATATATATGGGTAAGCCTCCTATATGGTCTAATTTATTTACATTGTAGATATATATATATTTATTCACCTCCTAATTATTATATATTTTTATGGAAATTTTAGGAGAATATCGTATCATACAATATATATTCATCACCTTATCATAATTTGTATATATGCATACTAGAAAAACTGTCAAAACTTGGACAGATGGTTGTTGTAATAACATATAAATTTGAAGGTAAAATAATTCATACCTCATAATAACGATTACCAGTTAGCAGATTGCTACAAATTACACATAAATTAGAATGTTACCATTGTAACTTATGTAATAGTTACAATGGAAACATTAAATAGCATGGCATAGCTTACATACCCTTTAGTAAGATATATCATTGTATCATTATATCATTTAGGAGTTTGCTATAACTTGTTTCTTTGAGAGGCTGCTCTGATTTACATATAATAAAGTATGTTGCTATAACTTATAGATCACTTGAGAAATTGCTATAATTTGAATTTCACAGAGTTGGTAGCAATTATCTATATATCAGTAAGGAGGCTGCTATAAGTTATATATTATTTAAGAGGCTGCTGTTATTTATATATCGTTTAGGAGGTTGCTATAACTTACATATCATTGCAGAGGCTGCTATGAGTTACATATATTTTAGGATGATGCTATCAATCATAGATCACTTAATACCTTGCTATAATTTGAATTTTCCATAGTTGATAGCTATTATTTATATATCAGTTTGGAGGCTGCTATGAATTATATATTAATTAGGAGGCTGCTGATATTTATATATCATTTAGGAGGTTGCTATAACTTACATATCATTGCAGAGGCTGCTATGAGTTACATATAATTTAAGATGTTGCTATCACTTATAGATCACCAAAACCTTGCTATAATTTAAATTTTCCATAGTTGATAGCTATTATTTACATATCAGTTAGGAGGCTGCTATGGATTATATATTAATTAGGAGGCTGCTGATATTTATATATCATTTAGGAGGTTGCTATAACTTACATATCATTGCAGAGACTGCTATGAGTTACATATAATTTAGGATGATGCTATCAATCATAGATCACCTAAGACCTTGCTATAATTTGAATATTCCATATTGATAGCTATTATTTATATATCAGTTAGGAGGCTGCTATGAATTATATATTAATTAGGAGGCTGCTGATATTTATATATCGTTTAGGAGGTTGCTATACCTTACACATCATTGCAGAGGCTGCTATGAGTTACATATAATTTAGGATGATGCTATAACTTATAGATAACCTAAGACCTTGCTATAATTTGAATTTTCTATAGCTGATAGCATATATTTATATATCAGTTAGTAGGCTGCTATGAATTATATATCAATTAGGAGGCTGCTGATATTTATATATCGTTTAGGAGGTTGCTATACCTTACACATCATTGCAGAGGCTGCTATGAGTTACATATAATTTAGGATGTTGCTATCACTTATAGATAACCTAAGACCTTGCTATAATTTGAATTTTCTATAGCTGATAGCATATATTTATATATCAGTTAGTAGGCTGCTATGAATTATATATCAATTAGGAGGCTGCTGCTATTTTTACATCTTTTAGGAGGTTGCTATATCTTACATATCATTGCAGATGTTGCTATAAGTTACATAGAATTTAGGATGTTGCTATGACTTATAGATCACATAAGAGTTTACTATAATTTGAATTTCATATAGTTGTTGCTACTATTTATATATCAGTTAGGAGGATGCAATGAATTATATATTAATTAGGAAGCTGGTGCTATTTATATATCATTTAGGAGGTTGCTATAACTTACATATCATTGCAGAGGTGCCATGGGTTACAAATAGTTTGGGATGTTGCTATCACTTATAGATCAACTAAGAGTCTGCTATAATTTGAATTTCATATAGTTGGTAGCTACAGTACTATTTGTATATTAGTTAGGAGACTGCTATGAATTATATATTATTTAGGAGGTTGCTATAACTTACATATCATTGTAGAGGCTGCTATGGGTTACATATATTTTAGGAAGCTGATATCACTTATAGATCACCTAAGAGTTTGCTATATTTTGAAATTCATATAGTTGGTAGCTGCAGTACTATTTATATATCAGTTAGGAGGCTGCTATAATGAATTATATATTAATTAGGAGGCTGCTTCTATTTATATATCAGTTAAAGATGTTGCTACAACCTACATATCATTGCAGAGGTTGCTATGGGTTACATAGATTTTAGGATGTTGCTATGACCTATAGATCACGTAAGAGTTTGCTATAATTTGAATTTAGTTTAGTTGGTAGCTACTATTTATATATCAGTTAGGAGGCTGCTATGAATTGTATATTATTTAAGAGGTTGCTGCTATTTATATATCATTTAGTAGGTTGCTATAACTTATTTATCTGTTATTATTACTTAACAAACATAATTTATATACTAGTCAGAAGGTTGCATGAAACTATACAACTTGTATCTTATAGCGATATACCGTTAACATATGTAAAAAGCTCTATAACTTAAATATAGGTTCTAAAGGTACCTATGACGTATACAGTGTACATACTTCAGAAGGCTATGATCGATTATGTACTATGTTAAGAAGATAGCATAACTTGCACACATTAGCTAAGAAGCCAAAAAACCTTGTTCTCTTTTAGCAACTTATATGCATAATGTCTTCTCTGACCTATGACATATCAGAAAAGTAACCAAATTATCTCAAAACACTCACAAAATTTTACTATAGAATCTACTATATCTTTGTGCCTATTGGTGCGATCATGAGTTGTGAGCAAACCGGCCTTTGTTGCACATTTCCAAATATTTTTTTCTGAAATAATTTAATTGTTGTTAAAACTTACATATTGTATAGTATTTTAATTTAGGATTCCATAAATGTGTATATAAAACAACAACAGCCACCATGCTTGATATCAAAAAATTCAACTAGTCAAGTACCATAGAATGGTTGTTGCTTAGTCGCCAAACGGAGTAAATTTATTCAGACGTCAAGTTTAATGCGATATTACAAAAGCCTCAACAACAAGAAGACCCTGCTACCAGTTTAATTTTGCAGCTTCTTGAGTAAGTTGTGGGCTATGGGTATAATCGTAGTAGGGTCAAGTGGGGTAAGTACACCATCGAAAAAGGGTAATTCAATTTCGCAGTCTTACTGCTTTGCTTTAACTAAACATTTGAGTATAATATTGGTCATTGTGAAACTCCAGAATGTTCTGAGCAAGAATATCAGCACAATAAGACTGTTAATTAAATATCATTGCTTTATATGAAGCGCTAAAAAATTTGTGTCTAGGTGGTGCATTTACCCCATATACAGGGGTAAACGCACCACCTAGCCTTCTTTGCCATTGTTATGCATTGGTTGATAAACAGAGGCAAATGCACCAAATTGCTGATATTGAAATTATATAAAATTCAATAGAGATGAAAAAAAAAGTTTTTTTGAGCTTGTACCACACCACTGAAATGTTGATCGTATTGAACATTAAAAATTTGAAAATTAGCAATTCTATACCATTGCAATGCAAGTGACCAGTTTTACTCAAGTGAACCACAAATTTGACATAGACTAACTCAAAAGTATACCAACAAAGACTATAGAGATTGGAGAACTTAAAATGAGATTGAACCGTCTCTTTTGATGGAGAACTACATGTTTGCTGGGTGGTGCACTTGCCCTGCCCTTGTTATATATTAAGGTGCACATAGGTTAATGTTAATGTGTACTACATAGGTGCACTTGCCCCTGTCTCTAAAATTATCAGGGGCAAGTGCACCACCCCATTTAAATAATACAAAATTATTTGTTTGGGTTAAAACAAGAAAAAAAGTATTCTATGGACAGACACCAGTTGCACTCAATAGTTAGCCAAAACAAATATCCACTAAAATGCAAGTTATAAAATTATCAGTACTCAGCTCTAAATTTAAAGCCAACTACTTAAATAGCGCATTTACGTTTTTGTTGCTCACTTCACAAAAAATTTGAAATCCAGAATGCAGGGACTATAGCTTCCTGTGGAGGATCATGGGTAATAGTCCTGCAACTCATAGACAGCTATGCAGGGATTGGCTGATAAAATATGAACAGCTGGTGCACTTGCCCCAATGGTGCACTTACCCCACTTGACTATATAATAATCGTAGTATAATCGAGTTGTGGGTATAATCATAAGTCATGATTATAATTTTCAAACACCAATTTCTTTTAACAGTATACAGCTCTGACATTGTTGGTAGTTTGCCTAAATCTTCCGATCATGGCTTTTTGAACTCTCCATTTTCTTTTAGGCTGCATAACTTTCTGCTCACTAAAATAAACAAACAATGTAACTTAATATTTATAAATATGGCCTAAGTTATAGTTTTTTATTCAGTCACATATCGCTGCTGCCCTGCATACAAAAACTTAAAAAAATTAGTTTGAAACAATGCGTGGACGCAACTCAGTTACTGTGATTGCTAAAATGAAACTCACACATTTTTCCTTGCTGTGCATATTATCTACAGTAATAATATGATTTCATTGCATAACATACTTAGTTATTCAATCTAACGTACAATAACAGCAATATCTTTCTATTCATCTTAAGCCACTCTTAGAACGTTAAGTAAAAACATTTTCCCACTCGGAGATGGAACCTGGAGAGTCAGGTTGCAAAACCAGCGCAGTACCACAACACCATAAATTGGGTAGATTCCAAACAAGCCCATTGTGTCTATGTAGAACCCAAGGAAAAAATTAATGTCACATAGAGAGCCAATAAAAATACAATAACATTCTATCTTCAGGCCATTTTCGCTTTTCAAACTTTTTGGCTGCAATTAATTGTTGGCGATGATCAGTCGGACTGAACCTAACACGGCACCAAATTTTTTCTAACTTCAGATCTCTCGACTTTGGGTGGTTTTATTGATCAATAGTAAAACTGCGTCCTATTATTCATATTTTACCAGTAATAATAATGCCCTGAACTGACAAGAAATTGATAAAACATTCTACTCAGACACATTCACTTAAATTTGGAAAATGACCCAAAAAAAGTTATTTCTTATTGTGTAGTGAATTTCTGATTTTTTTAGTTAATCCAGCAGAATACCTGGCATAATTACTCAACATTTTGCTTGCATAACTTGTTCAGTGGGATTATTGAGGATTAGATTTTACTTTTATCATTCAAAATAAATATGAACATTCTTTGTCTTGTAATACAGGTCTGTTGTAAAAATTAGCTCAGTTGATTAAATACTCTGGAGCGGCGAGCGAACAAACTAAAAATTGGTTTGGTGACTAGTTTTACCAACATAGGGCAGAGTACTGACAGCAAAAATTGAATAGAACATGGTGTTTAATAAAAATGTAACATATAAAACATTTCATTTTGTTTTAGTAAGCTTGCAGCAAAAATGTTTGTTTTGCACCTAAAATATTATTTTGCTTCATATACTTTACGAAACAAGTGGTAATAACTTTATTGATGCAAGTTGTACTGGAATTATATTTACTACGAGCACCAATAGAAGTCAAAATAAATAATAAAATTTTTACAGACCTTTTAAAAAACAATGGCCTTTGCTGCTACAAAACAGTGAGTAGACCCATAGGAAAAGAAGTATATGTTCTTATACTGCTAAAACTACTTATGGCTCAGAAATCAGTTTTGAACAAAGCAATGAATTATAATATGCATTGGCATAATGTTGTGACGGCTAGGAAACAAAGCTGGGTATTGCACATGCTGGTAATTTAGCTAATGTAAATAGATTTCCTACACTATCTAATTGAAAGCATCAATGCAAAATCTAAATACATGTAAATACTTACTAGCCATAGTACAGAGTGACCTTTTATTGTTGGTCCACATAGCATCCGTCCGCTTTGAGCTTCTTTAAATTCTATTAAAGTGGATTTCATTATGAGCTCCTTTGACATTTCAAAGTACTAAAATGGGCAAACACAAATTGCAATTTCAGGGAACTATTCAATTGAAGTCATATGCCACAAAAATTTATCTCTGTTGTTTGTAAAATATTATATAAGTGCTAACAATACATTTGTTTTAATTTTTAAAATTGACACCAATAATTGAGCAAATTATGTAGCTTATTAGTAAAACTTTTGTGAACATCAGCAAACAAACCGCATACATGCTGCCCAATATCGAAGGCCAAAAATAATAATATATATTGCTATTTATATTTTTACCAATAGTTTTGCAGTTTTGTCTTTGTATTGCAAATTATATGCAACCTATTGTATTTCAGGTTTGAGCAAATATGAGTTTTAGTAGTGTTCTGACCTTTCCTTTCAGGTGGTTTGAACATTTTGAGGTAACAATAAAAGCCATGAGTAGAACTTCTAACAAAATATTAAAAGCAAGTCATTGTGCAACTTCAGCAGCATCTTATACATATATATCATTCGCCAAATTCATTGTCTTGAATCATCAAAGTTTACCAAATCATTCAAAAAGAAATACAAATATTTGTACTGCTAATTATTCTATAGCTTAAAGAATAGAGAAAACATAATTTTATTATGTTTTATTAGTTTTCTTGAGGCGTTGAAAAATGTTCTAAAAAGAATCAAGGAGATTGACCCACTAGGAGCTGAGATATAGCCAGCCAAACACAGGTCTACCTAATAACGAATCAGAGGAAAACCCTTCGAAAATCCGGAGATATATGACATATGAAATCGACTTATTGGTCATGTGCCGGTGTTGCGCACCCTTACCACCGTTACGTATAATGATTGTTTTCGGCTACGAGATGTGAAACGCTTCTCGCGATAGTAAAGAATTTATAGACTAGCTCTTGTTTCTCAGAAAAATCAAGCAAACATTGTGTGGTAAAGGCATTTGCCCACAACCCTTCGCCATGATTTTTCAAAACAGAAGAGCAGATTTTTACTATTGTGCTTCAAATTTTAACTCGATCTCTACGGATATGCTCCGAAGATCCTCTGTTCAACGAACAGCCTGTGTATAGTCTACATGCGACATCCGCGATTTGCAGTTTGTTTAAAATAAGAAATGGGATTGTGGATTTTTGTTTATTCATCATTTTTCTACTGTGTACCTACTGCAGCATTCAGTAGATTATCATGATTATCGTCACTATTAACAGACGGTAAGTTTTGTACAGCCATAATTTTATAAAAGAATAACTTGACCGTGTTGCTCTTGCTGTATAAAAAGAAAACGATAACTTTTGATTTGATTTTTCTATTTATCTATTATCTTATCTATAACTATTTTTATGATTAATATAATAATTATAATGCATATTATACAAAATAATAATATAACTGTGTATGGAATAAATGATGTAACTAATATAATTTGTACAAAAGTCAAATTGATAACTGAGATTAATGATTGATTTAATTGATTCCATTTATTAGCTATAGTTAAAAAAATCTGAAGAGCGCTAAAGATGAGTCTGAATATGGAAGCTAAGTGGGAGAACAACAAAACTCAGCTGAACTAGCAAGATAGCAAAATGTTGCAAAATAATAGATGCGTGTAATCATTTTATGTTAAAACTAATCTACACGTCAGAGGGACTGGTTCGGAGTTCTCAGAGCAATGATTGTTAGGCTCAATTTGATTGTTCTATACTTCCAGGGATTGAACCAATTAAAAGGCCGTGATTGTTATAGGAGAGCACATTAGTTGGTTTAATTGACCAATGGCACACAAGTCGATTTCATACGTCATATAATGATGATTACCAAAATGCTTATGTTTTTTAGTAGACTTGGGTTTGGCAGGCTATATCTCAGCTTCTGGTTGGTCAATCTCCTTGATTCTTTTGTTAGAACATCAATCAACACCTCAAGATAAATAATAAAGCATAATAATATTATGTTGTAGTACAAGACTTTTTATGGTGTTGACAGTGTTGTCCAAAGATTTCCCTGTAAAAATACCTTGAACTCACAAAGCAATTTGAAATTTTTGTTTATGACTTTTCAAACTAAAAAAAAACATTTTTTCTTTCTGATTTTCAAATTAGTTAGTGCTATTATAGCTTTCGCAAGTACATCCACAATTGAAAAACAAAGAATTACTTATTTTGATGACATTATTGATGATTGTTGATGACCGATTCAGATTTTAGTGATTACACATATAATTAAAGTAGCAGCTCCAATAGTGACTCCAATGGTGGTCAAAGTAATAGTTTCGTAAGAGTAAGAAACATGGCAAAGCATCGTATTTCGAGCTTCGAAGTGATCGTAGCTTCACATAGCTTTAGCAATGCACAAAGTAGGAATGCATTAAGCTTTTTGAATAGTACTATTTTTAAACGTGTTGGAAAAATAAAATCTATAACAAAAGTGTTTTAGATAGAATTTGAAGCCAATAAAAGTTGAACATATACTATGAAGCGCAATCGACAATTTTTGCCACTATAATTAGAAGGGTTAAAAACTGCAGTGCCATGGCATTCAAACAAAGGTTTTACAGTAATCTTATTTCTTATAAACTTTGTGAAATAAAACTTTTATTAATGTGGCGCGCTTTTGTGTAAATTTACCGTTAATCAGCAACATACCCCCCTTCGAGAAAGCGTCCAGCTGTGCTTCGTACCATTTTCCATCTGGTGGACATAGTGCTTAGATGTGGTGACCAGGTTTCTACCAAAATAAGCAAAACAATTCGAATAGCCCAAACAGATTTTATGCAGATAAAAACTTGATGCAAAAGATGCCTGATGTTTTTAGGTTTTTCAACAAATCCGTGTCCATACCTCCCATTACTAAAATTCCATGAAACAGTAATATTTTATCTCATGCAATATTCTTCTACAAAATTGAAACATAGATTGTAAAGCTTCAACAATTTAAAGGGTTTCATTTACTCCAGTCACCTACTTATGACTCAGCCTCTAGTTTAAATCTGTATCAAATTACAACTAAAATGCATCAACTTGTTAATTACAATGAAAAAAATACATTATCATAACTTTATACTGCCCTAAGCAAGCAGAACGCCCTATCTGACAAGTTTTTCAAAATTCACTTTTTTTGTGCTTATATGTAATTTAGGTTGAGATCTAACATGTCTCGAAATTTCATATATCTGAGACCACCAGAAGTAGCACTTTGCACAATGTGCAAAACTCCCTATCCACATTTACCACACATAAAGTGGCAATCAAAGCGCTCTATCTGCAAATACAGCGTTTTGATTGGCCTGAACATACACAAAGTTGGACATTATGAGCAGCATTATGTAATCAAAGAGTATATATTCAAAGGGAAGCGAAACTGAACCATAATTATATATTTGGTTGTTTTAAGGCAGCTCATACAAGCTAGTGCACTTCTAAGTGCTCGATCTTATTGCTATACTTTTTTATCATAATATATTTATTATGACAGGACGATATCTAAGTGACAAAAGTCCCGATTTAAAAATCCGACTCAGAGAGTTGAAAAATTTATTTTAATGACATGTTCATCGGAAGGTTTTGCTTTTTTAAAATACTGAAATTATTGCACTCAGTTGTTTGTTTTAAATTATTTTCAATAAAAGCGTTTGATCTTTTTTAAACTACTATTTTACTTACTCCTTTCATTTCATAACATCAGGTTTGAAGGATACCTAGATATTTGGTCATCTCGTAACTTTTGAGCTGAATATGGCTATTACATGGCTTTAATCCATGTGTTGACTGGATGAGTAATAGGAATTGCAACATATATCATTTTGTTGTCTAATTGCGGATTAATATCAAAATTTAAACTTGTAATCCTTTGATAATCTAGTCATGGCAAATGGTCTTGTGGCAAACTAACAATGAGAAACCAGTCCAATTAAGCAATCGAAAGGCCCTATCTGCTGTGGTAGGGCGTTTTGATTGGCTAGTGCCAGCGTAGTAAATTGTCAATTTAAGCAAACAAAATGCCGTAAGTGAAATAACTACTTTGATTTTAAAGTTTCACAAAAAAAGTTTTTCGCTAAAGATTGTTGGATATCTCACCATAATAAATAAAATAAAAAACTAAAATACTGCTAATACTGATGCCAGGCTCAACCAAAACGCATTTGTGCTTGTGCTGAACAATTTACAAATATCAAGATATGGCGTTTTGCTTGCTCAGGGCAGTATAGTATACTAATAATTTTGCCTGTTTGGTGTTATCAATCAGCTAACACTACTAATCAGAATAAAAAGCATCCATAATTATTTTAATGTTTTTTAAAAAAGTTACAAAAGTTAGGAGAATCGACAGAGTCACAGATATTCATCAATTGCTGGCTACCAAGCTATATGTTACCATAATTATTTTAATGTGTGTCGGTTAATCTCTCAAAGCTACCCTCGTGTATAATTAGAAAGTTATCATTTTATGAAAAATAGTAATAATTTCATTCTTTTAGCATTATAAAGTTTGGGTTTCTTGACCTTTTTAACTTGACAGTATTACGATCCTGCAATTAAGGCAGTAAAGTCCAAATTCAAAATAGCTGCGAAAACCTACGCATTGTTGTTTGCCGTCGCAATTTGAAGACATGAGTAAGTTGCTTAGAAATAGTATTTAAAGTGGCTCGCCCTAAATATTAAAATAGGCCACTACCAGTCTAACCTTTTGCATTGGTATTGACGTGAAGCAAAATAATTTTCATGATGCCTTTTCACCATTATATGGTACAATTAATTCAATGACAAAATTGGCAAAAGTAATATAAAACAATTGTGACAAACAAATATACCAATTGTGACATGCTTAGTCTGTTCTTCTGCTGCTGCAAAACCCTATATGGCTAGATGCGTGAAAAAAGCAAAAAGTTTAGCGGCTACAATCTCGCTAGAAGGTTGAACTTATGTGATAAGTCTTTAGGTTGTGTAGGAATGAGAGGTTGACTTGTTTCTTACAATCTATTTAATCAATTGACTATCATGCAAGAAGATAGCAAGCCATGCCACATGAGGAGAATGAGTCACTTTAAGCACAAACCACAATTGCATAAGCACATAGGTGATTTCTGCTAGTGAGAAGACCTTGGAGAATAAGAACACATTATGCAATGCTGTGCAGATTTTATTACTGCTTAAAAGCAAATGAGTTGCCCAACCACAACCTCCATCATTATAAAGTTACAAAGAATAGGAATAACAACAATAGCTTTCATTCGGAGGCTGAGGCTATTGAGAAGTAGAAAGGGAATTAGCTAAGCAGGCAATAGTAGAACACACATAATAAGAGCATAGGCATCATGATTGACGTGTATGCAGGCAATGAATTTATGTAAAATTTCACAACCAAATTTTTTAGTAAAGCTAGACACCTTTGGCTAAAGAGTGCTAGATATAGGTCAAAACTAGCCAGTGACAAATTTCATGTTATGCATTCTTGTTTGGACACTTTATTTCTAAAGTGTTTAATGCTTTGGAAGTTTAACATAAAAGTGTGCCAAGAATGCACAAAGAACATTGACAACAATAACTGCATAGTACTGACAGCAATAACTGAATAGAACATGGTGTTTAATTAAAATGTAACATAAAAATAAACGCTTTAGTTTGTTTCGGTAAGCTTGCAGCAAAAATGTTTGTTGTGCACATAAAATATTGTTTTGCTCCAAATACTTTACGAAACAAGTAATAATAGCTTTATTGATGCAAGTTGTACTGAAATTATATTTGCTACGAGCACCAATGGAAGTCAAAATAAGTAATACAACTCTTACAGACCTTTTAAAAACAATGGCCTTTGCTGCTACAAAACAGTGAGTAGACCCATAGGAAGAGAAGTATATGTTCTTATACTGCTAAGACTACCTTTGGTTCAGAAATCAGATTTAAAAAAAGCAATGAATTATAAGTATTGACAAAATGTTTGTGATGGATAGGAAACAAAGCTGGGTATTGCACATGCTGGTAGTTTAGCTAATGTAAATAGATTTCCTACACTACCTAATTGAAAGCATCAATGCAAAATCTAAATACATGTAAATACTTACTAGCCATAAGACAGAGTGACCTTTTAATGTTTGTCAACATAACATCCATACCGCTTTGAGCATCTTGAAATTATATTAAAGTTGCTTTCATTATGAGCTCCAATGACATTTTAAAGTATTAAAATGGGCAAATACACGTTGCATTTCAGAGAACTTTTCAATTCAAGCCATATGCCACAAAAAATTCTACTGCGTTGTTTGTAGTATATTCTAAAAGTGCTAACAATACATTTGTTTTAAATTTTAAAGTTGACACCAATAATTGAGCAAAATATGTAGCTTATTAGTAAAACTTTTGTTAACATCTGTAAACAAACTGCATACATTCTGCCCGATACCGAGGGCCAAAAATAATAATATATATTGCTATTTATATTTTTACCAATAGTTTTGCAGTTTTGTTATTGTATAGCAAATTGTATAAAACCTACTGTATTTCAGGTTTGAGCAACTATGAGTTTTAGTAGTGTTCTGACTCTTCCTATCGCGTGTTTTCAACATTTTGAGGTAATAATTAAAAGCCATGTGTTGAATTTCTAACAAACTATTAAATGCAAATCATTGCGCAACTTCAGCAGCATCTTATATATATATCATTTGCCAAACTCTTGTCTTGAATCATCAAAGTTCACCAAATCATTCAAAAGGAAATACATACATTTGTATCTCTAATTCTATTATAGCTTTACCCTTTTACTGCCACCCATGTACAAATTAAGCTACTGGCCTACAGCCAGGCATTTTACCGAAAATTGCCAATTTAGCTTCATGATATGTATACAATTTTGTTTCAACTTCAAAGTTTATCTAGAAAATTTTTGTAATATATTTTATTTTGCTAAAATGTTAACATATAGTGCTATGCAAAAATCGATGTACCTTCACTTTGTGCATTGCTGAAGCTATGTGAAGCTACGATTGCTACGAAGCTAAAACGATGCTCTACAATGTCCCTTACACTTACAAAACTATTACTTTCACTATCATCAGAGTCACTGCTGCTACTTTAATTATCTGTGTAATCACAAAAATCTGAATTTAAATTGGCTATAATGTCATCAAAATATTTAATTATCGGTTTTCTGACTTGCGCGATACTTAACAAAACTTACACAAAAAATGTCCATTTTTATTTTGAAAATTCCCACAAAAAAATTTGAAACTGTTTGGTTATCTTAGACTAACTTTTTAGAAAAATTTTTGGACTACACTGACAATACCAGAAAAGTTTTAAAATCATCGGTTATGTTTTCAACAGATAATAAAATTAGGTGAACACGCAATTGTTGGAAAATTCGCATAAATGTGCATACGGCATTCACTGATAGTTTTAGCATAAATTCGCATACGGTAGGGTAAGAGTAAAATCAAACACAATATTTGTCAATCTCCTGCCTCTAAACATGATATCTCAAATCTGATAATTACTCTCAGTGTTGGCTGAGTAACTAAAAGTGGTAATGAGTAACCATAGAAAACTATTCATTTTATAAAATTATGCAATTGTTAAGCAACTGCTACCATGACTCATAAAGACTAAGAAGAGCGATACTAAATCTTTATGCTATGCTACATTCCTTTGATTGGTTTAAATCAAAGGAATGTATATGTAGCATTTATATTATGTAATCTGCCAATAATAGATGAATAGAACACAAAAGTGGCATAATGGTTTATGTAAGCGTTTGAAATAATACAATGCCTATAACAATTGACAACTTTTCCTACTGAAGCTATGGCTATATCAAATTATCACACTAATTATACAGCAACATTTTTTTTATTATTATCACACTAATGTTATTTTACAGCAACTTATTGCAATATCGCATACCTTTAATTTGATGTCTGCAAATCAGTCTTCGGTGTGGGCCATCAATGCTTCTCATCCAGCAGTTATCTATAACTAATTGATTAATTTGATTATGAAGCGTCATTGATTATTTGCAACTATATAAAGAAAAACTAATTTTGGACATGCTGTTACATTTTTACGCCAGGTATAC